>NC_091318.1:34671214-34726569 GCF_038502225.1 Cherax quadricarinatus | reverse complement strand
TTGACCAAGGCAAGCAGCAGACAAGCATGGCTCAGGGCTGGCCATAAGGAGCAGAAAAACGTTCGAAACTCATCAAAGGTATTGTATTTTGCCAATGATTTACTACCAGCTTTGTGGAGCATTGAAATATTAATATTTTTTTTTAATAGTAAGTTTATTTGTATCAAAATTGATTGGTAAGTAAAACTAGTCTACAGTTTTTGGAGGCGAATCAGATCTCTTTTAAAGTGATATAACAAAGTTACAAGACTATTTCCTCACTCAACACTCCACTTTCTTGAGCTTTAATATCCTTACCCAATATTTTACCATTCGTCACATGCACTCACCAGAATTTACAATATATTGCTACAGTTACTTCGCTTTATACCGCCTGAGCGGCTAGTTTATTGTACACTAGCAACTCATCTTGTGAGTAGCAGCGCAGAAGAGGATTACCTTCAATGGGTCTTTTTCAGACCCCACTGGCTATAGTTAAATCTTTAAGTTTATTATAGTCATTTTATATAATAATTTCTATTCACAGAGATAATCTACAGAATATAAAATGCGGATATATTCTCAGGAATATTGAAGATCCATAGCGCTACCACTGCAAATATTGGATATATGCTGGGTTAGCAGAACGTGGATACAAAGATTTAAGATATATTCTTCTGAACAATGAAGTCATGTGCCCTTTCCTCTGGGATTGGTTTAGATACGTCTCTAATTGGTTGGATGTTTAAACATTAAGATAAAATGTTCTTACATAAGGTCCTGTCCCTGTTCACATTTTTATAATTCATCTCCTCTTCCTGTAACTTGACAATATCTCAGAGTCTTCTGATCTTCCCATTTTCTCCAAAGATATGTTTTACTTTACATATTCATTTATGATAGGCAGTAGATATGTTAGTTTCTAGTTGTTCTGTACTAAACAAACTATACCACGGGTGGGGTTAGAACCCGCGATCAGAGAGTCTCAAAACTCCAGACCGTCGTGTTAGCCACTGGACCACCTAGCCACAATGGTAAACGAGACGGTCTGGAGTTTTGAGACTCTGATCGCGGGTTCTAATCCCGCCAGTGGTATGGTTTGTTTGCAATCGTGTCATTACGATTTCGTTAGTCTTGTTCTGTTCTATTTTAAACTCATATCCTGGTTCTTTTCTAGCAGTGTTTTCACCTTCTGTTGGAGAAATCAAAATTGTCAACTGATCATATTGATGCAGTATGATGTCAAAGTCACTTCCACTCAAAAACCACCCTTGCATCTTCCGTCCAATCCAGCCTTCCCTCTACCCAGGTATACCGTATATTCCCTCATAAGCAACCTAATTTGCTCCATCTTCTTTATCCAAACTACAACCACCACCTCTCCTCTTCCCTTTTAATAAATCTAAAGTACAAGCTACGAATTCTCTGCACAATATTCACTCCACACATTGCCCTCAAACATGGCATCTCCAATGCCTCTAACTTCTTCTTTACTGCAACGTTTGCAGCCCACGCTTCACACAAGAGGTATGATGAAGGTCATTGTGCAGGGTGAGTGACCCAGTAGCGGCCAGTGACAAGGCTGGGCCAGGAGCTATGACTCGACCCCTGCAACCACAACTAGGTGAGTACAACTAGGTAAGTACAAGTATTGATACCACAATACTCTTGATATTACGATACTCTTGTTTGCATCATCTTCAAACAGGGATACACAGGAAAGAGAAACGTTGCCAATAATATGTCCCATTAGTTGCATTTGTGCCCTTTTACTTAACATATTGTCGGTAATTCTACCAATATTAATACAAAGTGTATCTTGGTTTATGTGAGGTATCGGAGGAGGAAGCTGAGAAGTGAATATATTGGATAATTGATAAAACATACACAAAATGTGTCACCAAAGGAGAATGAGGGAATAATTAATGAGACAAGTAATTAAGAGCACATCAGTGAATATATCCCAGGAAACAGGAAGGGAAATAAATCTTCTCAACAAAGGAAGACATGATACTCAGAAGCCAAGTCAAAGAAATTCTTGTGCAAAACAGATAAGCAGTTTTAGGGAAAGTTACAGAGAGAGAGAGAGAGAGAAAGAGAGAAGGATGGAGGGATGGAGAGAAGGGAAGACGGAAGGTGAAAGTAATATTATTATTATGATAATAATAATGATAATAATAATAATAATAATAATAATAATAATAATAATAATAATAATAATAATAATAATAATAATAATAATAATCTACAAGTACATGTACAGGGTATACAGACCATAGCTGACATCAATGACATACTACTATATAGAATGCTCATTATTATGCAGAGCATTTCGGGCAAATTAAGTCAAGTTTATCCCAGGGTTGTGATGCACACCGGTCCACTAACACCCAGCTGATGGGTGAACAGGGACATTTTCTAGGTCGGCAATTTCACCTGCAGGTGCTGTTAGTGTGCAGCAATATTCCAGCCTAGATAGAACAAGTGACCTGAGGTGTCATCATGGGCTTGGCCTCCCTAGTTTTGAAGGTTCTCATTATCCATCCTGTCATTTTTTCTAGTGCGATTGATACAGTAAAGGTGTTCCGACATGATCACTCCCACCCGCTCTATTTTGTGGCCAGAATTTGGGATGCAGAGCATTTCGGGCAACAAGTTTATCCCAGGGTTGTGATGCGGACTAACACCCAGCTGATGGGTGAACAGGGACAGCAGGTGTCTTAGGGAAACAAGTCCTAATGTTTCCACCCGTACTGGGGATCGAACCACGGAGTTACCTACCTGGAGCCAACCTGGAGGGTATTCTGGGGATCAACTCCCCCGGGGCCCGGTCCACGACCAGGCCTCCCGGCGGATCAGGGCCTGATCAATCAGGCTGTTACTGTTGGCCGCACGTAGTCCAACGTACGAATCACAGCCTGGCTGATCCGGCATTGACTTTAAGTATTTGTCCAGCTCCCTCTTGAAGGCAGCCAGGGACCTATTGGTAATTCCCCTAATGCTTGGTGCAAGGCTGTTGAACAGTCTTGGGCCCCAGACACTTATGGTGTGCCCCTACTTTTCATTGGGGGTATTTTGCATCGCCTGCCCAGTCTTTTACTTTCGTAGGGAGTGATTTCTGTGTACAGATTCGAGACCATTCCTTCTAGGATTTTCCAAGTGAAGATAATGATATATCTCTCTCTCCTGCGTTCCAGCGAGTACAAGTCAAGTGCTTCCAAGCGTTCCCAGTAGTCGAGGTGTTTGATAGAACTTACATGTACAGTAAAGGTTCTATGTATATTATCTAGATCTGCAATTTCACCTGCTTTGAACGGTGATGTTAATATACAGCAATATTCCAGCCTAGAGGCAACAAGTGATTTGAAAAAGATTGTCAGTGGTTTGGCATCTCTTGTTCTGAACGTTCTCATTATCCATCCTATCGTCTTCTTTGCACTTGTGATCGTGGCACTGTTGTGATCCTTGAAAGTGAGATCCTCAGACATTACCAATCCCAGGTCCCCCACATTACTTTTTCGCTCTATTATGTGATTAGAGTTTGTAGTATACCCAGTTCTAGTTATTATCTCCTCCAGTTTTCCATAACGGAGTAGTTGGAATTTGTCCTCATTGAACATCATATTGTTTTCCGTTGCCCACTGGAAAACTTTGTTAATATCTTCTTGGAGGTTAATCGTAAACCGAGGGGTGGAAACGTTGGGCGTGTTTCCTTTCACCGGTTGTCTATGTTCTCCCATCATTAAATGGGTACCTGGGTGTTAGTTAACTGGTGTGGGTTGCATCCTGGGACGAAACTGACCTAATTTACCCGAAATGCTCTGCTTAATAAGCAGCTTTCTATATAGTAGTATGTCATTAATGTCAGCTATGGTCTGTATACCTTGTACATGTACTGGTAGGAAATGAAGATATTATTATTATTGTTATTATTATTATTATTATTATTATTATTATTATTATTATTATTATTATTAACAAAAACAACAAATATTATTGGCCGTAATGACGATTGTGAGAGAGTAGAGAGAGTCTGAGGGATCATGTTGAGGTTGTAACATCCATGTGAGTGTGTGATGCACCAGGACACATATGGCTGAGAATGTATGGTGCTAGGACACATGTGCGGGTATATAGAGTCAAGATACATGTGAAAGAGTGCGCAGTGTACCAGAACACGTGTTAGTAAGAGTATATGGTGTAAGGACATATGTGAGAAAGTAAGGTACCCATTCTCACATTGGCCCGGTGGCCTGGTGGCTAAAGCTCCCGCTTCACACACGGAGGGCCCGGGTTCGATTCCCGGCGGGTGGAAACATTTCGACACGTTTCCTTACACCTGTTGTCCTGTTCACCTAGCAGCAAATAGGTACCTGGGTGTTAGTCGACTGGTGTGGGTCGCATCCTGGGGGACAAGATTAAGGACCCCAATGGAAATAAGTTAGACAGTCCTCGATGACGCACTGACTTTCTTGGGTTATCCTGGGTGGCTAACCCTCCGGGGTTAAAAATCCGAACGAAATCTTATCTTATCTTATCTTCTCTCTCTCTCTCTAGTCTCTCTCTGGAGGGGCGGGGGTCTCTCAGAGGCTCTGGAAAGAGGGAAGGAAAGAGAGTAAGAATACTGAATGACTAGCTCTCTCTCTCTCTCTCTCTCTCTCTCTCTCTCTCTCTCTCTCTCTCTCTCTCTCTCTCTCTCTCTCTCTCTCTCTCTCTCTCTCTCTCTCTCTCTCTCTCTCTCTCTCTCTCTCTCTCTTTACACAGGGTTTGACAAGGTTAGGTTAAGGATCCCTAGCTTTATTGACAAGCTATTTACAGGTTAAGGATTCCTAACTTTATTGACAAGCTAAGAGCTGTTACCTACATCAGCTCATTTGAAAGCATTTTTATTGTTATGAGACATACAAGTAGGGAACAGGATGAAGTTGGAGCCATCTGTGGGCCAGCATTTTCATTTGATCAACTGACTTTATCTCGTTGACATCATAATGCTGTACGAATGTGTTCCATACTCGAGTCATCCTGGGTATATATGATCTCAGATGAAGTGATGTTCTGGAGAAGGGTACAGCCAGAGTGAAGTTGCTGCTTTCTGCCCGTCTTGTGGTATAGAAGCTTGTTTCACGCTGTCCTCGAAGTGGATCCAAGTGTGGTACTTTGACAATATTGAAAATAAATGGTATAAAATACCGACACAATGGAAACATAAACACATATGCAGTTTAATGTGATCCTTTATTGACAACGTTTCGCCCACACAGTGGGCTTTTTCAAGTCACAAACAGATCTACCTGGGGTGGAAGGTACGGGAGTATTTATAGTCAGGTTCAGAATGTTGAGGTCAGGTGGAGAATGCTGCATCTGATGATCTACCGGGTGGGGTTATAGAGTCTTGGGTAGCTTGGCAGGGGTATTGGACAAGTTGTGAGTAGACCTTCTGCAGTGTTCTATGTTCTTATGTGGGATAGCGATGAAGAAGTTTCTTGGCGAGTGGTTCAGCTATGTTATAGAAGCCGTTGTTCTGGTTGAAATTGTTGGTTATAGAGATAAGCGATGATTCCAGGATTCTTCGGTATTGAGTGTTGTCTTCTGTGGCGATAAGTCTTGAGTTTCTGTAGTTAATTAAATGGTTGTGTGAATTGCGATGTTGTACACAGGCATTCCTTGTATCGTCAGTCCTGCTTGCATATTGGTGTTCTGAAATACGTGTTTGGAGGTCTCTTGATGTTTCGCCCACATATAATTTGTTGCAGTCATTACAAGGGATTATGTATACCCCTGCAGAGGATGGAAGCTTGTCCTGTCTACTACTGGTGATGTCCTTGATGGTCGTGGTTGTGGAGGTAGATACTTGGAATGATGTATTGGAAAAGATGTTGGAAACATGTTTGGCAATGGAGTTGGTGGGGAGGACTATGTATCTCTTCTCGGCAGTGTCTTCTCTGGGTGTGTTGAAGATGTTTAATGCCCGCCGTCTGCAGTCTCTGATGAAGTGACGAGGATAGTGGAGTTTAGAAAATACTTGTTCAATTATAGTGCATTCTTCCTCAAGGAACTCATTGCTGCAGATTCTGAGTGCACGCAGGAAGAAGCCTATAATTACACCACGTTTAGTTTTGGTGTCGTGGTGAGAGTAGAAGTGGAGAAGATCGTTTTGGTTGGTGGGTTTTCGATAGACTTTAAAACGAAGTTCGTGGTCAGTTTTGCAGAGAAGAACATCAAGGAAAGGAATAGTGTTGTTGACTTCTTCTTCAAGTGTGAACTGGATTGAGGGCTCGACATGGTTGAGCTTGTCTTGGAGAGCTTGAACGTTGAAGCATTTAGGAGTTATGAGGAGAATGTCGTCAACATAACGGAGCCATGTGACAATCGAAGGAATAATGGTGGAGAAATGCTCGGCTTCCAGATGTTCCATGTATAAGTTCGCCAGGACGGCACTGAGTGGCGAGCCCATGGGTAGACCAAAAGTTTGTTGAAAGAGGTGATTTTCCAGGAGATGCAGATGCAGCATTCTCCACCTGACCTCAACATTCTGAACATGACTATAAATACTCCCGTACCTTCCACCCCAGGTAGATCTGTTTGTGACTTGAAAAAGCCCACTGTGTGGGCGAAACGTTGTCAATAAAGGATCACATTAAACTGCATATGTGTTTATATTTCCATAGTGAGATCATCACATGTATCACTTTTCGAGATTGATGTGAAATTATTAAGACGAATAAATAGAATGAAACTTTGTGGGTCAAAGTTGAGGAACTAGGCTGTTACTGCTGGCACACAGTCCAACGTTCTAGCCACAACCAGGCTCGTCAGGAACTGCTCTGAGTAACCGGTCCAATTTCCACTTGAAGACAACCAGAGGTCTGTTAGGCACTTCTGCCTCGCATGGGCCAGTAGGCCTGCTGCAGTGTTCCTTCTTATGTTTTGGTGTCAACAAAGAATATCACCAGAACATCAATGGAAGTCCCGCCCATCAATGAATTTTCAAGAGGATATAAATTCAGTCTTCCGTTGAGCCTCGGATATAACATGATGGTCAGTGTTAAAATCATTAGATTACCGTTATAGAGGCCAGAACGTTGTGTAGCTTTAAAAATAGGTTGGATAAATACATGAGTAGATGTGGGTGGGTGTGAGTTAGACCTGGTAGCTTGTGCTACCAGGTCGGTTGCCGTGTTCCTCCCTTAAGTCAATGTGACCTGACCTGACTAGGTTGGGTGCATTGGCTTAAGCCGGTAGGAGACTTGGACCCCTCGCATGGGCCAGTAGGCCTTCTGCAGTGTTCCATCGTTCTTATGTTCTTATGTTCTTATAAACCTGTAAAAAATAATCATACAGAGAAGCAGTTTAACAAAAAGCTGCTGCGTACAAGCCTTCTGATGTAACTTTCCAATAATTCCAAGAACAGCTTTTGAAAATTGACCTCTGGAAAATCCCCCGACTCCTGCCCCAAACATCTTGCTGCTGGGTGATTTCGACTTAAGACACCTAAAATGAAGGAATGTAGCAAATAATATTTTAGCAGATTTGACCCCAGGAGGCAGCCGAGAAGAAAATTCATACATATATGTGAGCCATTACACATGGTGTAATAGCGGACAAAATGTATGATAAATGAATAACAGGAAAAGTTGATATATCGATCTATAATTTCCTAACAAATAGAACACAAAGAGTAGTAGTAAACAGAGTGAAGTCTGAGGCGGCTACGGTGAAAAGCTCTGTTCCACAAGGCACAGTACTCGCTCCCATCTTGTTTCTCATCCTCATATCTGACATAGACAAGGATGTAACCCTGTGTCTTCCTTTGCAGATGACATCCGAGTTTGCATGTCAGTGTCTTCCATTGAAGACACTGCAAGACTCCAGGCTGACATCAACCAAATCTTTAAATGGGTTGTGGAATACAATATGAAGTTCAATGATGAGAAATTTCAATTACTCCGATATGGAAAACGTGTGGAAATTAAAACTATATCAGAGTATAAAACGAATTCCAAACACACGATAGAGCGGAAAACTAAAGTGAAGGGACCTGGGAGTGATAATGTCACTTTCAAAAATCACAACAATATCTACCAGGTAGGTAGGTACACCACATCTGCTAGGAAAATGATAGGATGGATAGAGAGACCCTTCAGAACTAGGGATGCCAAGCCCATGATGATTCTCATCAAATTGCTTGTTCTCTCCAAACGGCCCCTTTCAACCCAGGTGAAACTGCAGACCTGGGGAATATATAGAGAACTTTCACGGCACATATAAGTTTGATAAAGCACTTAAATTACTGGAAATGGTTGAAGTCCCTTGATTTATACTCACTGAAACGCAGGCGAGATACATGATAACACACCTGGAAAACCCTATCTGCACATAAAAATCTGCACATAAAAATTACTCCCTATGAAAGCAAAAGACTTGGTAGGAGATGCAGCATCAACCCCAATGAAAATCATGGGCGCCACGAGTATGCTAAGAGACAACACAGTTAGTGTTAGGGGCCAAAGACTGTTCAGCTGCCTCCCAGCATACATGAAGGGGATTACCAATAGACCTCTGGCTGTCTTCAAGATGACGCTGAACAGGCACCTAATGTCAGTTTCTGACCATCCAGGCTTGGCTCGTTCGTCAGTTTACATGCGGGCAGCAGTAACAGCCTGGTTGATCAGGCCCTGATCCACTGCGAGGCCTGGTCACAGACCGGGCCGCGGGGGCATTAACCCCCGAAACCCCCTCCAGGTATGCCTAGTAATGAGATGGTGGAAAATAAAGAACAAAAAGTCACAATATCGTGACTGGAACGATGCAGAAATAACCCGCACATAGGAGAGAGGAGCTTCGGACGAGGTTTGGGTCCGACTTGGACCATTTACAAAGTCACACTAACAGAAAAGAGTGAGGTAGCCACAGTTAGTTTAATTTGTGTACGAATGGTATATAATACCGACAAGATGAGATTAAGACACATGTGCAACATCTGGGTATCTTTATTGTAGACGTTTCGCCATCCAGTGGCTTTATCAATACAAATTCTAGGACTATGGTGCTCTTCGCACTTACTCCTAGGTTGAGGGACTGATTACCTCTTCTTCTGTACATAGTTCTACTGTCTTCAAGTTATGTCCTAGAATTTGTATTGATAAAGCCACTGGATGGCGAAACGTTTACAATAAAGATACCCAGATGTTGCACATGTGTCTTAGTTTAATTTGTTTATTATGCACCCCATACCCACCCTGTGGGCGGCAGTCAAAAGATTACAGAGGTACATAATGGGTCCAGGGACTGGACTCCAAAGTTTTGATAGCTGAGCAAGTTACAAAGGTAATGAACTCCAGGTAGATCTGATCACAATCCTGACAAGTTACAAAGGTATTTACAGATTACAGAGGTACATAATGGGTCCAGGGACTGGGCCCCCAAAGTTTTGATAGCTGAACTAGGTGCAAAGGTAATGAACTCACAAGTTACAAAGGTAAAGAATCCTGTAAGTAAATTTACTTACTTACGTTTATGTTGTTAGGTAAGACACATATGCAACAGTTAGGTATCTTTATTATGAAACGTTTCGCCTACACAGTAGGCTTCTTCAGACCTCTCAACATCTGAGTTCTTACCTCTTCTAGTGACCTACGTCTCACCTCTTGGCGCTATATGAAGCTCCATCCTGTCACTTCATCTCCATATTGTTTCATACTATGGAACAATGCTCTTCTCCAGACTGAGGGACTGACCACCTCAAAACTTTAAGGGTGATGGACTGATTACATCGTCTTCAAGTATCTTCTGCTTCTATCAACTTTTCTGTACTTGACTGAAGAAGCCTACTGTGTAGGCGAAACGTTTCATAATAAAGATACCTAACTGTTGCATATGTGTCTTACCTAACAACCTGTCGGTATTTTATACCATTTTAATGTTCACTTACGTTTATACATGGTTACAATCATGAACAAATTATAGAGTAATGAGCAATTCACACGTCCACACCCGGTGCAAGTATTGATTGTTGAGACACACACACACACACATGCACACACACACACACACACACACACACACACACACACACACACACACACACACACACACACACACACAGACACACACACACACACACACACACATACACACACACACACACACACACACACACACACACACACACACACACACACACACACACACACACACACACACACACACACACACACACACACACACACACACACACACACACATCATTTGAAACTGGGCAACTCCCTGAGGTATGGAAAATGGCAAATGTAGTCCCAATTTTTAAAAAGGGAGACAGACATGAGGCACTAAACTACAGACCTGTATCACTAACGTGTATAGTATGCAAGGTCATGGAGAAGATCATCAGGAGGAGAGTGGTGGGGCACCTGGAAAGAAACAAGTGTATAATTGACAACCAGCACGGTTTCAGGGAAGGAAAATCCTGTCACAAACCTACTAGAGTTTTATGACAAGGTGACAGAAGTAAGACAAGAGAGAGAGGGGTGGATCGACTGCGTATTTTTGGACTGCAAGAAGGCCTTCGACACAGTTCCTCACAAGGGGTTACTGCAGAAGCTAGAGGACCAGGCACACTTAACAGGAAAGGCACTGCAATGGATCAGAGAATATCTGACAGGGAGGCAACAACGAGTCATGGTACGCGACGAGGTGTCAGAGTGGGCGCTTGTGACAAGCGGGGTTCCACAGGGGTCAGTCCTAGGACCTGTGCTGTTCTTGGTATACGTGAACGACATAACGGAAGGGATAGACTCAGAAGTGTCCTTGTTTGCAGATGATGTGAAGTTAATGAGAAGAATCGAATCGGGCGAGGATCAGGCAGGACTACAAAGAGACCTGGACAGACTACAAGCCTGGTCCAGCAACTGGCTCCTTGAATTTAACCCTGCCAAATGCAAAGTCATGAAGATTGGTGAAGGGCAAAGAAGACCGCAGACACAATATAGTTTAGATGGCCAAAGACTGCAAACCTCACTCAAGGAAAAAGATCTGGGGGTGAGTATAACACCGAGCATATCTCCTGAGGCGCACATCAATCAGATAACTGCTGCAGCATACGGGCGCCTGGCAAACCTACGGATAGCGTTCCGATACCTCAGTAAGGATTCGTTTAAGACTCTGTACACCATCTACGTCAGGCCCATACTGGAGTATGCAGCACCAGTTTGGAATCCACACCTAGGCCTGGTCGTGGACCGGGCCGAGGGGGCGTTGATCCCCGGAATAACCTCCAGGTAACCTCCAGGTAGTCAAGCACGTCAAGAAATTAGAGAAAGTGCAAAGGTTTGCAACAAGACTAGTCCCAGAGCTACGGGGATTGTCCTATGAAGAAAGGTTGAGGGAAATCGGCCTGACGACAATGGAGGCCAGGAGGGTCAGGGGAGACATGATAACGACATATAAAATACTGCGCGGAATAGACGAGGTGGACAAAGACGGGATGTTCCAGAGATGGGACACAGACACAAGAGGTCACAATTGGAAGTTGAAGACTCAGATGAATCAAAGGGATGTTAGGAAGTATTTCTTCAGTCATAGAGTATTCAGGCCATGGAATAGCCTAGAAAGTGATGTGGTGGAGGCAGGAACCATACATAGTTTTAAGGCGAGGTATGATAGAGCTCATGGGGCAGGGAGAGAGAGGACCTAGTAGCAATCAGCGAAGAGGCGGGGCCAGGAGCTGTGACTCGACCCCTGCAACCACAAATAGGTGAGTACAAATAGGTGAGTACACACACACACACACACACACACACACACGTGGTAATGATTTATTTACAGGAAGCAAAGTCAGGGTATTTTTCCAGAATGGGCTGTAATATACCACTGTGGATAAAATACTTAGACATATCTTGAACATTTCTGAATGAGTTGTCTCTGAATTAATTAATTTTTTCGCACTCCAGCACATAATGACGCAGGGTGTGACGCACTCCAGTACATAATGCCACAGGGTGTGACACTCCAGTACATAATGACGCAGGGTGTGACACACTCCAGTACATAATGACGCAGGGTGTGACAATAGTCCATCTGGCAAAGTTTACATTTCGTTTGGTCTACATCTGGTGGTGGTGATTTTACCTGCCAAAGATACTTGTAACCCAGCCGGAGCCGGGCAGTAGTGACATCCAAGAGTCTGCTTATTTTGTTGGATGCACCATAGACCTACTTCCACTGGGGATTCTCGCCTACCAGTGACTTTGCCCTCGTCTGCTGCCCGTCCCTATCCACTGACGCCTATATAAACCGCCAGTCTTCTTGTCTTTGCTCCAGATTCTCCTCCACCACGATGCTGTGAACACTAACTCCAAGGCCGAGGGACTGATTACCTCATCTTTTGTATATAGTTCTACTGTCTTCCTATTATGTCCTAGAATCTGTATTGATAAAGCCACTGGATGGCGAAACGTCTACTACAATAAAGATATCCAGATGTTGCACATGTGTCTTAACTTTCACACCACATGATAGACGGACTGACTGGTGTCAATCTCCCTGAGTCTTAAGTTAATAAAATTCAGTTGAAGTTCTTTTCGTATTATTGTTCTCAAACTACTACCTGACAAGCCAAGATTATAATCTACTCCTTCTTTGAAAGCATACAGCTTAGCCAATTTATTAATTCTATCATGCATCTGAAGACCAATGTGAGATGGAATCCACAGCATGTGCACTCTGACTCCACTGTCCACAATCTTACCATACCTGTGTCTGGCTTCTGACACAAGCATGCCACAATTTATACTTAATGAGTTGAGAGCATTTATGGATGACAGAGAATCAGTTAGATATATGGACGTATTTGAGTGCAAGGAGTATGGCAAGCAGTTCTGTTTGAAGGGTAGAGACCCAGTTATTGATGTGTGCTCCAATTTCTTTAAGAGAGCCATCATTCTGTATGACAACAGCAGCACTACCGTATATCCACCTGTTTCTTCGTGGTGCATTGTTATAAAAATTGCTTTTGAGGTCAGAACATACAGGAAGAGAATTAAATAACTTTAAACCATGCTTGAGGCCCACTAATGTGCCTGGCCTTGGAAAGAAATGTGGCTTGTAGACAAGGCTGCCCAGCTTATAAGAATATAAGAATGGAGGAGCACTGCAGAAGGCCTACTGGCCCATTCAAGGCAAGTTCTTATCAAAACCACCCCTACCCAAAGCTACCCATGAATTTACTCCCATACCCAATGACACCATTCAAACCCAGCCTCTCCTACTTATATATTTGTCCAATCTCCTTTTAAAGCTACCCAAGGTCCTAGCCTCTATCACCCTACTCGGAAGATTGTTCCACGCATCCACAACTCTGTTCGAAAACCAGTACATACCTGTCTGTCTGTGCTTGGTGTATTGATAGTCACGTTCATATATATATGAATATTAATTTATTCTTAAAGTTTATTTTTTGAAAAATCTTGTTTGATACTTTCAAAAGAAGCATTTTAAATAAGCTATGATAAATTTTCAAAGAGTGAAATTATAGTCTATGTAATTCTTTAGGAGTTATGGTTCTAATTTTTTTTTTTCACTTTGACACAAGATAGTTAGACACTTAAAACATGGAAGACTTGAATGGTAAATGTTTCACCCATGAGTTAAATTATCGAGGATATAAAAAATGAGAAAAAATCGGCTAATATAAGTCATCCAGAGGAGGTGATCAGCTGGAGTATGGCGAGTCTTTGAAGAGCTCCAAGAGTTCTTCAGCTCTCAGAGGCCTTCCCAAGTCCACACTTTCTGAAGCTTGCCTGGTCAACTTGGCTGTTGCTGCTTCCAGCCCACTGGCCTACATATCCATCACAGCTTTGTTGATATGGTGGGGATATCTGTTCATTTTCCTCTTGAAGATTTCTACACTTTCCCCAGCTGTGTACACCACCGCAACCCCCCCCTACCCCCCTACCCCCTACCCCCCTACCCCCCCACCCACCCGCCCACCCCTACCCCACCCACCCCCCTACCCCCCTTCCATTTAATGACGCAGCTCAGCCAACTAACTGTCTGAAGAAAACGAAATATTTACAACAAATCTGGTGTATGTTTGATTTAGCGGTTCCCATAACAGCCTGGTTGATCAGGCCTTGATTTACCAGGAGCCTTGATCTGTGACCCGGACGTTGATCCAGGAAATATCCTCCATTCATTATGATTATGGTAAGGAATATTATCCTCATGGCAGGGTTTGTCATCATGGTAACGAATATCATCATGGTAAGCATTATTACCATGTTGGTAAAGGTTATTTTCATGATATAGATTATAATCATTTGTTTGTAGATGAATGGTTCAGAGAACCGACATGTTGATAAATTAGACACATGTGCAACTCTTGGGTATCTTTATTGAGGAAACGTTTCGCCACACAGTGGCTTCATCAGTCCATACATAGGAGAAACTTGAAGAACAGGAGGAGAATGAGGTAATCAGTCCCTCAACCTTGAGTCGATGGACTGAACACATCGACTCAAGGTTGAGGGACTGATTACCTCATTCTCCTCCTGTTCTTCAAGTTTCTCCTATGTATGGACTGATGAAGCCACTGTGTGGCGAAACGTTTCCTCAATAAAGATACCCAAGAGTTGCACATGTGTCTAATTTATCAGATTATAATCATCATGGAATGGATCATGAACATATGCACCGAGGGTTTGGGTGGACACGTGATATATATTTAGACTGAGGCACAACTTGACTCTGAGAAACAAGTGAGGTAACAGCTCTTAGCTTGCCAATAAAGTTAGGAATCCTTAACCTGTAATATAGCTGTCAATAAAGCTAGGGATCCTTAACCTTGTCAAACCCTGTGTACAAAAAAAAAAAAAAAAAAAAAAAAAAAAAAAAAAAAAAAAAAAAAAAAAAAAAAAGACACATTCTCCTCAAAATTTGGGGAAGATGGTTCTTGTTGGGACGACATGTCCTCCACAAATCGATGGTCATACTTAACCACTGAATTGTTAGTAGTTATTCTCCTAATCATCTTGTAGTTGGTAGTTACCCTTTCTGTCGTTCATCTGTTATTGTTTCCCGTGGCCATCGAAGATCATGCAACAGTGGCCTCGCAATTGCAAGAGGCAGAAGCCTCTTTAAGCCTCTGTTGGTCTTGCAGATACTATATATCAATGTGTTTAGCGCGTTTTCATTTTATTACTTTCTATTATTTTGATTATCTGCCTTCAAACGATATTTAAGTTTTTTTTTATTATTCTAACTTTTGAAGATTAGAAGTTTGACGAGTCTGCGCCTGGCATGCTATCAAAGGCTTTTTCAAAATTAAGTGGGGCAAGGGTTAAGTCATAATTTTTAAAGCTATTGTCTTAATTTGCAGTCTCATTATAAAAAAAATGGATAATCAATCATTACTTTGATTACCGTCTCCCTGAACGCCAACTCTGACTTCTTTGTTTTCATCAGCGGATGCTCCATCGCCTTTAAACAAGAGCTCGGAGCTGAATATTATTTTTGCCCTGCATTTGGCATACGACTTTTCGTGCTCTGCTTCAACTAAACTCTGAAGTATTCATTTTCAGCTCACCGTTTTCCATGTCTCTAATCAATACTTTTTTTCCGGTTATTGAGATTGTCTGGAGCCTCTGGGAAATACTGTAATTCTTCGTCTTCGTTAGTCGAGTAAATGTCTTGTTTTTTGTTTTCTAAGTTTGCCACTGGAACCCACGTTCAGTGTAATGAGGGTAATCTGATATTACTGGAACCCACGTTCAGTGTAATGAAGGTAATCTGATATTACTGGAACCCACGTTCAGCGTAATGAAGGTAATCTGATATTACTGGAACCCACGTTCAGTGTAATGAAGGTAATCTGATATTACTGGAACCCACGTTCAGCGTAATGAAGGTAATCTGATATTACTGGAACCCACGTTCAGCGTAATGAAGGTAATCTGATATTGAAGATTGAGACACTTATGCAGCATATGGGAATCTTTATTCAGGAAACGTTTCGCCACACAGTGGCTTCTTCAGTCCCATACAAAGAGGAAGGCGTAAGGAGAGGAGGAGAATGAGGTAATCAGTCCCTCAACCTGGAGTCGATGTGTTCAGTCCATCAATCTTGTAGAATGTACAGCATAGGGCCGTAGAAGTGGCTTATATACTGTAGAGATGTGAGGTGAAGCAGGCGGAGGCGGGGTCATAGTGGTACCATCCACTAGTCGAAGTAGGTCTTCGTCCAAAGGTTGAACAAGTGTTGAAGAATTCTTTGTAACAAGATCCCATGATGCTGCAGTGTCTGACAGTTGTGATGAATGGTTTGAAAAACCGACAAGTTGAAGATTGAGACACTTACCTCATTCTCCTCCTCTCCTTACGCCTTCCTCTTTGTATTGGACTGAAGAAGCCACTGTGTGGAGAAACGTTTCCTGAATAAAGATTCCCATATGCTGCATAAGTGTCTCAATCTTCAACTTGTCGGTTTTTCAAACCATTCATCATAATCTGATATTACTGGAACCCACGTTCAGTGTAATGAAGGTAATCTGATATTACTGGAACCCACGTTCAGCGTAATGAAGGTAATCTGATATTACTGGAACCCACGTTCAGCGTAATGAAGGTAATCTGATATTACTGGAATCCACGTTCAGTGTAATGAAGGTAATCTGATATTACTGGAAACCACGTTCAGCGTAATGAAGGTAATCTGATATTACTGGAACCCACGTTCAGCGTAATGAAGGTAATCTGATATTACTGGAACCCACGTTCAGCGTAATGAAGGTAATCTGATATTACTGGAACCCACGTTCAGCGTAATGAAGGTAATCTGATATTACTGGAACCCACGTTCAGTGTAATGAAGGTAATCTGATATTACTGGAACCCACGTTCAGCGTAATAAAGGTAATCTGATATTACTGGAACCCACGTTCAGCATAATGAAGGTAATCTGATATTACTGGAACCCACGTTCAGCGTAATGAAGGTAATCTGATATTACTGGAACCCACGTTCAGCGTAATGAAGGTAATCTGATATTACTGGAACCCACGTTCAGTGTAATGAAGGTAATCTGATATTACTGGAACCCACGTTCAGCGTAATAAAGGTAATCTGATATTACTGGAACCCACGTTCAGCGTAATGAAGGTAATCTGATGATAAATTAGACACATTTGCAACACTTGGATATCTTTATTGAGGAAACGTTTTGCCACACAGTGGTTTCATCAGTCCATACAAAGGATAAACTTGAAGAACAGGAGGAGAATGAGGTAATCAGTTCCTCAACCTTGAGTCGATGTGGTCAGTCCATCAATCTTGAATAGAATACGGCGTAAGTGCGGAGAAGGAGCTTATATACTGTAGGCAGGAGAGGTGCAGCAGTCGTAGGTGGTGTCACATTTGTTCAATGTGGAAGTAGGTCGTGCCTAAGAATTGATGGACTGACCACATCGACTCAAGGTTGAGGGACTGATTACCTCATTCTCCTCCTGTTCTTCAAGATTCTCCTTTGTATGGACTGATGAAGCCACTGTGTGGCGAAACGTTTCCTCAATAAAGATACCCAAGAGTTGCACATGTGTCTAATTTATCAACATGTCGGTTCTCTGAACCATTCATCTACAAAGGTAATCTGATATTACTGGAACCCACGTTCAGCGTAATGAAGGTAATCTGATATCACTGGAACCCACGTTCAGTGTAATAAAGGTAATCTGATATCACTGGAACCCACGTTCAGTGTAATAAAGGTAATCTGATACCACTGTATCCCACGTTCAGTGTAATAAAGGTAATCTGATACCACTGTATCCCACGTTCAGTGTAATAAAGGTAATCTGATACCACTGTATCCCACGTTCAGTGTAATAAAGGTAATCTTATACCACTGTATCCCACGTTCAGTGTAATAAAGGTAATCTGATACCACTGTATCCCACGTTCAGTGTAATAAAGGTAATCTGATATCACTGTATCCCACGTTCAGTGTAATAAAGGTAATCTGATATCACTGTATCCCACGTTCAGTGTAATAAAGGTAATCTGATATCACTGTATCCCACGTTCAGTGTAATAAAGGTAATCTGATACCACTGTATCCCACGTTCAGTGTAATAAATGTAATCTGATACCACTGTATCCCACGTTCAGTGTAATAAAGGTAATCTGATACCACTGTATCCCACGTTCAGTGTAATAAAGGTAATCTGATACCACTGTATCCCACGTTCAGTGTAATAAAGGTAATCTGATACCACTGTATCCCACGTTCAGTGTAATAAAGGTAATCTGATACCACTCTATCCCACGTTCAGTGTAATAAAGGTAATCTTATACCACTGTATCCCACGTTCAGTGTAATAAAGGTAATCTGATACCACTGTATCCCACGTTCAGTGTAATAAAGGTAATCTGATATCACTGTATCCCACGTTCAGTGTAATAAAGGTAATCTGATATCACTGTATCCCACGTTCAGTGTAATAAAGGTAATCTGATACCACTGTATCCCACGTTCAGTGTAATAAATGTAATCTGATACCACTGTATCCCACGTTCAGTGTAATAAAGGTAATCTGATACCACTGTATCCCACGTTCAGTGTAATAAAGGTAATCTGATACCACTGTATCCCACGTTCAGTGTAATAAAGGTAATCTGATACCCCTGTATCCCACGTTCAGTGTAATAAAGGTAATCTGATACCACTCTATCCCACGTTCAGTGTAATAAAGGTAATCTGATATCACTGTATCCCACGTTCAGTGTAATAAAGGTAATCTGATACCACTGTACCCCACGTTCAGTGTAATAAAGGTAATCTGATACCACTGTATCCCACGTTCAGTGTAATGAAGGTAATCTGATACCACTGTATCCCACGTTCAGTGTAATAAAGGTAATCTGATACCACTCTATCCCACATTCAGTGTAATAAAGGTAATCTGATACCACTGTATCAAACGTTCAGTGTAATAAAGGTAATCTGATACCACTCTATCCCACGTTCAGTGTAATAAAGGTAATCTGATACCACTCTATCTCACGTTCAGTGTAATAAAGGTAATCTGATACCACTCTATCCCACGTTCAGTGTAATAAAGGTAATCTGATACCACTGTATCCCACGTTCAGTGTAATAAAGGTAATCTGATACCACTGTATCCCACGTTCAGTGTAATAAAGGTAATCTGATACCACTGTATCCCACGTTCAGTGTAATAAAGGTAATCTGATACCACTGTATCCCACGTTCAGTGTAATAAAGGTAATCTGATACCACTCTATCCCACGTTCAGTGTAATAAAGGTAATCTGATACCACTGTATCCCACGTTCAGTGTAATAAAGGTAATCTGATACCACTCTATCCCACGTTCAGTGTAATAAAGGTAATCTGATACCACTGTATCCCACGTTCAGTGTAATAAAGGTAATCTGATACCACTGTATCCCACGTTCAGTGTAATAAAGGTAATCTGATACCACTCTATCCCACGTTCAGTGTAATAAAGGTAATCTGATACCACTCTATCCCACGTTCAGTGTAATAAAGGTAATCTGATACCACTCTATCCCACGTTCAGTGTAATAAAGGTAATCTGATACCACTCTATCCCACGTTCAGTGTAATAAAGGTAATCTGATACCACTGTATCCCACGTTCAGTGTAATAAAGGTAATCTGATACCACTGTATCCCACGTTCAGTGTAATAAAGGTAATCTGATACCACTCTATCCCACGTTCAGTGTAATAAAGGTAATCTGATACCACTCTATCCCACGTTCAGTGTAATAAAGGTAATCTGATACCACTCTATCCCACGTTCAGTGTAATAAAGGTAATCTGATACCACTGTATCCCACGTTCAGTGTAATAAAGGTAATCTGATACCACTCTATCCCACGTTCAGTGTAATAAAGGTAATCTGATACCACTCTATCCCACGTTCAGTGTAATAAAGGTAATCTGATACCACTCTATCCCACGTTCAGTGTAATAAAGGTAATCTGATACCACTCTATCCCACGTTCAGTGTAATAAAGGTAATCTTATACCACTGTATCCCACGTTCAGTGTAATAAAGGTAATCTGATACCACCCTATCCCACGTTCAGTGTAATAAAGGTAATCTGATACCACTGTATCCCACGTTCAGTGTAATAAAGGTAATCTGATACCACCCTATCCCACGTTCAGTGTAATAAAGGTAATCTGATACCACTCTATCCCACGTTCAGTGTAATAAAGGTAATCTGATACCACTCTATCCCACGTTCAGTGTAATAAAGGTAATCTGATACCACTCTATCCCACGTTCAGTGTAATAAAGGTAATCTGATACCACTCTATCCCACGTTCAGTGTAATAAAGGTAATCTGATATCTCTGGTTTAAATTCACGATACTTTAGCAATCTTCGCAACAATATTTTCTCCCTCATTATGGTGTGTTGAGGTGCTGAGTCAGAGTACATCCACCTGCGAAGTTCATCTGGGTTTATTCCGGGAATCAACGCCCCCCGCGGCCCGGTCCACGACCAGGCCTCCCGGTGGATTAGGGCCTGATCAACGAGGCTGTTACTGCTGGCCGCACGTAATCCAACGTACGAACCACAGCCCGGCTGACCCAGCACCGTCTTTAGGTATCTGTCCAGCTCCCTCTTGAAGACAACCAGGGGTCTTCCCGTAATGCCCCTTATTGCTGGTGGGGGGCTGTTGAACAGTCTTGGGCCCCGGACACTTATTGTGTTTTCTCTTAGTGTACCAGTGACGCCCCTACTTTTCACTGGGGGTATGTTGCATCTCCTGCCAAGTCTTTTGCTTTCGTATGGAGTGATTGCTGTGTGTATATTAGGGACCAGTCCGTCCAGAATCTTCCAGGTGTAGATTATGATATATCTCTCTCGCCTGCGCTCTAGTGAGTACAAGTCAAGTGCTTCCAGGTGCTCACAGTAGTTAAGGTGTTTGATGGAACTTATACGTGCAGTAAAGGTTCTCTGTACATTCTCTAGCTCTGTAATTTCACCTGCCTTGAATGGGGATGTTAATGTACAGCAGTATTCCAGCCTAGAAAGAATAAGTGATTTAAAAAGGATCATCATTGGCTTAGCATCTCTTGTCTTGAATGTTCTCATCATCCATCCTATCAGTTTCCTGGCAGATGTGATAGTGGCGCTGTTGTGGTGCTTGAAGGTGAGGTCTTCGGACATTACCACTCCCAGGGCGACCATGGAGTCTCCACCATGATATAGTGTGTCCAGTGAGGATCATGGAGTCTCCACCATGATACAGTGTGTCCAGTGAGGATCATGGAGTCTCCACCATGATATAGTGTGCCCAGTGAGGATCATGAAGCCTCCACAATGATACAGTGTGTCTAGTGAGGATCATGAAGCCTCCACCATGATACAGTGTGTCCAGTGAGGATCATGAAGCCTCCACAATGATACAGTGTGTCCAGTGAGGATCATGAAGCCTCCACTATGATACAGTGTGTCCAGTGAGGATCAAGAAGCCTCCACCATGATACAGTGTGTCCAGTGAGGATCATGAAGCCTCCACCATGATACAGTGTGTTCAGTGAGGATCATGAAGCCTCCACCATGATACAGTGTGTCCAGTGAGGATCATGAAGCCTCCACCATGATACAGTGTGTCCAGTGAGGATCATGAAGCCTCCACTATGATACAGTGTGTCCAGTGAGGATCATGAAGCCTCCACCATGATACAGTGTGTCCAGTGAGGATCATGAAGCCTCAACCATGATACAGTGTGTTCATTGAGGATTATGAAGCCTCCACAATGATACAGCGCGTCCAGTGAGGATCATGAAGCCTCCACTATGATACAGTGTGTCCAGTGAGGATCAAGAAGCCTCCACCATAATATAGTGTGTCCAGTGAGGATCATGGAGTCTCCACCATGATATAGTGTGTCCAGTGAGGATCATGAAGCCTCCATAATGATACAGTGTGTCCAGTGAGGATCATGAAGCCTCCACTATGATACAGTGTGTCCAGTGAGGATCAAGAAGCCTCCACCATGATACAGTTTGTCCAGTGAGGATCATGAAGCCTCCACCATGATACAGTGTGTCCAGTGAGGATCATGAAGCCTCCACCATGATACAGTGTGTCCAGTGAGGATCATGAAGCCTCCACCATGATACAGTGTGTCCAGTGAGGATCATGAAGCCTCCACTATGATACAGTGTGTCCAGTGAGGATCATGAAGCCTCCACTATGATACAGTGTGTCCAGTAAGGATCAAGAAGCCTCCACAATGATACAGTGTGTCCAGTGAGGATCATGAAGCCTCCACTATGATACAGTGTGTCCAGTGAGGATCATTTAGCCTCCACTATGATACAATGTGTCCAGTGAGGATCATTTAGCCTCCACTATGATACGGTGTGTCCAGTGAGGATCATTTAGCCTCCACTATGATACAGTGTGTCCAGTTAGGATCATTTAGCCTCCACTATGATATGTGTGTCCAGTGAGGATCAAGAAGCCTCCACCATGCCATACATGACACATCATGTCCAGGGAGGATCATGAGTTTCCATTGTTCCGTGCATGATACAGACTGAGGATCGAGCCGCCACTGAAACATGTGCTCGTACGTGTTTTGTGCTTCATTTATATAACAATGATCCGGCAGTATATTATATGTTAGTGATTTTGCGTCTCTTTTGCAGGTAAGGAGCAGTGATCCATCACGTGGTGCTAAGGAGCAGTGATCCATCACGTGGTGGTAAGGACCAGTGATCCATCACATGGTGCTAAGGAGCAATGATCCATCACAAGGTGTTAAGGAGCAGTGATCCATCACGTGGTGGTAAGGACCAGTGATCCATCACATGGTGCTAAGGAGCAATGATCCATCACAAGGTGTTAAGGACCAGTGATCCATCACGTGGTGCTAAGGAGCAGTGATCCATCATGTGGTGCTAAGGAGCAGTGATCCATCACGTGGTGCTAAGGAGCAGTGATCCATCACACGGTGTTAAGGGGCAGTGATCCATCACATGGTGTTAAGGGGCAATGATCCATCACATGGTGCTAAGGAGCAGTGATCCATCACATGGTGTTAAGGGGCAGTAATCCATCACATGGTGTTAAGAAGCAGTGATCCATCACATGGTGTTAAGGGGCAGTGATCTATCACATGGTGTTAAGGAGCAGTGATCCATCACATTGTGTTAAGGGACAGTGATCCATCACATGGTGTTAAGGAGCAGTGATCCTTCACATGGTGTTAAGGGGCAGTGATCCATCACATGGTGTTAAATGGCAGTGATCCATCACATGGTGTTAAGGAGCAGTGATCCATCACATGGTGTTAAGGGGCAGTGATTCATCACATGGTGTTAAGGAGCAGTGATCCTTCACATGGTGTTAAGGAGCAGTGATCCATCACATGGTGTTAAGGAGCAGTGATCCTTCACATGGTGTTAAGAAGTAGTGATCCTTCACATTGTGTTAAGGAGCAGTGATCCATCACATTGTGTTAAGAGGCAGTGATCCATCACATGGTGTTAAGGGGCAGTGATCCATCACATGGTGTTAAGGAGCAGTGATCCTTCACATGGTGTTAAGGGGCAGTGATCTTTCACATGGTGTTAAGGAGCAGTGATCCATCACATGGTGTTAAGGAGCAGTGATCCATCACATGGTGTTAAGGAGCAGTGATCCTTCACATTGTGTTAAGGAGCAGTGATCCATCACATGGTGTTAAGGGGCAGTGATCCATCACATGGTGTTAAGGAGCAGTGATCCTTCACATGGTGTTAAGGAGCAGTGATCCATCACATGGTGTTAAGGAGCAGTGATCCATCACATGGTGTTAAGGGGCAGTGATCCTTCACATGGTGTTAAGGGGCAGTGATCCATCACATGGTGTTAAGGAGCAGTGATCCTTCACATGGTGTTAAGGAGCAGTGATCCATCACATGGTGTTAAGGAGCAGTGATCCATCACATTGTGTTAAGAGGCAGTGATCCATCACATGGTGTTAAGGGGCAGTGATCCTTCACATGGTGTTAAGGAGCAGTGACCCATCACATGGTGTTAAGGAGCAGTGATCCATAACATGGTGTTAAGGAGCAGTGATCCATCACATGGTGTTAAGGAGCAGTGATCCATCACATGGTGTTAAGGAGCAGTGATCCATCACATGGTGTTAAGGAGCAGTGATCCATCACATGGTGTTAAGGGGCAGTGATCCATCACATGGTGTTAAGGGGCAGTGATCCATCACATTGTGTTAAGGAACAGTGATCCTTCACATGGTGTTAAGGAGCAGTGATCCTTCACATGGTGTTAAGGGGCAGTGATCCATCACATGGTGTTAAGGAGCAGTGATCCATCACATGGTGTTAAGGGGCAGTGATCCTTCACATGGTGTTAAGGGGCAGTGATCCATCACATGGTGTTAATGAGCAGTGGTCTATAACATGATACTAAGGTAAGGAACAGTGGTCCATAACTTGGTGTTGAGGAATATTGGTCCATAATATGGTATTGAGGAACAATGGTCCATAACATGGTGTTGAGGTAAGGAACAGTGGTCCATAATAAGGTTTTGAGGCAAGGAGAAGTGGTCCATAACATTGTACTGTAAAGTAAAAGGACACAAGTGCAACTAATGTGACATTTATTGTGGCAACGTTTCGCTCTCCAGGAGCTTTATCAAGCTCCTATCGTCATACTCAACACCAGTGACTACAACACTAAAATGATGGACCTTTTGAATGATCAATCTACATACGAACCTATCAGCACTCAACAGTGGGAGACGCTCACCAAAGACTTTCTATACAAAAGCAGACAAATACTCAAACGCACTAGAGAAGGGAAGAAACTTCTGTACTTGTTACCAAGCAACCCTAAACCAGCACACATGTATGGTTTACCCAAGACCCATAAACACAATATTCCTCTCAGACCAATCACGTCAGGAATAGGCAGTGCTCCACACAAACTAGCCGGAGTTCTTGCCAAACATCTTTCCTGCCTTCTGGGGACCATCAGCCCCGCTCATCTTAAACACTCAGGCGACCTTCTCAACCGCATCCGTAACCTCTCCATACGTAACAAGAAACTAAGCAGTTTGGATGTGACTTCCCTCTTCACAAAAGTACCTACCAAAAAAGCCATCGAGGTTCTACGACGTAAAGTCAACCAGGACCTTAATCTTCCTTTACCTCCCGGAGATTTTGTTGACTTGATTGAACTCTGTGTTAACTTCAACTGTTTTTCCTTCAATAACAAGCTCTACAAACAAACCTACGGCATGGGAATGGGGTCCCCAATAAGTGCCGTCCTAGCCAACTTATACATGGAACACCTAGAGTCCGAACACTTCGCCAACATCATCCCTTCAAGCGTCACTTGGTTACGTTACGTGGACGATGTCCTCGTAATAACTCCAAAACGTTTTGATGTACGGGATCTTCAGGCAAGGCTCAACGCAGTTGAACCAGCGATTCAGTTTACACTAGAAGAAGAGTCCAATGACAAGCTACCTTTCCTCGACGTCCTCATTCACAAAGTAGACAACAACCTAAGATTTCAAGTTTATCGGAAACCCACCAATAAAAATGATCTCACACACTTCTATTCCAGTCAAGATACCAAGACCAAAAGAGGCATCATCATCGGGTTTTTCCTAAGAGCATACCGAATTTGTAGTCCTGAGTTTCTTGACGAGGAATGTACTTACATTCACCAAACATTCACTGAGTTACAATTTCCTTCTTTTTTCATCAAAGACTGCAAGAAAAGAGCTCTTCAGATCATCAATTCTCCACGCATCAACACCGCTCCCAACAAAGTTATAATTCTTCCCAACAGCCAGGTTGCACTAAACGTCTCAAAAGTACTTTCACAAGCTAACACCAGAGTCGCCATCGCTTCTACCACTTCAATAAAGGATCTAACCAGGACAAAACCCAAGCACCACGAACCAGTCAATGCAGGAGTTTACACTATACCCTGTGGAGGCTGTGACAAGATCTACGTAGGTGAAACAGCAAGAAACCTCGACACCCGCCTCAATGAACACATATACGCATGTAGGAACGACAACTTAAACAACGCCTGTGTACAACACCGAAATTCCACCAATCATCTTATGAAATTCAGAGACGCCCTTTTTATTATCACACCGGCCGATTCCCACCAAGGCAGGGTGGCCCGAAAAAGAAAAACTTTCACCATCATTCACTCCATCACTGTCTTGCCAGAAGGGTGCTTTACACTACAGTTTTTAAACTGCAACATTAACACCCCTCCTTCAGAGTGCAGGCACTGTACTTCCCATCTCCAGGACTCAAGTCCGGCCTGCCGGTTTCCCTGAATCCCTTCATAAATGTTACTTTGCTCACACTCCAACAGCACGTCAAGTATTAAAAACCATTTGTCTCCATTCACTCCTATCAAACACGCTCACGCATGCCTGCTGGAAGTCCAAGCCCCTCGCACACAAAACCTCCTTTACCCCCTCCCTCCAACCCTTCCTAGGCCGACCCCTACCCCGCCTTCCTTCCACTACAGACTGATACACTCTTGAAGTCATTCTGTTTCGCTCCATTCTCTCTACATGTCCGAACCACCTCAACAACCCTTCCTCAGCCCTCTGGACAACAGTTTTGGTAATCCCGCACCTCCTCCTAACTTCCAAACTACGAATTCTCTGCATTATATTCACACCACACATTGCCCTCAGACATGACATCTCCACTGCCTCCAGCCTTCTCCTCGCTGCAACATTCATCACCCACGCTTCACACCCATATAAGAGCGTTGGTAAAACTATACTCTCATACATTCCCCTCTTTGCCTCCAAGGACAAAGTTCTTTGTCTCCACAGACTCCTAAGTGCACCACTCACTCTTTTTCCCTCATCAATTCTATGATTCACCTCATCTTTCATAGACCCATCCGCTGACACGTCCACTCCCAAATATCTGAATACGTTCACCTCCTCCATACTCTCTCCCTCCAATCTGATATTCAATCTTTCATCACCTAATCTTTTTGTTATCCTCATAACCTTACTCTTTCCTGTATTCACCTTTAATTTTCTTCTTTTGCACACCCTACCAAATTCATCCACCAATCTCTGCAACTTCTCTTCAGAATCTCCCAAGAGCACAGTGTCATCAGCAAAGAGCAGCTGTGACAACTCCCACTTTGTGTGTGATTCTTTATCTTTTAACTCCACGCCTCTTGCCAAGACCCTCGCATTTACTTCTCTTACAACCCCATCTATAAATATATTAAACAACCACGGTGACATCACACATCCTTGTCTAAGGCCTACTTTTACTGGGAAAAAATTTCCCTCTTTCCTACATACTCTAACTTGAGCCTCACTATCCTCGTAAAAACTCTTCACTGCTTTCAGTAACCTACCTCCTACACCATACACTTGCAACATCTGCCACATTGCCCCCCTATCCACCCTGTCATACGCCTTTTCCAAATCCATAAATGCCACAAAGACCTCTTTAGCCTTATCTAAATACTGTTCACTTATATGTTTCACTGTAAACACCTGGTCCACACACCCCCTACCTTTCCTAAAGCCTCCTTGTTCATCTGCTATCCTATTCTCCGTCTTACTCTTAATTCTTTCAATTATAACTCTACCATACACTTTACCAGGTACACTCAACAGACTTATCCCCCTATAATTTTTGCACTCTCTTTTATCCCCTTTGCCTTTATACAAAGGAACTATGCATGCTCTCTGCCAATCCCTAGGTACCTTACCCTCTTCCATACATTTATTAAATAATTGCACCAACCACTCCAAAACTATATCCCCACCTGCTTTTAACATTTCTATCTTTATCCCATCAATCCCGGCTGCCTTACCCCCTTTCATTTTACCTACTGCCTCACGAACTTCCCCCACACTCACAACTGGCTCTTCCTCACTCCTACAAGATGTTATTCCTCCTTGCCCTATACACGAAATCACAGCTTCCCTATCTTCATCAACATTTAACAATTCCTCAAAATATTCCTTCCATCTTCCCAATACCTCTAACTCTCCATTTAATAACTCTCCTCTCCTATTTTTAACTGACAAATCCATTTGTTCTCTAGGCTTTCTTAACTTGTTAATCTCACTCCAAAACTTTTTCTTATTTTCAACAAAATTTGTTGATAACATCTCACCCACTCTCTCATTTGCTCTCTTTTTACATTGCTTCACCACTCTCTTAACTTCTCTCTTTTTCTCCATATACTCTTCCCTCCTTGCATCACTTCTACTTTGTAAAAACTTCTCATATGCTAACTTTTTCTCCCTTACTACTCTCTTTACATCATCATTCCACCAATCGCTCCTCTTCCCTCCTGCACCCACTTTCCTGTAACCACAAACTTCTGCTGAACACTCTAACACTACATTTTTAAACCTACCCCATACCTCTTCGACCCCATTGCCTATGCTCTCATTAGCCCATCTATCCTCCAATAGCTGTTTATATCTTACCCTAACTGCCTCCTCTTTTAGTTTATAAACCTTCACCTCTCTCTTCCCTGATGCTTCTATTCTCCTTGTATCCCATCTACCTTTTACTCTCAGTGTAGCTACAACTAGAAAGTGATCTGATATATCTGTGGCCCCTCTATAAACATGTACATCCTGAAGTCTACTCAACAGTCTTTTATCTACCAATACATAATCCAACAAACTACTGTCATTTCGCCCTACATCATATCGTGTATACTTATTTATCCTCTTTTTCTTAAAATATGTATTACCTATAACTAAACCCCTTTCTATACAAAGTTCAATCAAAGGGCTCCCATTATCATTTACACCTGGCACCCCAAACTTACCTACCACACCCTCTCTAAAAGTTTCTCCTACTTTAGCATTCAAGTCCCCTACCACAATTACTCTCTCACTTGGTTCAAAGGCTCCTATACATTCACTTAACATCTCCCAAAATCTCTCTCTCTCCTCTGCATTCCTCTCTTCTCCAGGTGCATACACGCTTATTATGACCCACTTCTCGCATCCAACCTTTACTTTAATCCACATAATTCTTGAATTTACACATTCATATTCTCTTTTCTCCTTCCATAACTGATCATTTAACATTACTGCTACCCCTTCCTTTGCTCTAACTCTCTCAGATACTCCAGATTTAATCCCATTTATTTCCCCCCACTGAAACTCTCCTACCCCCTTCAGCTTTGTTTCGCTTAGGGCCAGGACATCCAACTTCTTTTCATTCATAACATCAGCAATCATCTGTTTCTTGTCATCCGCACTACATCCACGCACATTTAAGCAACCCAGTTTTATAAAGTTTTTCTTCTTCTCTTTTTTAGTAATTGTATACAGGAGAAGGGGTTACTAGCCCATTGCTCCCGGCATTTTAGTCGCCTCATACGACACGCATGGCTTACGGAGGAAAGATTCTTTTCCACTTCCCCATGGACAATAGAAGAAATAAAAAAGAACAAGAGCTATTTAGAAAAAGGAGAAAAACCTAGATGTATGTATATATATATATGCATGTGCGTGTCTGTGAAGTGTGACCAAAGTGTAAGTAGGAGTAGCAAGATATCCCTGTTATCTTAGCGTGTTTATGAGACAGAAAAAGAAACCAGCAATCCTACCATCATGCAAAACAGTTACAGGTTTTTGTTTCACAGTCATCTGGCAGGACGGTAGTACTTCCCTGGGTGGTTGCTGTCTACCAACCTACTACTCTATCCTCAAATCCTAAATTTCCAACCTAAATTTGAAACTACCCAAAGTCCTAGCCTCAATAACCCAACTAGGTAGACTGTTCCACTCATCAACTACCCTATTTCCAAACCAATACTTTCCTATGTCCTTTCTAAATCTAAACTTATCTAATTTAAATCCATTACTGCGGGTTCTCTCTTGGAGAGATATCCTCAAGACCTTGTTAATATCCCCTTTATTAATACCTATCTTCCACTTATACACTTCGATCAGGTCTCCCCTCATTCTTCGTCTAACAAGTGAATGTAACTTAAGAGTCTTCAATCTTTCTTCATAAGGAAGATTTCTAATGCTATGTATTAATTTAGTCATCCTACGCTGAATGTTTTCTAACGAATTTATGTCCATTCTGTAATATGGAGACCAGAATTGAGCTGCATAATCTAGGTGAGGCCTTACTAATGATGTATAAAGCTGCAGTATGACCTCTGGACTTCTGTTGCTTACACTTCTTGATATAAATCCCAGTAATCTATTTGCCTTATTACGTACGCTTAGGCATTGCTGTCTTGGTTTAAGGTTGCTGCTTACCATAACCCCCAAGTCCTTTTCGCAATCTGTATGGCTAAGTTCTACATTATTTAACTTATAAGTGCTAGGGTTATGGACACTCCCGAGCTTCAGAACCTTGCATTTATCTACATTGAACTGCATCTGCCACTTTTCTGACCAAGAGTAGAGTTTGTCTAAATCCTCCTGAAGTTCCCTAACATCTACGTTTGAATCAATTATCCTACCTATCTTCGTGTCATCGGCGAATTTGCTCATATCACTAGTAATTCCTTCATCAAGATCATTGATATATATTATAAACAACAACGGGCCCAAGACTGATCCCTGTGGAACGCCACTTGTTACTGATCCCCACTCGGATTTAACCCCATTTATGGACACTCTCTGCTTCCTGTCTGTGAGCCATGATTCGATCCACGAGAGCACCCTTCCCCCAATGCCATGAGCTGCTACTTTCTTCAACAGTCTTTGGTGCGGAACTCTATCAAATGCCTTACTAAAATCTAAGTAAATAATATCAAATTCTTTATCGTGGTCAACAGCCTCAAAAGCTTTACTGAAGAAAGTTAATAAATTAGTTAGACAAGACCGGCCTCTTGTGAATCCATGCTGAGTATCATTAATCAAGCTATGCTTATCGAGATGGCTTCTTATAATCTCAGCTATAATTGACTCTAGTAATTTGCCTACAATTGAGGTCAGGCTTATTGGGCGGTAATTTGACGGTAACGACTTGTCCCCTGTTTTAAAAATAGGAATTACATTAGCCATCTTCCACATATCAGACACTACACCTGTTTGAAGAGATAAATTAAAAATATTAGTTAATGGTTCACAGACTTCCATTTTGCATTCCTTTAGAACCCTTGAAAAAACCTCATCAGGACCCGGTGACTTATTTTGCTTCAGTCGGTCTATCTGCTTCACAACCATTTCACTAGTGACTGTGATGTTACATAATTTATCTTCTTCTGGCCCACTATAAAAATTAATTACCGGAATATTATTAGTGTCTTCCTGTGTAAAAACCGAGAGAAAATAATTATTTAAAATCGAGCACATTTCATTCTCTTTGTCAGTAAGATGCCCATAGTTATTTTTAAGGGGACCTATCTTATCTCTGACTTTTGTTCTATAGACCTGGAAAAAACTTTTTGGGTTAGTTTTAGAATCCCTAGCAACTTTAATTTCATAGTCCCTTTTAGCTTTTCTTATCCCCTTTTTAATGTCCCTCTTAATGTCAATATACTGATTCATAAGATGACCCTCGCCTCTTTTGATACGCCTATAAATTCCTTTCTTATGCCCTAGTAGATATTTCAGCCTATTATTCATCCATTTTGGGTCATTTCTATTTGATCTAATTTCTTTATAAGGGATAAACGTTCTTTGAGCAGCATGTATTGTGTTCAGAAAACTGTCATATTGATAGCTCTCTTCGTTACCCCAGTCAACAGATGATAAGTGTTCTCTAAGCCCATCGTAATCTGCTAAGCGAAAATCTGGGACTGTTACTGAGTTATCCCTACTATCATACTTCCATTCAATTCTAAATGTAATTGATTTGTGGTCGCTAGCACCCAGTTCCTCTGAAACTTCTAAATTATTAACAAGGGATTCATTGTTTGCCAGAACTAAGTCAAGCAGGTTATTACCCCTTGTAGGTTCTGTCACAAACTGCTTCAAAAAACAATCCTGAACTACTTCTAAGAAATCGTATGATTCTAAATTCCCAGTCAAGAAATTCCAATCAATATGACTAAAGTTAAAGTCTCCTAGAATTACTACATTATCGTGCCTTGTGGCCCTAACAATTTCCTCCCATAGTAGTCTCCCCTGGTCCCTATCTAAATTTGGGGGACGGTATATCACACCTAAAATTAATTTTTCATGCCCCTCTGAAAATTCTATCCAAACAGACTCTGTATGTGTTACTTCAGACTTAATACCCGTTTTTATGCAACAGTTCAAGCGATCTCGGACATACAATGCCACCCCACCCCCCTTCCCGATACTTCTATCTACTTGGAACAATTTAAAACCCTGAATGTGACATTCTGCAGGCATGTCCCGACTTTTTGAATTAAACCACGTCTCAGTAATGGCAAATACATCTATGTTACCTGCACTAGCAACTAGTCTCAACTCGTCCATCTTATTCCTAGCACTGCGACTATTTGTGTAATAAATATTTAATGACCCTCCTATCTCTTTACCCTTCCTGCTCCTTTCTGTTATTCCACTAAACCTATTACTGTCATTGTCAATTAGTGCCACTGGCTTTCCAATATCCACCTCATTTTGCCTATTACTAGTTCTCCTAGTACTCATATTACTACCCTGCGACTTCACAGTTTTCCCGCCAAAACCCATACCACTAACTATTCCTAGTTTAAAGACCTAACAGCTCCCTCCACTGCGTTGGCCAGTGCTCCCACCCCACACCTAGACAAGTGAACCCCATCCCTGGCATACATGTCATTTCTGCCATAGAAGAGGTCCCAGTTGTCAATGAATGTTACCGCATTTTCCTTACAGTATTTGTCCAGCCAGCAATTGACACCAATTGCTCTGGACAACCATTCATTTCCAACTCCTCTCCTTGGCAAAATGCCACATATGACAGGTTTCCCACCCTTCTTCCTAATTATCTCTATTGCTGACCTATACCTGCTAATCAGGTCCTCACTCCTACGTCTGCCAACATCGTTGCCTCCAGCACTGAGACAGATAATAGGATTGCTCCCATTACCTCTCATGATGTCATCCAGACGGCTAACAATATCCTTCATCCCAGCCCCAGGAAAACACACTCTCTGCCTCCTACTCCTATCCTTCAAACAGAATGCCCTATCCATGTACCTAATCTGGCTATCCCCAACAACAACAATGTTTTTACCTTCCTTGGCGTCGTCCGTAGTGATGCTCCGAGTAGTCGACTCACATTCGCCAGGTAGCATTACACCACTTGTAGAATTCGTCATGACGTTCTCGATGGTCTTCGTTGGGGTTTCTAGGGATGTCTCACTCACGTCTGCCAATGCTTCCTTGGTGCTCGTTGTGGCATTCCCAGTAGAACACTCACATTCGTCAGGTAGCACCGAGAATGAGTTGGAAGTTTCCACGGCAGTCTTCTGGTTTCTCGTTGTTTCTGCCTCTCCAACCGTTTTCTTAATCTTCAGCTTGGTTCCATGTTGCCCGGCCACTGACCAAGCTCCCCTCTTAACCTGGGGACTCACAACAGGAGGATTACTACGAATCCTCTTGTTCTCCTCCGTTAATCGCCGTATCTCCAGTTTAGCAACTCTGAGTTCTTCTCTCAGCTGCTGGTAAAGCTGCTCAAGAGAGGGCATCCTGGTTCAACACTACAGTTAAATAACTGCAACATATCAACACATATCAGGCACTGTACTTTCCATCTCCAGGACTCAAGTCCGGCTAACCGGTTTCCCTGAATCCCTTCATAAATGTTACTTTGCTCACACTCCTATAGTACGTCAAGTCATAAAATCCATTTGCCTCAACTTGCTCCTAGATAACACTCTCACGCACGCTTGCTGGAAGTACAAGTCCCTCGCACACGGAACCTCGTTTACCCCCTCCCTCCAACCTTTCCTAGGACGACTCCTACCCCGCCTTCATTCTGCTACAGATTTATATGCCCTCCAAGTTATTCTATTTCGTTCCACCCTCTCTGAATGTCCAAACGACCTCAACAACTCAGCCCTCTTAGGAAGCCCTTTTAGAAACCCCGCACCTCCTTCTAATCTCTGAGCTACGGATTCTCTGCATTATATTCACATTGCATATTACCCTCAGATACGACGTCTCCACTACCTCCAGCCTTCTCTTTGTTGCTTCACATCCATATAAACCGTTGGTACCGTTATACTCTTATAAATTCCCCTCTTTGCTTCCATGGATAACATTCTTTGCCTCCACAGATTCCTCAGTGCACCACTCGCTTCATCAATTCTATGATTCACATTGTCTTTCATAGACTCATCTGCTGACCAGTCCACTCCCAAATATCTGAAAACATTTACTTCTTCCATACTTTACCCATCTAATCTGATATCCAATCTTTCATTACCTAATTTTGTTTGTTATCCTCTTCACTTCGCTCTTTGCTATGATTACTTTTAATTTCCTTCTTTTGCATACCCTTCCAAACTCATCCATCATTGCAACTTCTCTTCAGAATCTCCCAAAAGAACGAAGTCAAAAGAAAAAAAAGCAACTGTGACAATTACCACTTTGTGCTACATTCTTCATCTCTTAACCCCACACTTGTTGCCAACACCAGAGAATTTACTTCTCTTACAACCGCATCTATAAATATATTGAACAACTATGATGACATCACGTATCCCTTACTAAGGGCTACCTTTACTGGGAAATAATCTCCCGCTCTCTCTAACATACTTAACCTGAGCCCCACTATCCTCATAAAAACTCTTAACTGCTTTCAGTAACCTACTATCTATTCCATACATTTGCAACATCTGCCACATTGCTCCCTTCTCCCACCCTATCATGTTCATTTTCTAGATCTATAAATGCAATGAAATCCTCTTTAGCCTTATCTAAATACTGTTCACCTATATGTTTCACTGTAAACACTTGGTCTACACACCCCCTATCCTTCCTAAATCCTCCTTGTTCATCTGCGATCCTACTCTCCGACTTACTCTTAATTCTTTCAATAATAACTCTGCCATACACTTTACCAGGTTTACTCAACAGGCTTATTTCTTAATAATTTTTAAACTTTTCCTTGCCCCATCTACCTGGAGTCTACCTGGAGGGCATTCCGGGGATCAACCCCCATCCCCCCGCGTTCCGGTCCACGACCAGGCCTCCCTGTACTCACCTATTTGTGGTTGCAGGGGTCGAGTCATAGCTCCTGGCCCCGCCTCTTCACTGATTGCTACTAGGTCCTCTCTCTCCCTGCCCCATGAGCTTTATCATACCTCGCCTTAAAACTATGTATGGTTCCCGCCTCCACTACTTCACTTTCTAGGCTATTCCACGGCTTGACTACTCTATGACTGAAGAAATACTTCCTAACATCCCTTTGATTCATCTGAGTCTTCAACTTCCAATTGTGACCTCTTGTGTCTGTGTCCCATCTCTGGAACATCCCGTCTTTGTCCACCTCGTCTATTCCGCGCAGTATTTTATATGTCGTTATCATGTCTCCCCTGACCCTCCTGTCCTCCTGTGTGTGCGTGTGTGTGTGTGTGTGTGTGTGTGTATGTGTGTGTACTCACCTAGTTGTACTCACCTAGTTGAGGTTGCAGGGGTCGAGTCCGAGCTCCTGGCCCCGCCTCTTCACTGATCGCTACTAGGTCACTCTCCCTGAACCGTGAGCTTTATCATACCTCTGCTTAAAGCTATGTATGGATCCTGCCTCGACTACATCGCTTCCCAAACTATTCCACTTACTGACTACTCTGTGGCTGAAGAAATACTTCCTAACATCCCTGTGATTCATCTGTGTCTTCAACTTCCAACTGTGTCCCCTTGTTACTGTGTCCAATCTCTGGAACATCCTGTCTTTGTCCACCTTGTCAATTCCTCTCAGTATTTTGTATGTCGTTATCATGTCCCCCCTATCTCTCCTGTCCTCCAGTGTCGTCAGGTTGATTTCCCTTAACCTCTCCTCGTAGGACATACCTCTTAGCTCTGGGACTAGTCTTGTTGCAAACCTTTGCACTTTCTCTAGTTTCTTTACGTGCTTGGCTAGGTGTGGGTTCCAAACTGGTGCCGCATACTCCAATATGGGCCTAACGTACACGGTGTACAGGGTCCTGAACGATTCCTTATTAAGATGTCGGAATGCTGTTCTGAGGTTTGCTAGGCGCCCATATGCTGCAGCCGTTATTTGGTTGATGTGCGCTTCAGGAGATGTGCCTGGTGTTATACTCACCCCAAGATCTTTTTCCTTGAGTGAGGTTTGTAGTCTCTGGCCCCCTAGACTGTACTCCGTCTGCGGTCTTCTTTGCCCTTCCCCAATCTTCATGACTTTGCACTTGGTGGGATTGAACTCCAGGAGCCAATTGCTGGACCAGGTCTGCAGCCTGTCCAGATCCCTTTGTAGTTCTGCCTGGTCTTCGATCGAGTGAATTCTTCTCATCAACTTCACGTCATCTGCAAACAGGGACACCTCAGAGTCTATTCCTTCCGTCATGTCGTTCACAAATACCAGAAACAGCACTGGTCCTAGGACTGACCCCTGTGGGACCCCGCTGGTCACAGGTGCCCACTCTGACACCTCGCCACGTACCATGACTCGCTGCTGTCTTCCTGACAAGTATTCCCTGATCCATTGTAGTGCCTTCCCTGTTATCCCTGCTTGGTCCTCCAGTTTTTGCACTAATCTCTTGTGTGGAACTGTGTCAAACGCCTTCTTGCAGTCCAAGAATATGCAATCCACCCACCCCTCTCTCTCTTGTCTTACTGCTGTCACCATGTCATAGAACTCCAGTAGGTTTGTGACACAGGATTTCCCGTCCCTGAAACCATGTTGGCTGCTGTTGATGAGATCATTCCTTTCTAGGTGTTCCACCACTCTTCTCCTGATAATCTTCTCCATGATTTTGCATACTATACATGTCAGTGACACTGGTCTGTAGTTTAGTGCTTCATGTCTGTCTCCTTTTTTAAAGATTGGGACTACATTTGCTGTCTTCCATGCCTCAGGCAATCTCCCTGTTTCGATAGATGTATTGAATATTGTTGTTAGGGGTACACATAGCGCCTCTGCTCCCTCTCTCAGGACCCATGGGGAGATGTTATCTGGCCCCATTGCCTTTGAGGTATCTAGCTCACTCAGAAGCCTCTTCACTTCTTCCTCGGTTGTGTGCACTGTGTCCAGCACTTGGTGGTGTGCCCCACCTCTCCGTCTTTCTGGAGCCCCTTCTGTCTCCTCTGTGAACACTTCTTTGAATCTCTTGTTGAGTTCCTCACATACTTCACGGTCATTTCTTGTTGTCTCTCCTCCTTCCTTCCTTAGCCTGATTACCTGGTCCTTGACTGTTGTTTTCCTCCTGATGTGGCTGTATAACAGTTTCGGGTCAGATTTGGCTTTCGCTGCTATGTCGTTTTCATATTGTCTTTGGGCCTCCCTTCTTATCTGTGCATATTCGTTTCTGGCTCTACGACTGCTCTCCTTATTCTCCTGGGTCCTTTGCCTTCTATATTTCTTCCATTCCCTAGCACACTTGGTTTTTGCCTCCCTGCACCTTTGGGTGAACCATGGGCTCATCCTGGCTTTTTCATTATTCCTGTTACCCTTGGGTACAAACCTCTCCTCAGCCTCCTTGCATATTGTTGCTACATATTCCATCATCTCATTAACTGGCTTCCCTGCCAGTTCTCTGTCCCACTGAACCCCGTTCAGGAAGTTCCTCATTCCCGTGTAGTCCCCTTTCTTGTAGTTTGGCTTCATTCGTCCTGGCCTTCCTGCTTCTCCCTCCACTTGTAGCTCTACTGTGTATTCGAAGCTTAAAACCACATGATCGCTGGCCCCAAGGGGTCTTTCATATGTGATGTCCTCGATATCTGCACTACTCAAGGTGAATACTAAGTCCAGTCTTGCTGGTTCATCCTCTCCTCTCTCTCTTGTAGTGTCCCTTACGTGTTGGTACATGAAGTTTTCCAGTACCACCTCCATCATCTTAGCCCTCCATGTATCTTGGCCCCCATGTGGCTCCAAGTTCTCCCAATCGATCTCCTTGTGGTTAAAGTCACCCATGATCAGGAGCTTTGCCCTGCATGCATGAGCTCTTCTGGCCACTGCAGCCAGTGTGTCAACCATCGCTCTATTGCTCTCGTCGTACTCTTGCCTTGGCCTCCTGCTGTTCTGTGGTGGGTTATACATCACTGCTATTACCACCTTGGGACCTCCAGAGTGAAGCGTTCCCGCTATGTAATCACTTTCTTCTCCGCTGTCTCCTCTCTCCAGCTCATCAAAATTCCATCGGTTTTTGATCAGCAATGCCACTCCTCCACCCCCCCTGTTCCCTCTGTCTTTCCTCAGGATCTGGTATCCCGTTGGAAAGATGGCATCTGTTATCATACCTGTAAGCTTGGTTTCTGTGAGAGCTATGATGTCCGGTGATGCCTCTTTGACTCTTTCGTGCCACTCCTCCCACTTATTTGTTATTCCATCAGCGTTTGTGTACCATACCTTCAGTTTCCTTTCCAACACTGTGGTTTGGGGGGCCTGTGAGGGTGGGAGACCTGGTAGCATACTGTGGGATTCTATAGCTCGGTGTTGGGTGGAAGCTGTGGGTATGGATTGTAGTGTGTGTTGGGATGGTGTGATAGGTTGTGGGGTTCTGAGGATAGTTGTGTGTGTGCTTGCCCTTGCTGCTCTGTTCTGCTCTGACTGACCTCTGCTGGTTCCATCCTTGTCTCCTTTCCTAGCTCCTTTCGCTTTTTTGTCCTCTCCCTCAGCTGCTGTCGTTCTGTTTGTGTTCTGTCTCTGTCTAGGAACACCCTCTTGTACTCTTCCGAGTATTTCAACCGTGGTTTCTCTTGGAGGATCCTGTTCTGCACTGTTTCCGTCCTGAGAATCAGCTTGATCAGTCGGTTTCTCCCCTTCGAGTACCCCCCTATTCTCTGAAAATTTACAATCTCGTCCATCTCTTCTTCACCTATTTCCGTGATGATTTTCTCAATCTCCTTTCTTTCTTCCTGCCGCCTTTCAGTGTGTGTCCTTTCCTCTCTCTCCTGAAGCCCATGGATAAACACTGATTTTGCCCTTTCCTCCTCCCATTGCCTCACCCTCTGTGACTCTGGATCCTGCCTGTATGTGGTCATTTTCTCCCTTGATTTTTCCAGTGGCTCTTGATAGCATGGTTGTGCCTCAGCATTCGACCTATCACCCTCTCCATCTGCACCCAGCTGTTCTTCCCTTTCACTCCTTGGCCCTTCTTGGCAGGCTGATATGACCTTAGCATAATTCATATCTCCTTCCTTCCTGTTCGGCCTCTCAGCTTCATATGCTGTGTCTTCTCTGGTCACTGCCCCTGTAACTCGCTTCAGCCTATTTATCTCAACTTCTAGGACCCTTATCCTGGCTACTGCAGTTTCGACTTGTGCCTCCCAATTCTTTGTCTCCTTCTCCAACCTCTTTTCCAATTTCACAGAGAGCTCTTTCTCCATTTTTTCAGAAAGCTCTCCTAATTTTCTCTCCCACTCTTGTTCCATCCTTTTCCACTGCTCCTCCATCCACTCCTCCCTACCAGAACCATTCTCATCTGATCCCTGGTTCCTGCGAGTCCCCACCATTTTTTTCTTTTTTTAGTGAGAGAGAGAGAGAGAGAGAGAAGGGAAAGGTAGAAGGAGAGAGAGAGGGGGAGAGTGAGAAGGGAAAGGGGGAGAGAGAGAGTGAGAGAGAGGGGGAAAGAGAGAGAAGGGAAGGGTAGGAGAGGGGGAGAGTGAGAAGGGAAAATGGGGAAGAGATAGAGAGAGAGAGAGAGAGAGAGAGAGAGAGAGAGAGAGAGAGAGAGAGAGAGAGAGAGAGAGAGAGAGAGAGAGAGAGAGAGAGAGAGAGAGAGAAAGGGGAGGAGAGAGATAGAGAGAGGGGGAGACTGAGAAGGAAAAGGGGGGAGAGAGTGAGAGAGAGAGAGAGAGAGAGAGAGAGAGAGAGAGAGAAAGGAGAAAGAGAGAGAAGGGAAGGGTAGGAGAGGGGGAGAGTGAGAAGGGAAAATGGGGAAGAGAGAGAGATAGAGATATAGAGAGAGAGGGAGGGTGCTGGCACCTGGAGAAGTTGATATCCTTAGGGTGAAATTTGACTTCAAACTAACCATGAAGAACCATGTCTCATCTGCGACTGCTTGACAGAGTAGAGAACAGAGCAAGACGTCTCATCTCTCGCCTGGACCCATCCTGGATAGATCTGTCATTTCAGCAGAGCCTTCAACATAGGAGGGATGTGGGTGGCCTTACTGTTATGTACAAGGCCAATATTGTCAAAGTACCACACTTGGATCCACTTCGAGGACAGCGTGAAACAAGCTTTTATGCCACAAGACGGGCAGAAAGCAGCAACTTCACTCTGGCTGTACCCTTCTCCAGAACATCACTCCATCTGAGATCATATATACCCAGGATGACTCGAGTATGGAACACATTCGTACAGCATAATGATGTCAACGAGATAAAATCAGTTGATCAAATGAAAATGCTGGCCCACAGATGGCTCCAACTTCATCCTGTTCCCTACTTGTATGTCTCATAACAATAAAAATGCTTTCAAATGAGCTGATGTAGATAACAGCTCTTAGCTTGCCAATAAAGTTAGGAATCCTTAACCTGTAATTGTACTCACCTATTTGTGGTTGCAGGGGTCGAGTCTTAGCTCCTGGCCCCGCCTCTTCACCGGTTGCTACTAGGCCCTCTCTCTCCCTGCTCCATGAGCTTTATCAAACCTCGTCTTAAAACTATGTATGGTTCCTGCCTCCACTACGTCATTTTCTAGGCTATTCCACTGCCTGACAACTCTATGACTGAAGAAATACTTCCTAACATCTCTCTGACTCATTTGTGTCTTCAACTTCCAATTGTGGCCTCTTGTTTCTGTGTCCCCTCCCTGGAACATCCTGTCTTTGTCCACCTTGTCTATTCCACGCAGTATTTTATATGTCGTTATCATGTCTCCCCTGACCCTCCTGTCCTCCAGTGTCGTCAGGCCGATTTCCCTTAATCTTTCTTCATAGGACATTCCCCTTAGCTCTGGAACTAACCTTGTTGCAAACCTTTGTACTTTCTCTAGTTTCTTGACGTGCTTTATCAAGTGCGGGTTCCAAACAGGTGCTGCATACTCCAGTATGGGCCTGACATACACGGTGTACAGTGTCTTGAACGATTCCTTACTAAGGTATCGGAATGCTGTTCTCAGGTTTGCCAGGCGCCCATATGCTGCAGCAGTTATCTGGTTGATGTGTGCTTCCGGAGACATGCTCGGTGTTATACTCACCCCAAGATCTTTCTCCTTGAGTGAGGTTTGCAGTCTTTGGCCACCTAGCCTATACTCTGTCTGCGGTCTTCTGTGCCCTTCCCCTATCTTCATGACTTTGCATTTGGCAGGATTAAATTCGAGAAGCCATTTGCTGGACCAGGTGTCCAGTCTGTCCAGGTCTCTTTGAAGTCCTGCCTGGTCCTCATCAGATTTAATTCTCCTCATTAACTTCACATCATCTGCAAACAGGGACACTTCTGAGTCTAACCCTTCCATCATGTCGTTCACATATACCAAAAATAGCACTGGTCCTAGGACTGACCCCTGTGGGACCCCGCTCGTCACAGGTGCCCACTGTGATACCTCATTACGTACCATGACTCGTTGTTGCCTCCCTGTCAGGTATTCTCTGATCCATTGCAGTGCCCTTCCTGTTATATGCGCCTGATGCTCTAGCTTCTGCACTAATCTCTTGTGAGGAACTGTGTCAAAGGCCTTCTTGCAGTCCAAGAAAATGCAATCAACCCACCCCTCTCTCTCTTGTCTTACTTGTGTGTCATAAAACTCCAGAGGTTTGTGACACAGGATTTGTGTGATGTGTGTGTGTGTGTGTGTGTGTGTGTGTGTACTCACCTATTTGTACTCACCTATTTGTGGTTGCAGGGGTCGAGTCATAGCTCCTGGCCCCGCCTCTTCACTGATTGCTACTAGGTCCTCTCTCTCCCTGCTCCATGAGCTTTATCATACCTCGCCTTAAAACTATGTATGGTTCCCGCCTCCACTACTTCACTTTCTAGGCTATTCCACGGCTTGACTACTCTATGACTGAAGAAATACTTCCTAACATCCCTTTGATTCATCTGAGTCTTCAACTTCCAATTGTGACCTCTTGTGTCTGTGTCCCATCTCTGGAACATCCCGTCTTTGTCCACCTCGTCTATTCCGCGCAGTATTTTATATGTCGTTATCATGTCTCCCCTGACCCTCCTGGCCTCCAGTGTCGTCAGGCCGATTTCCCTCAACCTTTCTTCGTAGGACAATCCCCGTAGCTCTGGGACTAGTCTTGTTGCAAACCTTTGCACTTTCTCTAATTTCTTGACGTGCTTGACTAGGTGTGGATTCCAAACTGGTGCTGCATACTCCAGTATGGGCCTGACGTAAATGGTATACAGAGTCTTGAACGAATCCTTACTGAGGTATCGGAACGCTATCCGTAGGTTTGCCAGGCGCCCGTATGCTGCAGCAGTTATCTGATTGATGTGCGCCTCAGGAGATATGCTCGGTGTTATACTCACCCCCAGATCTTTTTCCTTGAGTGAGGTTTGCAGACTTTGGCCATCTAAACTATATTGTGTCTGCGGTCTTCTTTGCCCTTCCCCAATCTTCATGACTTTGCATTTGGCAGGGTTAAACTCAAGGAGCCAGTTGCTGGACCAGGCTTGTAGCCTGTCCAGGTCTCTTTGTAGTCCTGCCTGATCCTCATCCGATTTGATTCTTCTCATTAACTTCACATCATCCGCAAACAAGGACACTTCTGAGTCTATCCCTTCCGTTATGTCATTCACATATACCAAGAACAGCACAGGTCCTAGGACTGACCCCTGTGGAACCCCGCTTGTCACAGGCGCCCACTCTGACACCTCGTCACGTACCATGACTCGTTGTTGCCTCCCTGTCAGGTATTCTCTGATCCATTGCAGTGCCTTTCCTGTTATGTGTGCCTGATCCTCTAGCTTTTGCAGTAACCTCTTGTGAGGAACTGTGTCGAAGGCCTTCTTGCAGTCCAAAAAAATGCAGTCGATCCACCCCTCTCTCTCTTGTCTTACTTCTGTCACCTTGTCATAAAACTCTAGTAGGTTTGTGACACAGGATTTTCCCTCCCTGAAACCATGCTGGTTGTCAATTATACACTTGTTTCTTTCCAGGTGCTCCACCACTCTCCTCCTGATGATCTTCTCCATGACCTTGCATACTATACACGTTAGTGATACAGGTCTGTAGTTTAGTGCCTCATGTCTGTCTCCCTTTTTAAAAATTGGGACTACATTTGCCATCTTCCATACCTCGGGGAGTTGCCCAGTTTCAAATGATGTGTTGAAGATCTTTGTTAATGGTACACACAATATCTCTGCTCCCTCTTTAAGGACCCACGGAGAGATGTTGTCTGGTCCCACCGCCTTTGAGGTGTCAAGTTCGCATAGCAGCTTCTTCACCTCCTCCTTGGTTATATGTACCTCATCCAGCACTTGCTGGTGCACCCCCCTGCTCTGATTTCCTGGAGTCCTACTGGTTTCCACTGTAAATACTTCTTTAAATCTTGTGTTGAGCTCCTGACATACCTCCCGGTCGTTTCTTGTGAATTCCCCATCACCCTTCCTCAGTCTGATTACCTGGTCCTTGACTGTTGTTTTCCTCCTGATGTGGCTGTACAACAGCTTCGGGTCAGTCTTGACTTTCGATGCTATGTCATTTTCGTATTGCCGCTGAGCCTCCCTTCTTATCTGTGCATATTCGTTTCTGGCTCTTCGGCTAATCTCTTTATTTTCCTGAGTTCTCTGTCTTCTGTACCTTTTCCATTCTCTAGTACACCTAGTTTTTGCCTCCCTACACCTTTGGGTGAACCAAGGACTCGTTCTGTTCTTCCCATTATTTCTGTTTCCCTTGGGAACAAACCTCTCCTCTGCCTCCTTGCATTTTGTTGCCACATAGTCCATCATTTCTTGTACTGGTTTTCCTGTCAGTTCCCTCTCCCACTGAATGTCTTGAAAGAAGTTCCTCAAGCCTGAGTAGTTCCCCCTTTTGTAGTTTGGTTTTTCCCACCCTATTCCTGCTGCTCTCTCCACTTGGAGCTCAACTATGTAGTCGAAGCACAGAACCACATGATCACTAGCTCCCAGGGGCCTTTCATACATGATATCCTCGATGTCAGAACTACTCAAGGTGAATACAAGGTCCAGTCTTGCTGGTTCATCCTCTCCTCTCTCTCTGGTAGTGTCTCTAACATGTTGATGCATGAGGTTTTCCAGTACCACATCCATCATCTTGGCTCTCCATGTTTCGGGACCCCCATGGGGCTCCAGGTTTTCCCAGTCAATCTCCTTGTGATTGAAATCACCCATAACTAGTAACTTTGCTCCCCCCATGTGTGCTCTCCTGGCCACCTCGGCTAGTGTGTCGACCATTGCTCTGTTGCTCTCATCGTATTCTTCTCTTGGCCTCCTGCAGTTCTGTGGTGGGTTGTACATTACTGCAATTATCACCTTATGTCCCTCAGACTGGATTGTTCCTACTAAGTAGTCCCTTTCGCCCGTGCCATCCATTCCTTCCATTTTCTCAAACCCCCACTGGTTTTTAATGAGCAGTGCAACTCCTCCTCCCCCTCTCCTCCCTCTGTCTTTCCTGAGGATTTGATATCCGGATGGAAAGATTGAATCTGTTATTATTCTGGTGAGTTTTGTTTCTGTGAGTGCTATTATGTCTGGGGATGTCTCCTTGATTCTTTCGTGCCACTCCTCATACTTATTTGTTATTCCATCTGCATTTGTATACCACACCTTCAACTTCTTTTCTGTGTGTGTGTGTGTGTTTGTGTGTGTGTGTGTGTGTGTGTGTGTGTGTGTGTGTGAGTGTGTGTGTGTGTGTGTGTGTGTGTGTGTGTGTGTAGGTCACTGGTAAATACCTGTTGGGCTAACGTATTTCCAGGCGCTATTTCTAGTATGGTGTTGTTGTTACCACCTTTCAGTTCACATCTGGAAAGCTTAAATCTCCGAAGAGGATTAAGTTTAGTGTAGGATTTTTAAAACTTTTGATTCGAAGTGGCTATCTATTTTCCTTACCTGTTCCGTGAATTCCTCAGCCTTTGCTGACAGTTTTATATGCCACGACAATTACTAGATTATTAAAATATACTTTAACATATAGTACTTCTATTGAATTATATGAAGAAATAGTGTTCTGTGCAGCAAAGTATGTCTTAAAACAGCATCAACAGCCTGAGTTAATGAGTTATCAAGTAGAGACGTAATGATCCCCGGAACTTCCAGCAGGAAGAGGAATATGTCTTGGGTCGATATTTGTCTAATTCAATTACCCTGTATCTGCAGTATGAAGCAAATTCATACATGCAAAAGTAATGAAATAAGTAAAGACTCGAGAAGAAAGCTTTTGGAAAAAATTCCCCCCAAAATGCTGACGGATGTGTCTATAAGATTCCTTGTAAAGCGTGCAATAAAGTTTATTACGGTCAAACTGGTAAAAGTCTTGAACTAAGATTAAAACAACATAAATATAGCATTAGAACTGGACAAGATTCTAATGCTCTGTTTATTCATGTGAGAGATTTTAACCATCCAATTGATTTTCAAAAGGCTGAGAAAGTTGTATCAAGCAAGTCCATGGTCGACAGGAATATAATAGAATCATGTTTCATAAAAAGCAGTTTTGAAAATAATATGAATATTTCTTTTGGTTTATATAAATTGGATTCATTTATAATTAATAAAATTTGGGAAGAATTTAATGATACATTAGACAAGTAAAAAATCTTAATGCTTGGGTAGAGTATCAGTTGTGTTTCACAGAGTCGGGTGTTGTGACGTGACTGTGAGGTGTAGTCTTGCCCTTATATGCCTTCCTGTTGATGTTTTGTTTTTATAGTTCCTTGATAATGTGAGAAGTCACGAAAGTGCTTAGAATTTCACTATTTTTTCACAGTGGTTGTTCTGCATATTGTGATATCACCTGTTTACTGTGATCTTATTGCATATATATATGATATATATATATATATATATAATGTTGATGTAAAACTTTTTAATACCAAAAGAATCTTAGAAAACTTACCTTCTGAATACGTTCACCTCCTCCATACTCTCTCCCTCCAATCTGATATTCAATCTTTCATCACCTAATCTTTTTGTTATCCTCATAACCTTACTCTTTCCTGTATTCACCTTTAATTTTCTTCTTTTGCACACCCTACCAAATTCATCCACCAATCTCTGCAACTTCTCTTCAGAATCTCCCAAGAGCACAGTGTCATCAGCAAAGAGCAGCTGTGACAACTCCCACTTTGTGTGTGATTCTTTATCTTTTAACTCCACGCCTCTTGCCAAGACCCTCGCATTTACTTCTCTTACAACCCCATCTATAAATATATTAAACAACCACGGTGACATCACACATCCTTGTCTAAGGCCTACTTTTACTGGGAAAAAATTTCCCTCTTTCCTACATACTCTAACTTGAGCCTCACTATCCTCGTAAAAACTCTTCACTGCTTTCAGTAACCTACCTCCTACACCATACACTTGCAACATCTGCCACATTGCCCCCCTATCCACCCTGTCATACGCCTTTTCCAAATCCATAAATGCCACAAAGACCTCTTTAGCCTTATCTAAATACTGTTCACTTATATGTTTCACTGTAAACACCTGGTCCACACACCCCCTACCTTTCCTAAAGCCTCCTTGTTCATCTGCTATCCTATTCTCCGTCTTACTCTTAATTCTTTCAATTATAACTCTACCATACACTTTACCAGGTACACTCAACAGACTTATCCCCCTATAATTTTTGCACTCTCTTTTATCCCCTTTGCCTTTATACAAAGGAACTATGCATGCTCTCTGCCAATCCCTAGGTACCTTACCCTCTTCCATACATTTATTAAATAATTGCACCAACCACTCCAAAACTATATCCCCACCTGCTTTTAACATTTCTATCTTTATCCCATCAATCCCGGCTGCCTTACCCCCTTTCATTTTACCTACTGCCTCACGAACTTCCCCCACACTCACAACTGGCTCTTCCTCACTCCTACAAGATGTTATTCCTCCTTGCCCTATACACGAAATCACAGCTTCCCTATCTTCATCAACATTTAACAATTCCTCAAAATATTCCTTCCATCTTCCCAATACCTCTAACTCTCCATTTAATAACTCTCCTCTCCTATTTTTAACTGACAAATCCATTTGTTCTCTAGGCTTTCTTAACTTGTTAATCTCACTCCAAAACTTTTTCTTATTTTCAACAAAATTTGTTGATAACATCTCACCCACTCTCTCATTTGCTCTCTTTTTACATTGCTTCACCATATATATATATATATATATATATATATATATATATATATATATATATATATATATATATATATATATATATATATATATATATATATATATATATATATATATATATATATATATTGTGGAGTGCGTGTTACAGAGCTTGCCATGATATATGGCAAATCCCATTCAACCATCACTTCGATCGTGGTGAAAGAAAAGGAAATAAAGTGTGCTGTTGTTGCAAAAGGGGTGGATATGCTGACAAAAAGGGGATCACAAATCCTTGAAGAAGTGGAGAGGTTATTGTTTGTGTTGATTACCGAAAAACAGTTAGCAGGAGATAGTGTTACGCAGTCGATAATATGTGAAAAGGCAAGGCAGTTGCATGACGATCTCGTAAAGAAAATACCTGCAACAAGTGGTGATGCTTGTGATTTTAAGGCCAGCAAAGGTTGGTTTGAGAGATTTAAGAAGCGTAGTGGCATTCACAGTGTGATAAGGCATGGTGAGGCTGCCAATTCTGACAAAATTGCAGCTGAGAAGTTTGTACAGGAGTTTAAGGAGTGCGTAGACACTGGAGAATTCAAACCCCAGCAAGTGTTTAATTGTGACGAAACAGGCCTCTTTTGGAAGAAAATGCCAAAGAGGACCTACATCATGCAGGAGGAAGCGGCGCTCCCAGGACACAAGCCTATGAAGGATAGGCTTACTCTCATGTTTTGTAGTAATGCTAGTGGGGATTTTAAAGTGAAGTCTTTACTGGTGTATCACTCTGAAAATCCCAGAGTGTTCAAGAAATACAGTGTCGCCTAGAGTAAATTGTGTGTGATGTGGAAGGCTAACAGTAAGGCATGGATCACAAGGGATATTTTCCTAGACTGGTTTAATGAAGTGTTTGACCCCAGTGTAAAGAAATACCTCCTGGAAAATAAACTGTCACTCAAGTGCCTCCTGGTAATGGACAATGCTCCTGCTCATCCTCCAGACTTGGAAGAGCAAATAGTGGAGGAGCTTAGATTCATCACAGTGAAGTTCTTGCCCCCTAATACAACTCCTCTCCTCCAGACCATGGACCAGCAGGTCATTTCAAACTTCAAAAAACTGTACACCAAAGCAGTGTTTCAAAAGTGCTTTGAAGTGACCTCAGACACTGAATTGACCCTAAGAGAGTTCTGGAAAGATCACTTTAATATCCTCCATTGCATAAACCTTATAGGTAAGTCTTGGGAGGGAGTGAATTCCAGGACTTTGAACTCTGCTTGGAGAAAATTGTGGCCAGATTGTATAGAAGAGAGGGATTTTGAAGGGTTTGTGGCTGACCCTAAGTAGCCTATGCCAGTTGTGGAAACTATTGTGGCATTGGGGATGTCTCTGGGGTTGGAGGTGAGTGGTGAGGATGTGGAAGAGTTGGTGGAGGACCACAGGGAAGAGCTAACCACTGAAGAGCTGCAAGAGCTTCATCTGCAACAACAACAGATCCTAGCTCAGGAAACTGCTGCAGAGGAGGAGGAGGAAGAGAAATGGAGGAAGGTGCCTTCTTCAGAGATTAAAGACATTTGTGCAAAGTGGTCTGAAGTTCAAACATTTATGGATGAACTTCACCCTAACAAAGCTGTTGCAGGCTGTATTGGCAACATGTACAATGACAGTGTTGTGTCCCACTTCAGACAAATTTTAAAGAAACCCCAGAAACAGACCTCTCTGGACAGATATTTTGTGAGACAGGGGTCCAGTGACTCTCAAGTTGTTCCCAGTGGCATTAATATATATATATATATATATATATATATATATATATATATATATATATATATATATATATGCAAAACAACCACTCTGAAAGAATAGAGAAATTCCAAGCGCTTTCGTGACTACTCACATTATCAAGGAACTATGAAAGTAAAGCATCCAAGGAAGCTATATAAGGGGTCTGGCCAGCACCTCACTATCAGATCCCACAACGGTTAAACACCTGACGCGCGCCGACCCAACTTGGATAGGTCCTTTGCACAACGCACCCACAAACTATTCTACCCAAGAAATAAGAAATTTTAAAAATTATTATTTGTCCAGTGTATTATTAAATTCTTCCCAAATTCTATTAATTATAAATGGATCTAATTTATATAAACCAAAGGAAATATTCATATTATTGTCAAAACTGCTTTTTATGAAACAAGATTCAATTATATTCCTGTCGACCATGGACTTGCTTGATACTACTTTCTCAACTTTTTGAAAATCAATTGGATGGTTAAAATCTCTTACATGAATAAATAGAGCATTGGAATCTTGTCCAGTTCTAATGCTATATTTATGTTGTTTTAATCTTAGTTCGAGATTTTTACCAGTTTGACCGTAATAAACTTTATCGCAAATTTTACAAGGAATCTTATAGACACATCCATCAGCATTTTGGGGGGAATGAATATTTCCTTTGGTTTATATAAATTAGATTCATTTATAATTAATAGAATTTGGGAAGAATTTAATAATACACTGGACAAATAATCTTTAAAATTTCTTATTTCTTGGGTAGAATAGTTTGTGGGTGAGTTGTGCAAAGGACCTATCCAAGTTGGGTCGGCGCGCGTCAGGTGTTTAACCGTTGTGGGATCTGATAGTGAGGTGCTGGCCAGACCCCTTATATAGCTTCCTTGGATGCTTTACTTTCATAGTTCCTTGATAATGTGAGTAGTCACGAAAGCGCTTGGAATTTCTCTATTCTTTCAGAGTGGTTGTTTTGCATATTCTGAAATCACCTGTTTACTGTGATCTTATTGCATATATATATATATATATATATATATATATATATATATATATATATATATATATATATATATATATATATATATATATATATATATATATATATATATATAATATATATATATATATATATATATATATATATATATATATATATATATATATATATATATATATATATATATATATATATATATATATATATATATATATATATATATATGTCATGTCTGAGGGCAATGTGTGGTGTGAATATAATGCAGAGAATTCGTAGTTTGGAAGTCAGGAGGAGGTGCAGGATTACCAAAACTGTTGTCCAGAGGGCTGAGGAAGGGTTGTTGAGGTGGTTCGGACATGTAGAGAGAATGGAGCGAAACAGAATGACTCCAAGAGTGTATCAGTCTGTAGTGGAAGGAAGGTGGGGTAGGGGTCGGTCTAGGAAAGGTTGGAGGGAGGGGGTAAAGGAGGTTTTGTGTGCGAGGGGCTTGGACTTCCAGCAGGCATGCTTGAGCGTGTTTGATAGGAGTGAATGGAGACAAATGGTTTTTAATACTTGACGTGCTGTTGGAGTGTGAGCAAAGTAACATTTATGAAGGGATTCAGGGAAACCGGCAGGCTGGACTTGAGTCCTGGAGATGGGAAGTACAGTGCCTGCACTCTGAAGGAAGGGTGTTAATGTTGCAGTTTAAAAACTGTAGTGTAAAGCACCCTTCTGGCAAGACAGTGATGGAGTGAATGATGGTGAAAGTTTTTTGAAAGTTTTTTGAAAGCACTTGGAATTTCTCTATTCATTCACAGTGGTTGTTTTGCATATATATATATATATATATATATATATATATATATATATACAGTGGTCCCTCAATAATCGACCGGCCTGAAAGTCGACCATTTCGGAAATCAACCGGTTTTTTCGACAAAATATTGACTAGGAAATTGACCGAAATTCGTTTATCGACTCGTCTCAACCCGTCGTCCCAGACGCGTATGCACGAGGTAAGCGGGCCTCGACCCGCCTCAGCCTTCCTTCCCAGCCAGTGTGCCATTGTTTACCAGTTAGCGGCGGTCCTCTCACGTGCTCCAGTGAAATATTTCATAATATTTCATTTATTTTAGTGCTTGCAAGTTATTTAAGTGCTAAATAAGCTACCATGGCTCCAAAGAAAGCTCCTAGTGCCAAACCTTTGGTAAAGAAGGTGACAGAGTGACAGTGACAGAGTCTTGGCCCATTTTAGGGAAGTTTTAAAGAGACGCCAGAAACAGAGCTCTCTGCACAGTTATTTTGCGAGACAGGACTCCAGTGACTCTCAAGCTGGTCCTAGTGGCATTAAGAAACAGAGAAAAGAAGCAACCCCAGAAAAGCAAATGGTACCTGAGGTGTTGCTGGAAGGGGATTCCCCTTCCAAACTATAAACAATCCACTCTCTCCTCCTCCTCCAGTCTCCCATACACTAAGAAGAATCTCCAATAAAGGTAAGTGTTATGCTGTTAATGTTTCATTCATCATTTCCCATTGTATTGTTTATGTACTACATGAATATTTCATGTAAAAAAATTTTTTGTTTTAATACTTCTGGGTGTCAGGAACGGATTAATTGAATTTACATTATTTCTTATGGGGAAAATTGATTCGTAAATCGACCATTTCGATAATCGACCGGCTTCCAGGAACGGATTACCGTCGATAATCGAGGGACCACTGTATATGTATTTATATATATATATCGTGCCGAATAAGCAGAACTTGCGATCTTGGCTTAAATAGCAACGCTCATCTTGCCATGTAAGACAAGTGAAAATTTGTGTATGCAATAATATCGCTAAAACCATTCTGAACCTAACGAAAAAATATATTTGACTGTGTTTGTTTAATATTAAATGATTGTAAACAAATCTAAAATATATTTAGTTGGGTTAGGCTAAAATAAATTGTTCATGTTATAATAAGGTTAGGTAAGTTTTCTAAGTTCCTTTTGGTGCAAAATTATAAATTTTTACATCAGCATTAATGAAAAAAATATATCTTTAAACGTATAAAAGAAAATTTCAGAAAGGACTTAATTTTAAATGAGTTCTTGCTAATTGACCAGTTTTACATATTCGACACGATATATATATGTATATATGTATATATATATATATATATATATATATATATATATATATATATATATATATATATATATATATATATATATATATATATATATATATATATATATATATATATATATATATATATATATAAAGAGAGAGAGAGAGACAGGTAAAATACTAGAGACTTTAAAGAGTGCAGACATAGCTCCTTTGCCTTTGGGAGGTAGAAAAGTGCTGGCCAAAGATTACATATCAGTACCATAACTTCCCAAATCATAAAAGTCTTTAAAAAAGTGTTAAGATGGCAGATTACAAACTTAATGAACTAGCACAATCTACATAACCCAGACCAGCATTGTTTTAGAACTGGGAGATCATGCTTGTCACACCTGCTAAACCACTGTGACAGAATTAAGGAGGCACCAGAAGAAAACCAAAATGCAGATGTGATATTCAAGGATTATGCAAAGGCGTTTGGCAAACATGATCATGTGGATTTGAGGGCCATAGGTATGACGGGGAAAGTAAACAGGTGGATTTTCAAATTTCTGACCTATAGAGCACAAAATGTACATACAGTACTAGTAAACAGCAAATTCCAGCATCAGCGAGGTAAAAAGCTCAGTACCCCATGGCACTGTCCTGGCACCTCTACTCTTTCTCATTCTCATAGCAGACAGATAAAAACACGCTCCACACTTTTTGTATCATCATTTTCAGATGACACCAAAATAAGCATGAAAGTCACTTCAGTAGAAGACACTGACAAACTGTGGGAAGATATAAGCAGCGTTTTCTAGTGGGCAGTGGAGAACAACATGACGTCCAGTGGCGATAAGTTCCAGCTGCTTAGATATTGAAAGAATGTAAAACTCAAAAGGGACACTGTATATAAAACGGAAAAGGGTCAGAAGATAGTAAGACCTGGGAGTGATTATGTTGGCTAACCTTTCTTTTAAAGAATACAATAAAGCAAATGTAATGACAGCCAGGAATATAATAGGGTGGATAGTGAGAAGTTTCAAAACAAGAAAATGATACCAGTGGTGACACTATTCAAATAGTTTGTGGTCCCTAGTTTAGAGTATTGTTAAGTGTTGACGACCCTGTTAAGTCAGGCGAGATATCGGAACTGGAATAAATACAGAGATCATTTATAGCCAGCATACCTGAATGGTGTACCAGGAAGGCTTTCCTGGGGGTCAACACCTCCGTGGACCGGTCAATGACTAAATCTTGAAGATTGTTCTCTAGAGTTAATATAACATTTAATTACTGGGAATGCCTTAAAATCCTAAGTATATATTTGCTGGAGCAGAGGAGAGAGACACATGATAATATATACCTGGAAAGTGCTCGAGGGTCTAGTTCCAAATCTACACACTGCCATAACAACATACTGGAATGAGAGAAATGGGAGGAAGTGCAAAATAAACCCAGTGATAAGCGGGGATGGGGGGCAGTGGGCCCCATAAGAAAACATTGTATCAGCATCCGTATTCCCAGACATTCAATATCTTGCCGGAAGATAACAGAAACACTGCTGGGACGAGTGTAGAAGTCTTCAAGAGGAAACTGGACAAATATCTCTAACAGGTACCAGATTAATCAGGCTGTGATAGATATGTGGGCCAGTGGGCCAACAGCAGCAACAGCCTGGTGGACCAGGCAAGCACCAGACAGGGTTGGCACTGGGCCGGCCTACTGGAGTGGTAAAATTTTAGACACTCACCAAAGATATATCAAAGGTAACCAGTTTCCATAAACCTAATTAAACAGAGCTTAGAAAATCTTCAAGACTTATGCAACTCATCAAGTATGTACCCCCAGTGTGGAGAATCTCTCTGATTAAGCAACTCCAGAAGTAAGTAAAGACATACAATATTAACATAATTTAAACCCAGGAATTGAGAGTAATGATATATATGGAGCTGGAGGAACTGAACCTCATGATCTTGGCAGAGAGGAAGACTAAAGAGAACAGCATAACGCCTTAAAATTTGTAAGAAGAATTGATCGGACAGATAAGGACAGACCATTTGGAATAAGGCTATTGAGAGAGGGATACAGGTGGAAATTGAAGATATAGACGAGTTATATGTAGGTTAGGAAGCAATTTTGCAGTCTAAGGGTTGTTAAAAAAATGGAATGAGATGGATGGCTAAGTGGGGGAAGCAAACTCAATGCACAACCTCTAGAACAGACATAATTCGATACATGACAACAGAAATAAGTATTGTGGATCAGTGAAGTTTAGAAGGCGGGGCCAGGAGACGAGTCTCAACCCCTGTAAGGACAACTTGGAGAGCACACTCACCACACACACACACACACACAGTTTGGGAAACGATGTAGTGGAGGCAGGATCCATACATAGCTTTAAGCAGAGGTTCAGGGAGAGTGACCTTGTAGCGACCAGTGAAGAGGCGGGGCCAGGAGCTAGGACTCGACCCCTGCAACCTCAACTAGGTGAGTACACACACACACACACATACACACACATACACACACACACACACATTGTGAACGCATGGCTCGTAAGCAACCTCATTAAATTTCAGGGTAGCCATAACATTTACTTTCTTTCTCTCTCTTTTTGACAGTCTACTTTGTCGCCTTGTATACATGCACAGTTGTTTAACATTATTCTGTAGTTATCATTAAATAGTCATTAATGCTGACTCTGCATAGTGGAAAATTTTGAAAATTTAGTGAAAAACACATTAGTTATGTTAACATTTTTATGGAAGTTATTAAATTGCAGTGAGACTCAACATATCGACACAACTAACGTAATAATGCATTCAATTTTTTTACGCTTAATAATTTAAAACTCGATTTTAATACTGATCTGTTTGTTTCAAGTGTTAGAAATACTGTTCGGAAGGAATAAAATCATGAATGTGATTACCATAGGAGTGCAGTTATCAGCTTAGGACTCCAGTGGAAAAAACTCACCTTATCTAACTGTGTTTGGGGTTATTCTAGGTAATTTACACATATGTTACTATAACAACACTGCACTAGCCAAGGAGTCGAACCCATGCTGTTTTGGCCCGCCTCCTTGTGAGAGAAAATGCATCACGCTTTAGACCACTAGACTGGTCTAAAGTGTCATGCGTTTTCTCTCACCATGAGGTAGGTCAAAACAG
>NC_091318.1:34575873-34671114 GCF_038502225.1 Cherax quadricarinatus | reverse complement strand
GTAGTTTGTTGGACTACGTATTGGTAAATAAAAGACTGTTGACTAGACTTCAATATGTACATGTTTATAGAGGGCCCACGAATATAAGATCACTTTTTAGATGTAGCTACAGTGAAAGTAAAAGGTAGATGGGATACAAGGAAAATGGAAGCAGTATGTGAGAGAGGCGAAGGTTTATATGCAGTTAGGGTATGATAAAAGCAACTGTTGGAGGATAGATGGGCTAATAAGAGTATAGGCAATGGGGTAGAAGAGGTATGGGGTAGGTTTAAAAATGTAGTGTTAGAGTGTTCAGCAGAAGTTTGTGGTTACGGAAAAGTGGGTGCGGGAGGGAAGAAGAGCGATTGGTGGAATGATGATGATGTAAAGAGAGTAGTAAGGGAAAAAGTTAGCACATGAAAGGTTTTAACAAAGTAAAAGTGATGCAAGAAGGGAGGAGTATATGGAGAGAAAAAGAGACGTTACGAGAGTAGTGAAGCAATGTAAAAAGAGCAAATGAGAGAGTGGGTGAGATGTTATAAACAAGTTTTTTTTTTTGAAAATAAGAAAAAGTTTTATAGTGAGATTAATAAGTTGAGGAGGAAGAGGGAACAAATGGATTTGATTGTTAAAAATAGAAGAGGAGAGTTATTAAAGGGAGAATTAGAGGTATCAGGAAGATGGAAGGAATATTTTGAGGAATTGTTAAATGTTGATGAAGATAGGTATGCTGTGAATTCTTGTATAGGGCAGGGAGGAATAACATCTTGTAGGAGCGAGGAGGAGCGAGTTGAGTGTATGGGGAAGTTCCTCACTCCTATAAGATGTTATTCCTTTTTACCCTATACACGAAATCACAGAGAGAGCATGCATAGTTCCTTTGCATAAAGGCAAAGGGGACAAAAGAGAATGCAAAAATTATAGAGGAATAAGTCTGTTGAGTATACCTGGTAAAGTGTATGGTTGAGTTATTATTGAAAGAATTAAGAGTAAGACGGAGAGCAGGATAGCAGATGAACAAGAAGGATTTAGGAAGGGTAGAGGCTGTGTAGACAAAGTGTTTACAGTAAAACATATAGGTGAACAGTATTTAGATAAAGGTAAAAAGGCTTTTGTGGCATTTATGGATTTGGAAAAGGCGTATGACAGGGTGGATAAGGACACAATGTGGCAGATGATGCAAATGAATTGAACAGGAGGTAGGTTATTGAAAGCAGTGAAAAGTTTTTACGAGGATAGTGAGACTCAGGTTAGAGTATGCAGGGGAGATGGAGATAATTTCCCCGTAGAAGTAGGCCTTAGACAAGGATGTGTGATGTCACCATGATTGTTCAATATATTTATAGATGGGGTTGTAAGAGAAGTGAATGCTCGAGTGTTGGCAAGATGTGTGTGGTTAATAGATAAAGAATCTGACACAAAGTGGGAGTTGTCACAGTTACTCTTTGCTGATGACACTGTGCTTTTTGGAGATACTGAAGAGAAGTTGAAGAGGTTGGTTGATGAATTTAGTAGGGTATGTAAAAGACGAAAATTTAAAGTAAATATAGGAATGAGTAAGGTAATGAAGATAACAAAAAAATTAAGTAATGAAAGTTTGGATAACAGGTTGGAGGGAGAGAGTATGGAGGAGGTGAATGTATTCATATATTTAGGAGTGGACGTGACATCAGATGGGTCAATGAAAGATAAGGTGAATCATAGAATTGACGAGGAAAAAAAGGTGTGGGGTGCACTGAGGAGTCTGTGGAGACAAAGAAATTTGTCCAGGGAAGCAAAGAGGGGAATGTATGAGAGTACAGTTCTACCAACGCTCCCATATGGGTGTGGATCATGGTTGGTGAATGTTGCAGCGAGGAGAAGGCTGGAGGCAGTGGAGATATTGTGTCTGAAGGCAATATGTCGTGCGAATATATGCAGAGAATTTGTAGCTTGGAAATTAGGAGGAGGTGCAGGATTACCAAAACTTTTATCCACAGGGCTGAGGAGGGGTTGTTGTTGTTCGGACATGTAGAGAGGATGGAACAAAATAGAATGACTTCGAGAGTTTATAAATCTGCAGTGGAGGGATTGTGGGGTAAGGGTCGGCTTCAGAAAGGTTGGAGGGAGGGGGGTAAAAGAGGTTTTGTGTGGGAGGGGCTTGGACTTCCAGGAGCGAATGGAGACAAATGGTTTTTAGGACCTGACGTGCTGTTGGAGTGTGAGCAAGGTAACATTTATGAAGGGATTCAAGAAAACCGGCAGGCCGAACTTGAGTCCTGGAGATGGGAACTACTGTGCCTTCACTTTGAAGGATGCTGGGGGGGGGGTGTTAATATGTTAATATTGCAGTTTTATAACTGTAGTCTAAACGCGCCTCAGGCAAGACAGCGATGGAGTGAATAATGATGAAAGTGTTTCTTTTTTTCGGGCCACCCTACCATGGTGGGAAATGGCCGACGTGTATATATCTATATCTATCTATATATATATATATATATATATATATATATATATAGGCCATAGTCAAACTTGATTTTAGAAATGCCTTTAATATGGTGAAGAGAGGTGCTGTTTTGCCAGCTGTTCGGGTTCGGTTCCCCAGTCTCTTTCCCTTCATTTCAGCCGGCTACAGCAAACTCTCAATTCTTTTGTTTGGAGAACATGAAATTCAATCATCAGAGGGTGTTCAGCAGGGTGACCCACTCGCTCCACTTCTCTTCTGCTTGGCAGTAAGAGAATTAACTTCCAGCCTACGCAGTGAGCTCAATATCTAGTACCTGGATGACGGCACTCTGGCAGGTACTGAAGAGTCCCTCGTGGGGGACCTACAACTGGTGAAAACACAGGGAGAAGACTTGGGACTCATCCTCAATCCCTCCAAGTGTGAAATCATCACAGCGAGCCAGGAAATAATCAATGCTGTGCGAAGAATCCTCCCAGAAGTCTCAACTACAACTCCGTCCAACAGTACCCTCTTGGGGGCACCGCTGGGTCACCAGGCCATCGATACTGTCCTCAGGGACAAACTGAATGATCTGATGAGAATGGAGGAGAGAATAAGCGATCTTGATGCCCATGATGCTCTGTATCTCCTCACAAGGTGTCTTACTATGCCAAGACTCACTTCTTGAGGTGTGCACCCTCTTTTGACAACCCAACACTCGATGAATATGACGCACGCCTGAGATCAACTTTTAAGAAGGCACTGAACCTGTCACTAGAGGATGAGCAATGGGATCAGGCAACCCTCCCAGTGCGACTGGGAGGTATAGGAGTGCGTAAAGCAACACATGTTGCTTTACCTGCTTTTCTGTCTTCGTGTTTGGCTTCCAGTGCATTAGTCAAGAAGATAGAGCCCGAACGCTTGAGAGACTTGGTAGGAGCTCAAGACCCCAGGTTTACTGAAGCAGCGATTCGGTGGGACACCCTTACAGACTCCTCCAGTAGACCAGCTCCTCCCAAACAGCACAAACAGTCCCACTTGGACAAACCGATCATGGAAAAAATCGCCAACACAATGCTCTCCAATGCTTCAGGAAAGAACAAAGCCCGTCTCCTGGCAGTGAAGGCACCATGTCAGTGGAACGCCTTCCAACTGAACAAAAGAAACTAATGGAAAAATAAATAAATAAAGAAATGATTTAGGAAAAACAAGAAAAATGATTTTTGAGAATTTCTTAAAATTTAAATATAATAAAAAAAAATGGCCTTCAGTTCTTGTAGTTGGGTAGGAGTAGGTATGGCCCTGGATAGTTCCTCTGATGTTATTTATGTAGGTTATCCTGGGCAGATGGTAATCCGATGTTCTGGAATCTCCTACCACTTGGATGGAGCACAAGTAGAATAGGTAAGGGCCGGTAGTAGTAGAATAATGTTAATAAGTATTATTAACATGTCTTGCTCCTTTATCTGGCGTCTATCCTGGAAGACCACGCCAGGAACAGAGCTGGTAAATAAGAGAAAATAAACTGGTTACCCATAGTTATGATAATATAACATTTAAGAATTGAAAAGAATGATAAATGCCAAAATCATTACTGGTAACCAGCAAACAAAATAAAGAAACAAACAGTGATACTCCTGGTATATCACCCTACCTGATTAGGAGAAGAGTGGAGGTGAAGTGACTCTCCAAACTTCAACCCACACCAGGTAAGGTCAATATTACCAGGAGTAGAAACTAACAAATCGGACACCAGGAATTAGTTTCGCCCCAGCCCGCCAGAGAGGAGGGGGGGGTGCACGCGACGTAACTAATGTTTCCTGGTTGCCCGAACAACCTTAACCCCACTTACACCTACTTTTCCCTCACAATACCCCCTTCCAAAACTTATGGACGGAGTCAATAAGTCAACGAACAGAGGGAAAAGAACTAACTACAACCTCGGCTCAGCCAATCTGAAAAGTGGTTTTCAGAGCCAGAAATATAAACGACTTTAAACTTATAGGGCTGAATAGCCAGAGCCCATCTCAAGAGTCTGCTATTTGACCCTTTAAAGTTTTCCAAGTACATCAGTGGCTTGTGATCTGTTTCAAGCACAAAGGGTTTACCGTATAGGTAGTATTTAAATCTGCTTATACCCCATACTAAAGCATAACATTCTTTCTCCACAGTGGAATATCTTTCTTCTCTGGGCAGAAGCTTCTTACTGGCGAAAGATATTGGGAAAGGTGTCTCCTCATAATATTGAAGTAGTACAGCCCCGAGTCCAGAATGGGAGGCATCTGTTCGGAGACAAAATATTTTATTAATATCTGGTAATTTTAGGACAGGGGGGTTTGAAAATATCCTCTTAATTTCTTCGAAGCTTTGGAGGGCTTCCTCAGAACAACTAAGAGGTTCCTTGACACCCTTTTTCAAATAGTCTGTAAGAACTGAAGTTAAGCTACTTAGATTTGGTACGAAATTTCTATAGAAGTTTACAGATCCAAGGAAACTTCTTAATAACTTTTTGGTAGCTGGGAACGTACTTTCTAAAACAGCTTTGGTCTTATTAGGAAGTGGTGAAAAGTTGTTATCAGAGATAATGAACCCAAGGTATTGTACCTTATGATAGCCAAGAAAGCACTTTTGTGGTTTAACTGTAAGGCCATGAGTTCTTAGTCTTTTCAAAACAAGCGCTAGTGTATTTAGATGGTCTTCCCAGACATTTGTCATGATATAAATATTATCAAAATACACTGATACATTCTTTATATCAGAAAGAACTATTCTCATAAGCCTAATATACGTGGCACATGCGGTAACCAAGCCGAAAGGCATTGTGCGGTATTGCATTAGACCTCTATGAGTAGGGAAAGCAGTGTATGGTTTCGAGTCTGGGTGTAATGGCACTTGATGGTATGCTTGTGAGATGTCCAATTCCGAGAAGAATTTGCAGTCATGGAATTTATACAAGTCATGATCAATTACTGGCATGGGTTCTGCATCCCATTTAGTTATAGTATTCAAATAACGAAAATCTTGTGCCAGTCGGTAAGAATTATCGGGTTTCTTAACCATAACAACTGGTGAACAGAAAGCTGATTTCGAAGGTTCTATGATGTTTAAGTTAAATAGTTTGTCCACCTCATTATCAAAAGTTTTCCGTAAGTGAACGGGAACAGGGTAGATTTTCCGCCTTACTGGTTCATGATCCGACAATTCAATCTTGTGTACAATAGTGGTGGTAAGTCCTGGTACCTCTGTGAATACGTCAGAAAATGAATTTACCAAGGCACTTACTTGAGACTTTTGTTTATTTGACAAGTCGTTGTTAATGTTGACATTTGACTTCTTTGGTGAGGGATCATGCGTAAAGATATCCAGTAGTTCCTTCGATTCTGTAAAAGACTCGTCATCTATAATACAAACTCTACATTCGTACGAATCACCACTTGTATCCAAGCTGAAAGAAGAAGTATCTTCGTCAAAGGCATTTACGCAAAGATTAACTTCTCTTCTATGGTACCGTTTCAAAATATTGACGTGATACATTCTCTCTCTACCCTTGACATCCAAGATATAATCTACCTTATTGCAGACCTTCACTACTTTATACGGTCCGCGCCAGGTAATTAGCAATTTGTTGGATTTGTCAGGTAGGAGAACTAAAACTTCATCACCAACATTAAACGTACGCTTGGAGCTTTTATGGTCAAAATAGGTCTTGTACAAAAGATCGTGTTTGAACTCAAACTTGTAAGAAAATTTCTTTCTCTGGGTCACCTTGCCATTTAAAGCTAACTTCCGAGATTCCTCTAAGGAAGGACAAGTCTTTTGAAGACCCTCTAAATCTATATGAGACAGCTCGATTGGCTTTCCTTTGGAAAGAACTAATGGGTGGATAGGTTTTACCTTAGACTGAGCTCTGGTAACGACGTTAATCGAGTCTAGTTGTTGTATAGATTGTGCCACACGTAGTTTTCCACTGGCGTCTGCGTTGTCCAGTTCAAGTGACTGACTTACTAAAGGTGTTACCGGAGTTTTGTAACCATCAGCTCTCTGATTTAGGTTATCCAATTGAATCTCATCTGGAACTATCTGTGAAGAAACAGAGATATTAGGTTCCAACCCTTCCTTGGAAACTCCAAATTCCAAACAGTCCTTCTCAGATGGGAAAGTAGCCCCTTGTATGTTCCCAACCAAAACAGAACATGAGGTTATCGGGGCAACTACGGCATCTACCCATCCTGAGAACCATTTGCACCTAACAAAACATCTGACTGTTGGAAAAGAGTCGCTTCTTCCTAAATAGTCAGTTAACTTAGTGGACTTATAACGTGAAGAATCTAGGTTAGGGAAGAGCTTACTTGAGATAACAATACAGGAACATCCAGTGTCTCTAAGAATGGTTGACACATTCATACCATTGACTGTACCTTCACTAAAAGGTGCATTTATGTTTGATTCAGTGAAACATTTACCGACATTTTCACCTTTTTTTCTAGGACAGTCGGGCCTTCTATGACCCCACTCATTACAGTTGAAACACTTTACTGTGAAGGCCGTGGAATTCTTAGGTACGGAGGGTTTGGATCCCTCAGATTGCTTAGGCACAACAGGCTTATATCTGCTACGCTCCTTAGGGTAGTTATTATGAGCGCACGCATATATATCAGCAGCTTGTGCCATTTCCGCAGCCGTATGAACGTTTCGTTCTTTAATGAATATTCGTAAGTCAGAGTTTACAGAAGAAAGGAATTGATCTCTTACCATCAGGTCTCGTAAAGATTCGAAATCGTGGTCAACCTCAGCACTTTCAATCCACGAATCAAATAATCTGAAAAGTGTTGTTAAGAATTGCATGTAATTTTGATTAGGAGTTATTTTAATGTGTCTAAACTCAGACCTGTAATGATGAGTAGTTTTTTTGAAAGCCTGAAGTATAGCTTTCTTCAGCAGGCTATAACTAGAAATAACATCAGAGGGTAGAGTGGAATAGACGTTTAATGCTGAACCTGACAGTAGTAAGCCAAGCCTAGTAGCCCAAGAATCTGATGGCCAGTCACAGAGAGTAGCAGTACTCTCGAATCGAGTAATATATGCCGCTATGTCATCTTGTTCTGAGAAAGGTGGTATTTGTGGCATCCTAATATTAGGTTCTTGGGAAGGATATTCTAGTACCCCTTCATCTATTTTCTGTTTAGATAGTTCTATCTTCTTGGCTTCTAATTCCAACCTTGATTGTTCTAACTCCCTCTGCTTAGCCTGTTCTTCAATTTCCTTCATTTTGAAGGCTACCTCTCTTGCCTGAACTCTGTCTTCTCTAGCTATCCTTTCCTGTTCGATTTTATCTTCCCGAGCTAGTCTTTCCTGTTCCTTTTTCTCTTCTCGAGCTAGTCTTTTCTCCTCTCGAGCTAGTCTTTCCTGTTCTTTTTTTTCCTCTCGAGCTAGTCTTTCCTGTTCTTTTTTTTCCTCTCGAGCTAGTCTTTCCTGTTCTTTTTCTTCTTCAATAGCCATTTTAGCAGTAATGTAATTATCAAGGCTTTGTCCTGTAAATCCCATTTCCTTTCCAGCTTTCAACCAGAAATCTAAAGAATCCATCTTGTAAAAAGAAATATTAAGCACCCAACTTCAACTGACAATTAAAATTAACAGTAACGTCTGTTACAAAAGAGGGACACAGTCCGCACACTTTAAACTTCCCAAAGTAGAAAATGAAATAAATATTTCTCCCTGGAAGAATACACTTGTGGGCTCAATAGCCTTCACTAAGCAAAACACACACGGTTCACACAGGAGGGGTTATTATCAAAGTTCCCCAGGTCCAACAAATAGGTAAACTTCTAAACCGAACCCTAGAACCAAACAACGGTAAGTCAACCAGACTACCAGTAATGACTTGACACCTCAACTAACTCACCCTTTTCTATCTTAAATGTTATACTCACAACCAGTTGAACCATCAGGACGATGTTGCTTCAAGAGTCGCATCCTGGCAAGGTCGCCATTGTCAGTGGAACGCCTTCCAACTGAACAAAAGAAACTAATGGAAAAATAAATAAATAAAGAAATGATTTAGGAAAAACAAGAAAAATGATTTTTGAGAATTTTACTTAAAATTTAAATATAATAAAAAAAAATGGCCTTCAGTTCTTGTAGTTGGGTAGGAGTAGGTATGGCCCTGGATAGTTCCTCTGATGTTATTTATGTAGGTTATCCTGGGCAGATGGTAATCCGATGTTCTGGAATCTCCTACCACTTGGATGGAGCACAAGTAGAATAGGTAAGGGCCGGTAGTAGTAGAATAATGTTAATAAGTATTATTAACATGTCTTGCTCCTTTATCTGGCGTCTATCCTGGAAGACCACGCCAGGAACAGAGCTGGTAAATAAGAGAAAATAAACTGGTTACCCATAGTTATGATAATATAACATTTAAGAATTGAAAAGAATGATAAATGCCAAAATCATTACTGGTAACCAGCAAACAAAATAAAGAAACAAACAGTGATACTCCTGGTATATCACCCTACCTGATTAGGAGAAGAGTGGAGGTGAAGTGACTCTCCAAACTTCAACCCACACCAGGTAAGGTCAATATTACCAGGAGTAGAAACTAACAAATCGGACACCAGGAATTAGTTTCGCCCCAGCCCGCCAGAGAGGAGGGGGGGGGGGTGCACGCGACGTAACTAATGTTTCCTGGTTGCCCGAACAACCTTAACCCCACTTACACCTACTTTTCCCTCACACACCACACTCAGGAGATTTCCTGTTAGCTGTTCCCAATTCCTCCCTGGGCACCCGTCTCGACCCACAGGCCATTCGGATTGGTGTTGCTCTTCGCCTAGCCGCCCCCATCCTCACCAAACATAGTTGTATTTGCGGCAGGGCGACAGCTGATCAATTCGGACTTCATGGTCTCGTGTGCCACACAGCAGAAGGGAAGTATGCCAGACATGAGGAGATCAATGACATAATAAAGAGAAGCCTCGCCACAGCCCGTTGCCCAGCTCAACGGGAACCCCAAGTACAGAGGTCTGATGGAAGTCAAAAGCGTCCTGATGGAGCCACTATGCTACCCTGGTAGGATGGAAAGCAGATTGCCTGGGACTACACCTGTGCTGCCACATTGGCAGACACCTACTTGCCATACTCTGTAGTGGAAGGGGGTGGAGCTGCCAGCCACAGGGAGACCCAAAAGATCCGAAAATATGAAGACCTTCCCTCTTGCTATAACTTCATTCCAATATCGTCGGAGACCCTTGGAGCATGGGGCAAGTGTGCTCTAAATTTACTCAAAGAGCTGGGTGAAAAGCTCATCATAGAAACCAAGGACCACAGGGCGACCAGCTTCCTCTCTCAGAGACTCAGTGTTGCGATCCAGAGAGGAAATGCCTGCAGCATTCTGGGCACGCGGCCCACCGCAGGGGAGCTGGACGAAGTATTCGACATGTAGCTCTGAGTTACCTATGTTGTTTTACTTTCTGTTTTATTTTTGTGAATGCTTGGCCAATGTATTTTGTCTTTAAATAAAACATACTATATATATATATATATATATATATATATATATATATATATATATATATATATATATATATATATATATATATATATATATATATATATATATATATATATATATATATATATATATATATATATATATATATATATATAACATTGTCTCTACGTCCACAACAGGACTCAAACCTGCAAACTCTGTATCAGAATCCACAGTATTTTACCACGGAGCCAGACCACCGGAATAAGTATAGACGCTTAGCCGAAGCAAAGCGATGTTACCCCATACCCCGGGCACCAGACTCGTTTTCAAAATTATTTCGTCAAACCTTGCCACATGCAGTGGACAAAGAAAGAGATTTAAAATGCTTAACAATTCGTAAACAGGCGAAATTATTTACAAACATTGTCTCTCACATTTACTGCTTCTTTTCCGTAATTACCAAAAGATTAAAATGTACATTATTTAGTTTCTAAGTGTTATATATATTTTCATTTTCCAAGATTAGAAACTTACATCTGTCTGTGTTAAGGACCATTAAACTCTATGAAGGAAGGAAGAGTAGAAGGAAGGAAGGAAGATTAGTAGGAAGGAAAGAAGGAAGGAAGGCAGAGCGGAAGGAAGGGAGAAAGAAAGCGGTCACAAAAACAAAAGTTTGAATGCCTCTGCTCATATGAATGTGTATACGTATTCATCTGCAAATGTATATATTGTCATTATATGCATACACATATATCTTAAAATGCATATGTATACTTGTGTAAATATTTGCGTTCGTATGTATGTAGCTGGCAATATTTTGTGATCATACATAACTATGTATAACTCTCCTTATCTTCATAAAATTGCTCTCAAAAATTTGTTTTCTTTCATACGTCTGAATATATACATATGTGTACATGTGTTTACATTCATACACTAGTGCATGCTTGTGCATATGGACATGTATGGGTATGTATGCTTGTGCATATAACAGAGGCCTTTCGTGTTGCAATCAGCACATTAGAATCTTGCATTGTTGCAGAAAGAATAGGATTCTGGAGAAAGTTTTTTCCTCTGAAATATATATATATATATATATATATATATATATATATATATATATATATATATATATATATATATATATATATATATATATATATATATATATATATATATATATATATATATATATGCAAAACAACCACTCTGAAAGAATAGAGAAATTCCAAGCGCTTTCGTGACTACTCACATTATCAAGGAACTATGAAAGTGAAGCATCCAAGGAAGCTATATAAGGGGTCGGCCAGCACCTCACTATCAGATCCCACAACGGTTAAACACGTGAGTTCCTTGATAATGTGAGTAGTCACGAAAGCGCTTGGAATTTCTCTATTCTTTCAGAGTGGTTGTTTTGCATATTTTGAAATCACCTGTTTACTGTGATCTTATTGCATATATATATATATATATATATATATATATATATATATATATATATATATATATATATATATATATATATATATATATATATATATATATATATATATATATATATATATATATATATATATATATATATATATATATATATATATATATGGAGTAAAGGAGGTTTTGTGTGTGAGGGGCTTGGACTTCCAGCAAGTGTGCCTGAGCATGTTAGATAGGAGCAAATAGAGACAAATGGCTTGTAGGACTTGACGTGCTGTTGGAGTGTGAGCAAAGTAACATCTATGAAGGGATTCAGGGAAACCGGCAGGCTGGACTTGATTCCTGTAGATGGGAAGTAGAGTGTCTGCACTCTGAATCAGGTGTGTTAATGTTGCAGTTTTATAACTGTAGTGTAAGCATGCCTCTGGCAAGACAGTGATGGAAACGGCCGATGTGTAAATAAAAAAATTGTATATATATATATATATATATATATATATATATATATATATATATATATATATATATATATATATATATATATATATATATATATATATGTATATATATATATATATATATATATATATATATATATATATATATATATATATATATATATATATATATATATATATATATATATATATATATATATATATATATTGTGTGTGTGTGTGTGTGTGTGTGTGTGTGTGTGTGTGTGTGTGTGTGTGTGTGTGTACTCACCTAGTTGAGGTTGCGGGGGTCGAGTCCGAGCTCCTGGCCCCGCCTCTTCACTGATCGTTACTAGGTCACTCTCCCTGAGCCGTGAGCTTTATCATACCTCTGCTTAAAGCTATGTATGGATCCTGCCTCCACTACATCGCTTCCCAAACTATTCCACTTACTGACTACTCTGTGGCTGAAGAAATACTTCCTAACATCCCTGTGATTCATCTGTGTCTTGAGCTTCCAACTGTGTCCCCTTGTTACTGTGTCCAATCTCTGGAACATCCTGTCTTTGTCCACCTTGTCAATTCCTCTCAGTATTTTGTATGTCGTTATCATGTCCCCCCTATCTCTCCTGTCCTCCAGTGTCGTCAGGTTGATTTCCCTTAACCTCTCCTCGTAGGACATACCTCTTAGCTCTGGGACTAGTCTTGTTGCAAACCTTTGCACTTTCTCTAGTTTCTTCACGTGCTTGGCTAGGTGTGGGTTCCAAACTGGTGCCGCATACTCCAATATGGGCCTAACATACACGGTGTACAGGGTCCTGAGTGTGTGTGTGTGTGTGTGTGTGTGTGTGTGTGTGTGTGTACGTGTGTACGCAAAACAACCACGGGGGAAGTTGAATAATAGCTCTAGGCCTTTCGTGTTACAATCAACGCATCATCAGGACCTTGCAATGTTGAAAAAAAAGAGGATAAGGTCAAAGCAAAACACGATATTAGGGGTGGAATTACACAAACACTTGACAGTGTTTGATTTAAAGAAATGAATAAATCACCACCAGAGAAGAGCCAAGATGGACAAACATACATATAACCCAGAGAACAATATGGTTAGGGAACAAGATAATAATATAATGAAATCAAATTTTCACCGTAGAGAATATTTAAATAATGACAAGTCGACGACATGAAATTCTACAGTAAATTCTAAAAATGAAGGCGCATCAGAAAGAGAATTCGTAACTCATGTTAATTAAATACTCCAAATTAGTCAAAGAAATATTTTTGGAGAGAGCTGCACGAGATTGACTTAATTTTATTAGCAAAGAAATGTAATGAAAAGTGATGAAAGAAAAGGTGTAGTAATGATGATCATTTGTAAAGTGATTATGTTGCAAGCATTTGCACTCAGAGTGAGAGTGAAGTGTGAGCATGCTACAGTGAAGTGTGAGCATGCTACAGTGAAGTGTGAGCATGCTACAGTGAAGTGTGAGCATGCTACAGTGAAGTGTGAGCATGCTACAGTGAAGTGTGAGCATGCTACAGTGACGAGTGTGGACACGCTACAGTGACGAGTGTGAGCACGCTACAGTGACGAGTGTGGACACGCTACAGTGACGAGTGTGGACACGCTACAGTGACGAGTGTGGACACGCTGCAGTGACGAGTGTGGACACGCTGCAGTGACGAGTGTGGACACGCTGCAGTAACGAGTGTGGACACGCTGCAGTAACGAGTGTGGACACGCTGCAGTGACGAGTGTGGACACGCTGCAGTAACGAGTGTGGACACGCTGCAGTGACGAGTGTGGACACGCTGCAGTAACGAGTGTGGACACGCTGCAGTGACGAGTGTGGACACGCTGCAGTAACGAGTGTGGACACGCTGCAGTGACGAGTGTGGACACGCTGCAGTAACGAGTGTGGACACGCTGCAGTGACGAGTGTGGACACGCTGCAGTGACGAGTGTGGACACGCTGCAGTAACGAGTGCGGACACGCTGCAGTGACGAGTGTGGACACGCTGCAGTAACGAGTGCGGACACGCTGCAGTGACGAGTGTGGACACGCTGCAGTGACGAGTGTGGACACGCTGCAGTAACGAGTGTGGACACGCTGCAGTAACGAGTGTGGACACGCTACAGTAACAGGTGTATGTTACAGTGACGAGTGTGAACACGCTACAGTGACGAGTATGGACACGCTACAGTGACGAGTGTGGACACGCTACAGTAACAGGTGTATGTTACAGTGACGAGTGTGAACACGCTACAGTGACGAGTATGGACACGCTACAGTGACGAGTGTGGACACGCTACAGTAACGAGTGCGGACACGCTACAGTAACGAGTGTGGACACGCTGCAGTAACGAGTGTGGACACGCTGCAGTGACGAGTGTGGACACGCTACAGTAACAGGTGTATGTTACAGTGACGAGTGTGAACACGCTACAGTGACGAGTATGGACACGCTACAGTGACGAGTGTGGACACGCTACAGTGACGAGTGTGGACACGCTACAGTGACGAGTGTGAATGTGTTATGGTAAATATTGTTGTAACACGAAAAAGAGTTTATCGCTACAGTGATGAGTGTGTTTTTGCAGTGACAGTGTGAACACGCTACAGTGACGAGAGCTGACTGGCTACGCTGACCACAGGAGCGCTACAGAGCAAAGTTTTGTGCTACAATGACTAACTGGGCCATGCCACTCTAAATACACGGCTCTGCATGACGAAAGCAGTATTTATAATGACTAAAAAAGAGCTACAATGACTGGCATTGCACTACAGTGAATACTGAAGTTCTACAGTGACGAGTGTTACAAGAAAAACTAGTGTGATGCTATATGAGGAGTCTTTTGCTACAGTGACAATGTTGGCGTGCTACAGAGGGTGCAAGTATTACAGTGAAAAGTGAAGACCTTCTACGATTACGGGTGTGAGTGCTACAGGGACTAGTATTTCCATGCTACAGTGACGAGGGAGGACGTGTTACAAAGACAAGTTTGTATGTGATACATTGACGAATTTGAACGTTTTGAATTGACGAGTGAGGATGAGGTCCGGAGGCAAGAGTGGACGTGCTACAGTGAGACGTGTAGATGTGCTACAGTGAGACGTGTAGAAGTGCTACAGTGATGTTTGTTGTGGTGAGGGCATGTTACAGTAACGAATTTGGACATACTAAAGTGATGAGTGTGGTCATACTACAAAGGTGACGTATTACAGTGAGTGAGGAAGTGTTACTGTGACGAATGTGTGCGTGCTACAGTGACGAAAGTGTACGTGCTAGAGTGACGAGTGTGCTTAGGTACTTCAGTGACCAGAAATTAGGTACAAAAATGATTGCCGTGTAAATGTTACATCGAAGTATGTGTACTTGCTGCACTGATAAGTGAATAAGGACTACAGTGACGAGTGAACATGCTGTAGTGACGAGTGAACGTGCTGTAGTGACGAGTGAACGTCCTGTAGTGACGAATGAACATGCTATGGCGAATAGTGAACGTCCTGTAGTGACGAGTGAACGTGCTTTAGAGACGAGTGAACATGCTGTAGTGACGAGTGAACATGCTGTAGTGACGAGTAAACGTGCTAGAGTGACGAGTGAACGTGCTACAGTGACGAGTGAACTTGCTACAGTGACGAGTGAACATGGTACAGTGACGAGTGAACTTGCTACGGTGACGATTGGACGTGCTACAGTGACCAGTGAACGTGCTATATTGAAAAGTGAACGTGCTATACTGATGAGTGAGCGTGCTACAGTGACGAGTAAACGTGCTACAGTGACGATTGAATGTGCTATAGTGACGAATGACCGTGCTATAGTGAAGAGTGTGACTTGAAGATTGTAACAGTGCTAAAGTGACCAGTATGGACCTGCTACAGTGACGAGCAATGGCGTGCTAGTGTCGGGAATAGCTGTACTACAGTGAAAAATGTGCGTGTCTTAGGTGACGAGAAACAACGTGTTACAGTGATTAATGTGAACATGCACGCCACCCATTTGCAGTAATGTTATATTGAACAAGGTAATTATATTGAATAATGTAATTAGCCGTTCATTTCCATCTTGCACTCATTAAGTACACTTGTGTTTGATTACCATGTCTCAAGTGACTCCTAAGTTAATTTGTTTTCTTCAGGATCTTTCTAACTATTACACAATATACATATAACTCGCACATAGAAGAGAGGAGCTTATGAGAAGGAGCTCCTCTCTTCTATGTGCGAGTTATTTGTGTATTGTTCCAGTCACGGTATAGTTCCTTTTGTTGTTACTTTCTAATTATTTATTGCTGGGATATCATTTGTGCTTTCCTGTGTGAAGAACAAACGGAAATAAAAGCTAAGAAGAGAGAGCATATTTCCTGCTCATTATCACTGTCCAGATATAATTTGTGACCCCATTGTTTCCCTAATCTTAGTCTTGAACACTTTAAAAAGTGCTTTCAGATTCGTCTTGGATTCACTTGCATCTTAACTGCAAATTCCATACTCTTATGTCTTCTTATGCCTTTTTATTACATTATGTTTACCATAAACACACTGATCGGTAGAGATATTCTCTCCTATTTTAATCTCCCAAAAGATATTTTAATCCATTTTTCATCCATTGTAGACTATCTTATATTTATCCAATTTCTTTTCTGGGGATACATGTGCTTTGGGCAGGATACAGAGAACATTATTTTGAAAAAAAAAACGATAATGGCAATTATCAGTTTCTCGTAGATGTAATCTAGCCAGATATTCCAAGTCTATGCTAGACACGTGTTCCCTAAATCCATTACTGTCTCCAAGTTACTGTAAAATATAATTGACTGCTTATCACTTTCGCCAAACTCTTTTCTGATCTTAAGATAGTTTACTAAGGTCTCAGTTTTAGCCAAAACCAGATCAAGCAGTTTACTTTCTCTGGCTGGTTCTGTTACAAACTCCAGCAGAAAAGCAGTCCAGGATAACTTCCAGGAAGTCGTTGGACTAGTCAAAGAATTCCAGGCATTTTTGGCTAATATTAAACTCCCTCAAGAATTACTGCTCTATCCAGTCATTAAACCTTAACAGTTTCGTCCCGTATAAGTCTCCATGGTCATTTTAAAAGATCGGGGATCGGATTAACACACCTAGTATCATGTCTCTCGAGAAATTCCATATTTGTGTAAGAATTTAAGTTTTCTGGGACATACAGCGACATCCCAACCTCCTCCTTGATTTTTCTGTCAACATGGAGCAATTTTAACCTCTGAATGTGGCATTTGGCAGACACTTTCTGACTCTTCAAATTATTCCATGTCTAAGTTATTGGATCAGTTAAAAAACTGTCCCATTCTCGCAACCAATTTCAACTAGAATACTTAGTTTCCCTCCTACCACTATTTTATGAGATTCTGTGGAAATTTTTCTCTGTTCACCTTTGCCTCCCCTCTTTATTATTATCGTTGCCTGTTGTTTCTGAATGAGTTTCGTTTTCATCACCGTAGGTGTTATTAACAGTTTTATTTTACTCAATGAAAATCTTTTATTTTAAAAACAAACAGAATTACGTTCTTGACAATTTGTTCTATCTACATCAACGGTACCACAATCCCATCTTTTCCAACAAACATCCATATCTCTAATTCTTGAGTTTAGTTTAACGCCCGACATACTGAAGCAACAGTCCTCTCGACTGAATTACTTAATGCTGGCATCTTTGCCCAGGATAAATCATCTCATTCCTGACACACATGTCATTTTTTACCACAGAAGAAGTTTCACTTATCAATAAATGTCCTTACGGTCCTTGTCCAGCCAGCGAATATCCCCAATTCCTCTGGAATAATAATTTTTTCCCAGCACCACCTAATGGCAAAATGCTGCCAATGAGAGAAATCTCTCACTAATTATGACCGTCGCTGTCCTATACCCGGTAAGCAAGTCATCTGTACTACTCTTTCCAGCATTTCAGTGCTGAGGCCAATAATAAGGTCGCTTATATTAATAGTAGTAATGATGTTACTTAGTCTGCTAATGATAGAATCCATCAAAGCCTTAGGAAAACACACCCTATGCCACTTCTTCCCATCCATGTTAAAAAAAAATCTATCCATAATAATTTTTTCTAAGAACTGCCCAAAGAAGAATGCTGGAAAATGAAGAGAAGTTTGAGGTAAGCATTTCCTCAGACTGGAGTCGATGTGTTCAGTCCATCAGTCTTGGGAAAAGTATAGCATATATATGCAGGGGAATTCTTCAGCGCTTGCCTAACCTATTGGCATGATCTACTAACAATAGTGGATTTTTCCACTGATGACTTCGCCTCCTGCTGCTTCAACTCACCTGTCCGCAAAATATAAACCACTTCTCCTTGCATATGCTGTATTTTTCTCAAGATTTATGGACTGAACACATCGGTCCAGTCTGAGGGGCTGATTTTCTCAAGCTCCTCCTTATCTTCCACCATTCTTCTCTGTACTGGACTGAGTCAGCCATTGGCTAGCCAGATATTTACGCAATAAAGGTACCTAAATATTGAACACATGTCTCATTCTCCAGACTGTCGGTTTTCTAAACTATTTACATCACTGAAGAGTGTGGACATGCTACAGTGACGAGCATGGATGTGTTACAGTGAAAAATATGAATGTACTACAGTGACGCATATTCATGATACAGTGTGCTACAGTGACGCATATCCATGATAAAAATGTGCAACAGTGACGCATGCCCATGATACAATGTACTCCAGTTACACATGTCCATGGCACAATGTACTACAGTGACGCATGTCCATGATACAATGTATTACAGTGACGCATGTCCAAGATGCAATGTCGAATAGGAACTCAATGCGGTGAAGAGTGGAGTGTTACAGTGAAGATCATGGAACTGCTTCGGAGAAGACTGAAGATATGCTACAGTGACAGGAGAAGAAGTACTACAGTGACGAACATGGATCTGCCACAGTAACCTGAGAGGAAGTGCTACAGTATTACAGTGACTGCATAAGACATGCTTCAGTGACAAATGTGGACGTGTTGCAGTGACGAATATGGATGTACTACAGTGAGAGTCGTGGATATACTACAATGATGAATACAGAAATGCTACAAGGACGACCGTGCAAGTGCTACAGTAACGAGCGAGTACGAGCTACAGTGCCAACTAGGGTGTAATAAAGTGAGGATTGTGTGTTAGTGACGTGTGTGGTGTTACAGTGACGTGTGTGGTGTTACAGTGACGTGTGTGGTATTACAGTGACGTGTATGGTGTTACATTGACGTGTGTGGTGTTACAGTGACGTGTGTGGTGTTACAGTGACGTGTGTGGTATTACAGTGACGTGTGTGGTGTTACATTGACGTGTGTGGTGTTACAGTGACGTGTGTGGTGTTACAGTAACGTGTGTAGTGTTACAGTGGCGTGTGTGGTGTTATAGTGACGTGTGTGGTGTTACAGTGACGTGTATGGTGTTACAGTGACGTGTGTGGTGTTACAGTGACGTGTGTAGTGTTACAGTGACGTGTATGGTGTTACAGTGACGTGTGTGGTGTTACAGTGACGTATGTGGTGTTACAGTGAGGTGTGTGGTGTTACAGTGACGTGTATGGTGTTACAGTGACGTATGTGGTGTTACAGTGACGTGTGTGGTGCTACAGTGACGTGTGTAGTGTTACAGTGACGTGTATGCTGTTACAGTAACGTGTGCGATGTTACAGTGACATATGTAGTGTTACAGTGACGTGTGTGGTGTTACAGTGACGTGTATGGTGTTACAGTGACATGTGTGGTGTTACAGTGACGTGTATGGTGTTACAGTGACGTGTGTGATGCTACAGCGACGTATGTAGGGTTGCAATGACGTGTGTGGTGTTACAGTGACGTGTGTAGTGTTACAGTGACGTGTGTAGTGTTACAGTGACGTGTATGGTGTTACAGTGACGTTTGTGGTGTTACAGTAATGTATGTGGTGTTACAGTGGCCTGTGTGGTGTTACAGTGACGTGTATGGTGTTACAGTGACGTATGTGGTGTTACAGTGACGTATGTAGTGTTACAGTGACGTGTGTAGTGTTACAGTGACGTGTATGGTGTTACAGTGACGTGTGTGATGTTACAGTGACGTATGTAGTGTTACAGTGACGTGTGTGGTGTTACAGAGACGTGTATGGTGTTAAAGCGACGTATATGGTGTTACAGTGACGTGTGTGGTGTTACAGTGACGTATGTGGTGCTACAGTGACGTTTGTGGTGTTACAGTGACGTGTATTGTGTTACAGTGACGTGTGTGGCGTTACAGTGACGCGTATGGTGTTACAGTGACGTATGTGGTGCTACAGTAACGTGTGTGGTGTTACAGTGACGTGTGTGGTGTTACAATGACGTGTGTGGTGTTACAGCGACGTATATGGTGTTACAGTGACGTGTGTGGTGTTACAGTGACGTGTATGGTGTTACAGTGACGTATGTGGTGTTACAGTGACGTGTGTGGTGTTACAGTGACGTGTGTAGTGTTACAGTGACGTGTATGGTGTTACAGTGACGTATGTGATGTTACAGTGACGTATGTAGTGTTACAGTGACGTGTGTGGTGTTACAATGACGTGTGTGGTGTTACAGTGACGTGCATTGTGTTACAGTGACGTGTGTGGCGTTACAGTGACGCGTATGGTGTTACAGTGACGTATGGGGTGCTACAGTAACGTGTGTGGTGTTACAGTGACGTGTGTGGTGTTACAATGACGTGTGTGGTGTTACAGTGACGTGTGTAGTGTTACAGTGACGTGTGTGGTGTTATAGTGACGGGTAGTTGGTGCTACAGTGACGTGTGTGGTGTTATGGTGACGTGTGTGGTGTTACAATGACGTGTGTGTGATGTTACAGTGACGTGTGTGGTGTTATGGTGACGTGTGTGGTGTTATGGTGACGTGTGTGGTGTTACAGTGACGTGTGTGGTGTTACAGTGACGTGTGTGGTGTTATGGTGACGTGTGTGGTGTTACAGTGACGTGTGTGGTGTTATGGTGACGTGTGTGGTGTTACAGTGACGTGTGCGGTGGTACAGTGACGTGTGCGGTGCTACAGTGACGTGTGTGGTGTTACAGTGACGTGTATGGTGTTACAGTGATGAGAGAGTTCATATTAAGTAACAAGAATATACATGTAATAGACGAGTGTTGACGAGTATATGCTACAGTGACTAGTGTGGACGCGTTGTTGTGATGAGTGTATACGTACGGTGCTATCGAGACATCGGGAATGGGACAGGAAATGATCTGGGAAATGTATTTCGGAGTCTTCAGAATTACTTTCCTGTTTGTCAAATACTGCATGGAAAGGGTAATGAGTGAATATATTAATAATTATTATATATAATAAATGATCACCAGCCATTACTAATAATCCTATCATCAATAAGCTGACTGCCTGACCATTCAATACAGAATTAATATTATTATATAGGGGAATGATCGGTTGAGCTAATTAGTGAGTTGAAACAAAGAAGATTAGTAATTAAATGCCCAACATCCCCAGTGATTCACAATTATTGCTGCCACCAACACAGATTATATAAATGTATGAGCCAATATTAAGAAGACAGAGGATTATGAATTATCCTGTCTTTTTCCCAGTTCACCTGCGTTATATGATCTCCTGCGGCCCAGACAATATCCTTGTATCTTGACAATAGGCCAAGGTAATAGTGCCAGTCCACAGCAAGTTGAGCTACGTTCACCCTGGACTGTGGCCTGGACACACACAGGCAAAACAACATTGAAGCTAACATTTATACCTACTTACTAACTCCTAATCTAAATAGAACTTGCATTAATATTGGTGGAATTACCGACAATATTTTAAGTAAAAGGACATTTCATAAATAATACTGTACGGAAATTTTAAATAATTTTCCTGTAATCTTTGTGTAAGAATTGATGGGAATAATAATGTTTACACGAAATCGTGTAGGTGTGTACCATTAACGTGACTTTTAAAAAGTGTATCACATGAGAATCAATATTTTCTGTAATTTCTTTATATACTGCAAAGGGTTAGTTAGGTAAGGAAAAACTGTTGTTTTAAGAAATTAACATTTCAACAACGAGAATGTATTACACTCCTGGAAGTGTTATTGAATTAATTGAGAAGACGTATTGGTACACCAAAACGCATCGAGGGAAACCTGGAAAATAGCTTATGTGTATACTGCGCTAATGAGTGATGTTAATTAATCGTGGGTCATCGGGGCCTATAAAAATATTATTGCCAAAAAATTACCATTACAAGAAGAACTAATGTGTAGTGTATATGAAAAGGTCCAGATCTGTAAAATAACTGTCAGATTAATGCTGAGACGCGGTGTTAGTGGAGTGAAGAACTAACCACCCATTGTGTTTTAATTCTCTCACAAACAAGTAATTAGTTATTCGCCATTAGGGTACCTGCCTACAGGGAGGCGTTAGGGTATATCATTAAGACCATAATTTGGTAAGATATATTTTGTATAATGTATAAGAATTTTATAAGACAAACAAATCCTTAGTCGTCAAGTTCACAATATTTTTTCCTTAATTATATACAGTTCACTTTTAATACAGCTAGTGTTACTGGCTTAAAATAATATTTTATTTAATAAAAATTCAAGAATTATATGTTCTTATAAATCTAAGGTCCAAACGTTAGTTGGGAAACTGAGATGGTGGGCATTGAAGAACGAGTAATATGGTGATCCATTATTCGTAAAGTCCCACATGTCTCCGAGGTACATCAATATCAGTACGTGTAATCTCTTTTAGATATGTCAGAGTTCTCGCCAGTTATGTGTGTGAGATATTCAGGATTGTGCCTGTGAAATTCATGCATATATTTTCACACAATATAGTGGTTGTTATGCACGCGGGCGCGCGCACTCATATACACAGACAGACAGACAGACAGACAGACAGACAGACAGACAGCAGACACACACACACACCCACACACAAAGACCGACAGAAAAGACCTCCATAGAGCGGAAGTCCAATAAACCAGACAAAAAGTGAGGCTGAACAAAGGATCAACATGAACATTTATCGGGATGTCCGATTAAAAATGCTATGAAGTGGACCAGTTCCGAAAAATCTGACGGCTGTCCAGTCCGATCATATGCTCAATTAAACATTAATCATACGTTTGTATGGTCCAGGCTTCGTTGAGGACCTGTCCATTATCTTCGTTGTGGTAGACACGAGACTCTTGTGTCCAGCTGGAAATTATGCTGCCAGAGATAAAATTATTGTTTACAAGAAGCGAAGACAAGGCAGGTAGGGCAACGATGAGCCACCAGGCAGGCAGGCAGGCAGGCAGGCAGGCAGGCAGGCTGGCAGGCAGGTAGGGCAACGATGAACCACCAGGCAGGCAGGCAGGCAGGCAGGCAGGCAGGCAGGCAGGCAGGCAGGCAGGCAGGCAGGCAGGCAGGCAGGCAGGGCAACGATGAGCAACCAGGCAGGCAGGCAGGCTGGCAGGCAGGTAGGGCAACGATGAGCCACCAGGCAGGCAGGCAGGCAGGCTGGCAGGCAGGTAGGGCAACGATGAGCCACCAGGCAGGCAGGCAGGCAGGCAGGCTGGCAGGCAGGCTGGCAGGCAGGTAGGGCAACGATGAACCACCAGGCAGGCAGGCAGGCAGGCTGGCAGGCAGGCAGGCAGGCTGGCAGGCAGGCAGGTAGGCTGGCAGGCAGGCAGGCAGGCAGGCTGGCAAGCAGGCAGGCAGGTAGGCTGGCAGGCAGGCAAGCAGGCAGGCTGACAGACAGGGAGGCAGACAGGCTGGCAGGCAGGCAGGCAGGCAGGCAGAAAGGCAGGCAGGCAGAAAGGCAGGCAGGCAGGCAGCCAGTCAGCTAGCCATCCAAGTAGTCAGTCCGTTAGTTACCCAGCTAGGCAGCCAACCAGTCAGACAGTCAGTTTGCCACCCAGCCAGCAACCAGTCAATCAGTCAGCCAACCAGTCAGTCATCCAGACTAGTAGTCAGTTCGCCTGACAACCAGTCAGTCAGCCAGACTGGTAGTCAGTTCGCTTGACAACCAGTCAGTCAGTCAGTCAGTCAGTCAGTCAGTCAGCTATCCAGTCAGTCAATCAATTTGCTAAAGAATTGAATATTTAATATTTACAATCTCGTCACAAGCCTCCCGGGTCTGGTACACTTATAATTTGTCTTTACCACCCACGTCAAATACACGAAAGGTATGTCTGCCTTCTCCTCCCCTCACAAACACACAACACTCCCTCCTAATCACCTATACACCCTCCACCATCACTCCATTAAGGATAGGCAAGCTTTCAATAAATCCATTAAGAGAGGGAGAAACAGGAAGGAGGGAGCAAGAGAGAGAAAAGGAGGGAAAAGGGAGAAAGAGGAATAGAGGGTGAAAAAGGAAGGAAGAAGAAGGGAGGGGAGAGGAACAAAAAAGAAGGGGAGAGAGGGAGACAGATATGGGAGAGAGAGAAACGGAAGAAAAAGAAAGGGAGAGAGAATTGAAGCACTCATTAGTTGTTTGTAAGTCCAGTCATGTTATCAAAACGCGAACTAAGTCAGTTTTACTGGACGTTTAAGTGCGATAGTCGGTTTTTTTTAAGCGTAGTCTGTTAAACTGAAAAGTTCAATTTAACAAAATTTTCGGAAAATTGAAAACCCCTTTCCTACATTAGCCCATTTCATATATGTCGCGCCTTATAAGCTGAACAGGTGATTTTTGGTCTATTTGGGGTGTCAGTTTTCTGTCATATAGCCAGAATTAAAATTTGTATCTTTATTGAGGAAACGTTTCGCCACACAGTGGTTTCATTAGTCCATACAAAGGAGAATCTTGAAGAACAGGAGGAGAATGAGGTAATCAGTCCCTCAACCTTGAGTCGATGTGGTCAGTCCACCTACGACTGCTGTACCTCTCCTGCCTACGGTATATAAGCTACTTCTCCACACTTATGCCGTATTCTATTCAAGATTGATGGACTGACCACATCGACTCAAGGTTGAGGGACTGATTACCTCATTCTCCTCCTGTTCTTCAAAATTCTCCTTTGTATGGACTGATGAAGCCACTGTGTGGCTAAACGTTTCCTCAATAAAGATACCCAAGAGTTGCACATGTGTCTAATTTATCAACGTGTCGGTTCCCTGAACCATTCATCTACGGAACTAGATGTTGTACTTGCTACCCAAGGACACATGATGGTGTGGATGACTCTAGGCTAATTTCATTCTAGTCTCTGTTTGGTGTATTAGTACAACGAGCAGTATTTTATATTATTGTGACCACGAACGAGTAGCTGGATGTGCTACTCTTAAGGACTGTGTGGTCCAGTGGATTAAGGCGTCATGAGTTTTCACCCACCATGAGGCAGGCCAAAGCAGCATGGGTTCGAGTCCTTGGCTAGTCGCAGTGTTGTTATTGATCAATACCACTCGTTCGTGGGCACAATAATATATAAATAATTGCATACACAAATTTTCGCTTGCTTTATTCGGCAAGAAGAACGTTGCTATTTAAGACAAAATCGCAAGTTTTACCTATTTGGCACAATATATAGAAAGTAAAATTTAGCTATAAATTACATTAGTTTAGATGAGGATTCTAAAGTTAATTTTAGTTCAAAAATAAAAATCTTTATATCATTGACAATGAAAAAATTTTCATCATTCTGTAAACGAATTTTGTTTAGAAAATTTTATTTTTAAGGGAGCGACCGAACTCGGCAAATTTGGCTTATTTGGTACGACACACGCACACACACACACACACACACACACACACACACACACACACACACACACACACACACACACACACACACACACACACACACACACCAAGTGCAAAGTCATGAAGATTGGGGAAGGGCAAAGAAGACAGCAGACGGAGTACAGTCCAGGGGGGCAGAGACTACAAACCTCACTCAAGGAAAAAGATCTTGGGGTGAGTATAACACCAGGCACATCTCCTGAAGCGCACATCAACCAAATAACTGCTGCAGCATATGGGCGCCTAGCAAACCTCAGAACAGCATTCCGACATCTTAAGAAGGAATCATTCAGGACCCTGTACACCGTGTACGTTAGGCCCATATTGGAGTATGCGGCACCAGTTTGGAACCCACACCTAGCCAAGCACGTAAAGAAACTAGAGAAAGTGCAAAGGTTTGCAACAAGACTAGTCCCAGAGCTAAGAGGTATGTCATACGAGGAGAGGTTAAGGGAAATCAACCTGACGACACTGGAGGACAGGAGAGATAGGGGGGACATGATAACGACATACAAAATACTGAAAGGAATTGACAAGGTGGACAAAGACAGGATGTTCCAGAGATTGGACACAGTAACAAGGGGACACAGTTGGAAGCTGAAGACACAGATGAATCACAGGGATGTTAGGAAGTATTTCTTCAGTCACAGAGTAGTCAGTAAGTGGAATAGTTTGGGAAGCGATGTAGTGGAGGCAGGATCCATACATAGCTTTAAGCAGAGGTATGATAAAGCTCACGGCTCAGGGAGAGTGACCTAGTAGCGATCAGTGAAGAGGCGGGGCCAGGAGCTCGGACTCGACCCCCGCAACCTCAACTAGGTGAGTACAACTAGGTGAGTACACACACCCACTTACACACGCACACACACACACACACACACACACATTCACACACATGCATATATACATACGTCGTGCCGAATAGGTAAAACCTGCTATTTTGGCTTAAATAGCAACGCTTTTTCTGCAATTTTTTTGAACGGGCTTAATTTTAAACGAATTCTTGCTAATTGACCAGTTATATATATATATATATATATATATATATATATATATATATATATATATATATATATATATATATATATATATATATATATATATATATATATATATATATATATATATATATATGTCGTGCCGAATATGTAAAACTGGTCAATTAGCAAGAACTCATTTAAAATTAAGTTCTTTCTGAAATTTTCTTTTATACGTTTAAAGATATATTTTTTTCATTAATGTTAATGTAAAAATTTTTAATTTTGCATCAAAAGAATCTTAGAAAACTTACCTAACCTTATTATAACAAGAGCAATTTATTTTAGCCTAACCCAACTAAATATATTTTAGATTTGTTTACAATAATTTAATACTAAACAAACACAGTGAAATATATTTTCTCCTTATGTTCAGAATGGTTTTGGCGAAATTATTGCATACACAAATTTTCACTTGACCTAATATGGCAAGATGAGCGTTGCTATTTAAGCCAAGATCGCAAGTTCTGCCTATTCGGCACGACATATATATATATATATATATATATATATATATATATATATATATATATATATATATATATATATATATATATATATATATATATATATATATATATATATGTATGTATTATGACCACTTTCCATTATTGCTTTTCCCTGTATAATGAAAGAGCCGGCTTGACTTATGGAATATACCATCGTTTTCGAAAATTTTAAGGTACGAGCATTATACCAATAAAAACTTCTGTTTATATACAATAACCTATGAAAAAAGTGCAATCATGAGGATTTTTACTCATTATTTTGAGTGTAGGAAGGAAAACGTGGAGCCATTAATCTCAGTGTGAAGGTACCACATATTATCCTCAGTGCTCATAACTCCCTCCGTGTACTTTTCATTATTTGAGACCTAAGTCTTTTATAATGGGGCTTTAGATCATGGTAAGTTTGCCTCGTATATTCTTTCGCTTTGCCTCGGCGAGATTAATGAAGCTTTGCGTTTTAATGCGGCCGCTGTTCTGGAGCCTTAACTATACAGATTAAATCTGGACCGTGTGGCTGCATTCTTCTGAATGCGGCCAGCGTTAATGAACCTTAGATACAATAAATCAGGATTGTGTTCCCGCATTTGTCTGTCATATTTTGTAAGATGAGTGTGCCCGCTTCTATTTTATAGTCCTAGCTGTGTAATTAATTATTTATTTCTCTGATTTTCCATTGATTGTCCTGTGTGAGGAATTAAACTATCCCAGTAATGACGTCCAGCACCAGAACATGAGCCGGAATTAATACTGGATTATAGAAGTATTTTACCAATCATTCTGGAGATTACCAAAAAAAGAAAAAAACTCAAGTGTATTTAGAACCATAAATAAGGGACTTAATTTTGGGGGAATATATTAACAAAGACGTTCATCAGTGGTTCATACGAGGAGGACCGGTGGGAGTTCTGACTCTTGGTCCCATATCTTCTAAACGACTGAAGAAAAAATAGTCACGTCATCTCCTGCTTTGAGCACTTGAATGGATCTCGCTTCAACTGTGTCACTGCTCACTGTATTATACAACTTTGCCTCTATTATTTTGAGTAAATGCTTTCTCAAATTCTTGCGACTAATTTTAGTGTATATCCATCCTCTCTTGTCGACGTTACACCTCTAATAAACAGCTTAGCCTTGTCTAGCCTGTCTAAATTTACCCAGAAGTATTACGCATGCATATTATTGTATGATTATTGTTGATTATTATGGATAAAATTATTATGGATAATTTTTTTATTGTTGATTGTATCACTGATTAACAACAAAAATTGCTGCTAAAGTTATTTGAAGGTATTTAGGGCATTTTAGGGTTGCTGAATTCGAAAATGTCGGTAGGTTTTCCAAATTGGCTCTAGTTTGTGAGATATTGCATACCTTGTCACTACATATACTCGTGTATATGTAGAGACAATATGTACATACAGATTGTTCTAATAAAGATTAGAATTTTATTTTTAAATTACTTAATATTTAACGAAAGGAGTTGAATCAAGAACGACCACTTGAGTTCTTCACGAAGAGCTTGTTTAAACAACCCCAATACATTTTGCAACATGTTTGGTGAATACTCTTTGCAAAATCGAAAAAAAAAATCACAGACTTTGTAAAATAAGTTTATTTGGGAGAACCAAACACATTTTGGGCTCCCCATATGGTCAGCAAAACCTGTGTAGAATGCTTATGGCAGTGGAAAAATAGGCAAAGGAAAAGTTTAAACTTCGGTGTGCCTATGATGTGAAGAGAGTCGAAAAACTACCACGAAGACTGTTTTTCTGTATGATGACTGTCAAGAAAATCAAGTGGGAATATCCTGATGTGGAGTCAGCAAGGATCACTGTGCCACACAGTGAAGAGGTTCCCATACCAGTGTTTACAACACTGACTGACCTTCCTTTGTCACATGTTGAAGAAACTCAGGGTTTAGGATGTAACACAGGTGATAGCAGTGGAAGTTATTAACACAGGTGATAACAGTGGAAGTTATTAACACAGGTGATAGCAGTGGAAGTTATTAACACAGGTGATAACAATGGAAGTGATGTAACACAGGTGATAGCAATGGAAGTAATGTAACACAGGTGATAACAATGGAAGTGATGTAACACAGGTGATAACAATGGAAGTGATGTAACACAGGTGATAACAATGGAAGTGATGTAACACAGGTGATAAAAATGGAAGTGATGTAACACAGGTGATAACAATGGAAGTGATGTAACACAGGTGATAACAGTGAAAGTGATGTAACACAGGTGATAACAATGAAAGTGATGTAACACAGGTGATAACAGTGAAAGTGATGTAACACAGGTGATAACAGTGAAAGTGATGTAACACAGGTGATAACAGTGAAAGTGATGTAACACAGGTGATAACAGTGAAAGTGATGTAACACAGGTGATAACAGTGAAAGTGATGTAACACAGGTGATAACAGTGGTGATGTAACACAGGTGATAGCAGTGGAAGTTATTAACACAGGTGATAACAGTGGAAGTTATTAACACAGGTGATAGCAGTGGAAGTTATTAACACAGGTGATAACAGTGGAAGTTATTAACACAGGTGATAGCAGTGGAAGTTATTAACACAGGTGATAACAATGGAAGTGATGTAACACAGGTGATAACAATGGAAGTGATGTAACACAGGTGATAACAATGGAAGTGATGTAACACAGGTGATAACAATGGAAGTGATGTAACACAGGTGATAACAATGGAAGTGATGTAACACAGGTGATAACAATGGAAGTGATGTAACACAGGTGATAACAGTGGAAGTGAACATGAAGTAAGCATCTGAGCAACAGCCCAGCAGTTCTTCCAAGAAGAACTCAATGATCTTTTACTTAACCTTAGTCTGTCAAAGCAGCATCTGAACTTTTAACATTCAAACTATAAGAAAAAAACTGTCTACAATATAAAGTTAAGATAAAGCTAATAGGACAAGAGAAGTTGAACTGCTTCCAACAGCCAAGATAAACAACTTGTACACTTCAGTAACATCCCTGGACGTCTTCGAATGGGACTTGAATGCCAACCAGGAGATTAGCGGCTGTTTATAGACAGTGGTATTCTATTCAAGATTGATGGACTGACCACATCGACTCAAGGTTGAGGGACTGATTACCTCATTCTCCTCCTGTTCTTCAAGTTTATCCTTTTTATGGACTGATGAAGCCACTGTGTGGCGAAACGTTTCCTCAATATAGATACCCAAGAGTTGCACATGTGTCTAATTTAACAACGTGTCGGTTCTTTGAACCATTCATCTACAATCCTGTTTATAGACAGTTCCATTAGAAGCTTGAAATGTGTCTTACTGCACAATGGTAACCAAAATGCATTTCAACCAGTTGCTCACTCAACAAAACTATGCTGATGACCAATATACAAGAAAATCGTATAAACGTTTTTACATGCACTGATTAGTGGTAGCTAAGCTATCTTACTATGTAAATCTGTTATTATATAGAATGAAATATCTTTGCATGATTAGATTTTTCCATGATCTATAAAATAATTTCGTGTTGTAAGTCAGCCCCGCCCGATCAATATATTCTTCAAACCTTTTAAGCTTTTCAGTGGGTACCAAGTTTATCAAAAACTAGTACCAGTCAAGCAAAACCGATGACATTTTCGCAATCAGCGCCACAAAATTACCCTAAACTCGGTGTAATATCATTGGCCAGAAAATGAGTTTTGTTTACGTTGATTATTGTTAATTATTATTAAATATTTTGTTATTGTTGATTATTATTATTATTATTATTATTATTATTATTATTATTATTATTATTATTCGAGATAATCTTCGTCTATGTTAGGGAAGCACACGGGAGATAAATGCTCGCTACGCACCTCTTACTGTCCTTCAGGCGTTCAGAATGATGATTAAGAATGCGTCCCTAACAAACATTCAGATCTATTGAACGGAATGAACGGCATGAGTCATAAAAGTATTTTAATATTGCTCTGTCAAACATAACTCGTGAGTAATTTTTATAGCGAACACCAACTGATGTCAGCTCAAAGTGAGGTGTTCCAGTCTCTAATCAAGTGTTACAACAATGGAGGTGTCTGGTTTAATTTGCAAAATTCATAAAACATTTGAAATATTTGGTTATTCAGAACACTGAACGTAAAACTGGGATATGACTATTATTATTATTATTATTATTATTATTATTATTATTATTATTATTATTATTATTATTATTATTATTATTGTTATTATTTTTATTATTATTGTTATTGTTGATGTTTTCACAAAAAGTATTAAACCCACACGAGCGATGTTCAGAATATTTATCTGATGTAAACATGACCAGTTTACTGCTGTCATTACAAATTTACTGCAATTATTAATTTGCTGATTTCATTACTAATATTGTGCTAACATTAACAAATAATTTCTGTCGTTATTAATTTACATTCGTTGGTGTCATTGTGTTTCCTCCCTTTCTAATTAATTGCTACCGTTATTTGTTTTTAGATTCTGTAAACAAATTTCTTTACCAATTAACTAACAGTTAACAATACTACAATAGTGAACAGTTCACTGTCATCATAGCCAATCCAATGGTGTCATGACCAGTTCTTTTCTATCATGACCAGCTCGTTTCTATCATGACCAAATCCCTACCATCATGTCCAGTTCATGGTTATCATAACCAAATCGCTGCCGTCATGAATAATGCACTGCAGTCATAAGCAATTCATTGTCATCTTTAGTGGCAAATTTACTAGTCATGTCACTTTCACTTCTTTCATGATCACTTCAATAATGGTATAATCACAGTGTTGTTTTAATGATCAGTTAACCTTTATAATGAATCAAACTATTAGTTCTCTTTTTAGATTGGTGTAGGAATTCCTACACTATGTACTAAATATACACAAGTCTGTATTATTACCAAAACGAGGTTTCAAAAGCTCATGTCAAAATTAATAGTTTCTGCACATTTCTAAGAATTTGAAATCCCTGCTTTAAAAAGAGTTTATTTCCTGACTCTTTCCAGAATTAAATGTGTTACAGATTTCAAAAAAAAAAAACAGATCTATAGCAGGTTAACTGCATGTTTTTTTTATTGGTCATGTGTTTATAGGATTTCTCTTACTTGGTACTATATGGCAACGATTTCCTGTAAATAACACCGGCAACTACCCGAACACACTGTTCCTAGCTCCGACTAACCCATACGAAGTCTCCCTTATTATCAACGCACTAAAAAACAAGGCAGGAGATTTAAATACCTTACCACCCCTTATATACAAAAAAGTGTCACAAGTGCTATCACCAATCATTGCAACACTCTTTAACAAATCCATTGAATCCTCCACCTTCCCTACAGTACTCAAAATAGCAAGGGTCACCCCGATCCACATAGGAGGAGACCAAACAGAGTTGAATAACTATAGGGCAATATCCAACTTACACCCTCTCTCAAAAATCTTCGAAAAATTAATTCATAAACGAATCTACTCCTACCTTATCTCCCAAAACATACTCAACCCCTGCCAATTTGGATTCAGGCCTAATAAAAATACTAATGATGCTATTATACACATGCTAGAACATATATACACTGCAATAGAGAAAAAAGAAGTCCCACTGGGGATCTTCATTGACTTACGTAAAGCTTTTGATACAGTTGACCATGACTTGCTCCACATAAAATTGTCACACTATGGTATAAGAGGGCACTCCCTCAACTACCTCAAGTCTTACCTCAGCAACAGAAGCCAATATGTGTACGCAAATGGGGCAAACTCTTCTGCACAACCAATTACAGTTGGTGTCCCACAGGGAAGTGTCCTTGGCCCTCTTCTCTTTCTCCTATACATAAATGACCTTCCAAATGCTTCGCAATTACTCAAACCCACACTATTTGCAGATGACACTACATACGTCTTCTCTCACCCGAGCCCAGTCACGCTAGCCAATACTGTAAATACCGAATTACAGAAAATATCTACCTGGATGAGGACTAACAAACTTACACTAAACATTGACAAAACCTACTTCATTCAGTTTGGTAACAGAGCTACAGATGTCCCTCTTAACATAATGATAAATGGATCACCTATCACAAAACTAACAGAGGGAAAATTCTTAGGAATCCACCTTGATAATAGACTCAAATTTCATACACATATACATCAAATTTCTAAGAAAATTTCCAAGACTGTAGGCATACTATCGAAGATACGGTACTATGTTCCACAGTCAGCCCTCCTGGCCCTATATCACTCTCTTATTTACCCCTATCTCACCTATGGAATTTGTGCATGGGGCTCAACAACAATTAACCATCTCAGACCACTAATTACCCAACAAAAGGCTGCAGTTAGAATGATAACAAATTCTCACTACAGGCAGCACACTCCACCAATATTCAATACACTAAACCTACTCACCATACAAAACATCCATACTTATTACTGCACCTATTACATACATAGAACACTTAACTCTGATATTAACCCTCCCCTCAAACATCTCCTTGCCAACCTCAACAGAACACATGACCATAACACAAGGCACAGATCACTCTTTGATGTTCCTCGTGTCCATCTCACACTATGCAAAAACTCAATGCACATAAAAGGCCCTAAAATCTGGAATTCATTACCTGTAAATATAAAAGAAACACTACCTGTTTATAAATTCAAGTCTCTTCTCAAAGATTACTTACTCACCCAAAACCAAATAAATACTGAATAACTGAACATTATAAATTGTATATCTTAAATGTTTCTCACAATTATATCACATAAATGTTAAACCTAAAACCCAATCTAACTTTATTATTTTTTAAATACACTACCTAACAGAATCACTACCTAACTGAATGCAACCATATGACCTGTCTTTGTAATACTCACTTGTGCTTTATAGTTATCTGTTTACATTAATGTTTTATCACTGATTTCATCATTGCTTAGTAGCAGCGCTGTATAGTCCTTGTGGCTTAGCGCTTCTTTTTGATTATAATAATAATAATAATCATTGCTTAGTTAATCTTAAGTTAATTTTAAGCCAGCCCGTAATGCTATGCATAGTATAAGTGGCTTTGGCATACTGCTCTTATCTGTATTTTTTTTGTACCTCTGTATGTGTGCACAAATTGGAAATAAATAAATAAATAAATAAATAAATAAATGGGAAATTGTTTTAGTTCTCCCTCTCATTATTGGCTTTCACAACTCCTTTTAAAATAATTATTTTGTTTATTTATTAACTCATGAGCAATATAAATCTTTATCCTTAAATCAGTTAAGTGCTGGAGCAATTCTAGGCTAAGTATTTCTCTGTGCTAGATTACTAGCTATTGGTTTAGTATTGGCTTTGAGGTGTAAACTTTGAGGACAAAGTGGAAGGTTGTCTGCATATCTGGTCACATTCACTCTTACAGGTTTGGTATTGCATAATATCCAATATCTCTTACCTTCATGACATAAGTTATAATGAGTTTTTTTCTTCAGAGATTGATATCTGGATATATACTTTCGCCCTCAAAATCTGTGTTCACTAATGGGTTATCTGCCTTGAACACTGTGTCCTTCCTCTAGTCAACATCTCCAGTCAAATTACTTTTGAATAGATCGTTCAATTCATGGAAATGAATCGTATCTAATTCTCCCTTAGACTTGTACAGGAAGGTATCTCATCTAAAAGAGTCGAGGAAATGTTGTTAGCTTAATTCAGTTCATAAATTTCTTAATGTTTTGTGCCATTCCATAAAACATTGGTTAATAACCCCCACACCTCATTTTTAGGTACACCAATAAATAAGTTCCTGATGTCTTACAATAGGAAATTCATTCATTGCATGATCATAATCCTCTTAACTAATCTCACAAACTTTCAACAAATTAGAGCTTATCTTTGTGGGACAATCAGGGTTCATCTAATCTTTCCAGACTGTCTATGAAATCCTAACCCAACACATGTTTTTCCTTAGTAAAATAATAGAATAGGGTAAGAATATGTCAGAGAATTTCCTACCTTGATATGCTCTTTGGCAAAGAACTATAGAGAACCACTTAACAAACTCAACGTGTCCTGGAATCTTATCTTACCAACCTAGACCTAAAAAACCTTCATTGCCTTTTTTCGAATGAATAATATTTATGGAAAATAACTAAACTACATAAAATTTTATGGTAAAAATAACTGAAAGTAATAGATATCCAAATAGTTATTACTTGGTAAAGAATGGTTGTGTTATCGAACTTCTTCCCATAAATCTCACATTCCTTCTGCGCAGCAAATCATACATCACTCCCTGAGGGTCGTATCAGCTGCAGAATACAATTTTCCTTTACGAGAAACCTGCACTTAGGAAAGAAACATTAGTCTGATCTTTTAGTCTACCCTGAACCATTTTCAAAACACACCCTAGCGAGCAAGAGTCATGGAGGACCAGTAGACAGAATATAATCTTGTCTGATTTTATTTCATTCTTTATTCACATTTCCAATTAGCTGATTTTCATCTTCCTCTCTCTTGCCTGCTACTGTGAATGCTACTTTCCCTTCCTCCCTCTATGATGCTAAACTAATAAGCAATATTCTTCAGTTTTATCTACAGGAATGAAGGCGTCCAGGGAAAACTCCATATCCAGAAACAATACCATGACGGGAACAATACACACATAACCCCCACATAGGAGAGAGGAGTTAGGACGACGTTTCTGTCCTTTGTGCGGGTTATTTATGTATATATTTACTAAAATATCTTTGACCATATTTTCAAATCGTAACCACTCTCTCTTTCCTTTGGATGCTACAGTGTTCAGGTGACCTTAATGATGTTTCACGTTCCTCTAAAGCTCTGACAGCCAACATGCAATAAAATCACAGTAAACAGGTGAGAGTACAATATGCAAAACAACCACGGTGAAAATATAGTGAATTTCAAAGCGCTCTCGTTATTTGTCACATTTTCAAGGAAACATGATAATGTGAGAAATCACGAAATAGCTTGAAGTTCACAATTTTTCCACAGTGGTTGTTTTGCATACGTTAGACTATGTTTCGTTACATCTCCACGTTCATCAGTAACAGTATCAGTCAGTGTATTTCATTCAAGATCGAGATGGTAAGTATATTATCCTAATGCTATTTCCATCCTTTCCTAGCTAGGCTAATATAGTACCCATATTTATCATTGTTCAAGTAGCAGTTATACAAGGAGACATTATTGTCATCCTCTTAAATACCTTTCCTCCTTAATACTAAACTTGCCTTAATTAATGCAACCCTTTTAAAGTAAGTGGCAATGTCACGCAATAAACACAAATTGTCGTCTGCCTTAGGATTAAAAATTTGTTACCTATTTCTGAATTTCGTCGAGTAGTCCACACACACGACTCCTCATGAAGTTTTTAATTAACCCCTAAAAATTCAAGACTGATGGTTTCGATGCGAAATAAAATTTGTTCCATTCCCTGATGATTATTTGAGTCATCCTCGTCTCTGCCAAGTCCACTATGTTGAGACTCAGATAAATAATTTATGATAAATATTCAATGTTGAATAAGCCCAGCTGCATCAAGGTGTTAGTGTTTGATCATTAGGATAAAAGTGAAAGGTGAACCATTATATATTACAGCAACCTGGTCGAAACGAAATTTATGCATATGTGAAAAAATAATGATATATTTTTATGCTGTATGGGATTTTGTGCGTTCTAATGTTATATTCCGAATCGTCCATTGTATTCAAACTGTCTAGAGTGATTTAATTCATACGAAGATGGGTCGTACTTCTTTGGTATCACATGATGTGAAGCAGAAGACATTGTATGGAGTAATCCTTCCTGTGGGGAAACATGATGTATGTGAAGGGTTATGTGAAGGATTGGTTGAGGGATCACGTGAAAAATTGTTTCAAGGGTCATGTGAGGGGTTCTTTTGGGGGTTACGTGAGGGGTTGAGTAGTCATGTGAGGGGATGTCTGAGGAGTCACGTGAAGAGTTGTTTGAGGGGTCATGAGAAGGGATGTTCGAGGTGTTTACTTGGAGTTTACCCGGAGAGGGTTTCGGTGGTCATGAGGACCTTTAGAATATTTGCGCCTCCAGGATTCTTCTGGTTTGGTTTTTGATGGTCGCACTAGTCAGTGGCGGTGATGGGGTCCTAACTATTTACAAGCTAAGAGCTGTTACCTAAATCATCTTATCTGAAACCCTTTAACTGTTAAAAGAGATATAAATAGGGAACAAGATGAAATTGTTGACTTGGCTTCTCGTCTCCAACATTCTCACTTTCCTCACCTCCCACCTCTACCAAGCAAATTATAATCAATGATTTTGTTTTAAAAACCTAGAAGTTCAGAATAAACTTTATTGAAGATTTATTAAAATCACCTAAGACCTCCGAAACTTAATTAAAATAATTAGTCACCAATAAATCCCATGAAATATCTAAATACCTTGCTAAAATATTGTAGATTACAGTATATCTTCAAACTGTAAGGCTGAGAGGAAATCATTAAACTTTATATAAATAATATCTGCACAGTAATCTATAAAATAACTGGTAATATTTATCAGTCCTTCAGGATAACATAAACTTCTGTTCATCATTGTCTGAAGCTTCTCACATCTGCTCGCCACAAATGTGTTTTGCACATTTTGTAAATAAATATTTAATTCAGGTTTGCGATGCGAGATCCCTTTCTTGTCTGAACTAACTTCTCTTTCATTCTGGTGTCACGAGTATGCCAGGTCAATTCACATTCATTCTTCAAGATCTCTTTTATGAATGTTGCATTCATCTCTCGACTCCTTTCAGTAGCTCTCATTAGGATTCTTAATGTGCCTTCCTGGTGAAGAATAGTTTTCTTGCAAGATGAATTGCTGAACTGGTGAAGATGGACTTAAAACATGCTGCTAACCTCATTCGAATCATTATATCATCGCTATAGATAATTTAGGAAATTAAGTCGACTCATTATAGCTACTTTCGCAGATCATTTATCACTGTCTCTTAGCTATACATAAACAGAAATTTATATACTATTGTTAATGTCTATGTCAACTCACTTTTATTACCAGCAATTACCATCTAAGGCACTTAAACATTTACCTGACTTCATCTCGATCAAATAATATATTTGATTTCATCACTGCCACAAGCTACTATTACAAAAAATCTCTAAATTACTCTGAAATTTATTAAATGACATTTAAGCGTAAGCATATACCACAACCATTGTCGATAGAGTTACTAACACAATATCACATAAATCACAGGGGTGATGCTTGAACCCTTGGCAGGAGTGTCCTAGAGGCAGCTGGCCGAGTAGTTAACGCACTGGCCTGTAAGTTTTTATGACTCATTCTAATTTGCTTACAATTGTGTTATTGCGATTTCGTGAGTCACATTATCCCACAATAGTTTACTATGATTTAATAATCACATTATTACAAAATCACTATACCTTGTCTACACCAAAGCCTTGATACGATATTATTTAGTCCTCACACTATGTCTGATAATAATGTCACGCACAAACTTACCTTGATACTGAAAGAGGAGGAAATGTGGCAGAAACTTATACCGACGGAGGTGACGACGGTACCGCAGGTGTGATCATACCTTCTCCGTGAGGTGTGAGTTCCTTCCTCAGTGATCCTTCATCTCTAAAATGCCCCTTGTTATTGAATGGTGATATTTTGTAGCATTATTTTAAATAATGGTGAAATTTTTTTATAGCTGTTTTCAACTCTATGATTCTAGTTTACAGAGAGACCGCTACCTGTCCTCTGTGTTTATCCCATCTCCCCTCTCTGGAGGCATGTCAACGCAAATGGAACTCATAAATTTGCTGTTTCATTACCCCTCTTTTCTCATAGACCACCCCATAGTTTCCCCTCTGAGAGAACGATGGTGTAACAAATTGTACTCACACACACACACACACACACACACACACACACACACACACACACACACACACACACACACACACACACACACACACACACACACACACACACACACACACACACACACATACACACACACAAGTGTATAATTGACAACCAGCACGGTTTCAGGGAAGGAAAATCCTGTGTCACAAGCCTACTAGAGTTTTATGACAAGGTGACAGAAGTAAGACAAGAGAGAGAGGGGTGGATCGACTGCATTTTTTTGGACTGCAAGAAGGCCTTCGACACAGTTCCTCACAAGAGGTTACTGCAAAAGCTAGAGGATCAGGCACACATAACAGGAAAGGCACTGCAATGGATCAGAGAATACCTGACAGGGAGGCAACAACGAGTCATGGTACGTGACGAGGTGTCAGAGTGGGCGCCTGTGACAAGCGGGGTTCCAAAGGGGTAAGTCCTAGGACCTGTGCTATTCTTGGTATATGTGAACGACATAACGGAAGGGATAGACTCAGAAGTGTCCTTGTTTGCAGATGGTGTGAAGTTAATGAGAAGAATCAAATCGGATGAGGATCAGGCAGGACTACAAAGAGACCTGGACAGGCTACAAGCCTGGTCCAGCAACTGGCTCCTTGAGTTTAACCCTGCCAAGTGCAAAGTCATGAAGACTGGGGAAGGGCAAAGAAGACCGCAGACACAATATAGTTTAGATGGTCAAGGACTGCAAACCTCACTCAAGGAAAAAGATATGGGGGTGAGTATAACACCGAGCATATCTCCTGAGGCGCACATCAATCAGATAACTGCTGCAGCATACGGGCGCCTGGCAAACCTACGGATAGCGTTCCGATACCTCAGTAAGGATTCGTTCAAGACTCTGTATACCATTTACGTCAGGCCCATACTGGAGTATGCAGCACCAGTTTGGAATCCACACCTAGTCAAGCACGTCAAGAAATTAGAGAAAGTGCAAAGGTTTGGAACAAGACTCGTCCCAGAGCTACTGGATTGTCCTACGAAGAAAGGTTGAGGGAAATCGGCCTGACGACACTGGAGGACAGGAGGGTCAGGGGAGACATGATAACGACATATAAAATACTGCGCGGAATAGACAAGGTAGACAAAGACGGGATGTTCCAGAGAAGGGACACAGACACAAGAGGTCACAATTGGAAGTTGAAGACGAGGTATGATAAAGCTCATGGGGCAGGGAGAGAGAGGACCTAGTAGCAATCAGTGAAGAGGCGGGGTCAGGAGCTATGACTCGACCCCTGCAACCACAAATAGGTGAGTACACACATTCGTGTGTAAATCAGTTCTCTAACATCCCAAGTTACCTTGGTTCCGCTCTTTTAAACAATCTTCACGCTACAAACATGTAGCTGACTATCATGAACACCTACAAAACCACACTTTCTTTCCCCTTCTGAGAAAATCACAAAATTCATTGAGAAACACTCGTTCACTAGCAAGCATCTGCTCAAACTCCTCAGGTTCCTGTAAAGTTTAATAGAAAATAGATTCTCTTAATAAATGAAGCTTGTTATGGCCAAAACTGTACACTTGTAGCTCACTCCTGCCTTACTTTACAGAGAACAACAATGTCTTTGTCAAACACTATCTCTAAAGCTCATCTTCTCTAGCTACTCAAGTTCACGTCAGCTGTAATGAGAAATCATTAATTTATCTTCGAAAATTAAGATGCAACAAGATTCTTAGATAAACTGATCAGATGCAAAATATTAACTCTGATGCATTTCATAAGACTGACAACATCCTATGAGTTTAGTTTGTGTGGGTGCAAATTTAGGTTTGTAATAACACATTTAAAACTTTGGTGTTGTGTGACTCAGATCAGTTACTGATAATGCCTTTAAGAATAGGCTTCACACTTCATTCCTTAGTTGACTATTTTACAAAAAGCTTGGCTTTCACTTTGGCAAAGGTATATTTAAATTTGTAAAAATTATTAAATTAATTTGTTTCCAAGTAATTTAAGTAAATGGTTTTTTAGTGCTAAAATATATTATTTAAGGGTTCCTGCATTTTCCATATTCAGTACAAAAGTACTTGCAATTAAGATTCCACATCGAAGTGTACCTGGCGAGGGTTCCGGGGGTCAACGCCCCCGCTGCTCGGTCTGAGACCGAGCCTCGTGGTGGATCAGAATCTGATCAATCAGGCTGTTACTGCTGGCCACATGCACCTGGAGGAAGCAGCAAAGAAAGACAACAACATAACCTGGAGGAAGCAGCAAAGAAGGAAAACAACATAACCTGGAGGAAGCAGCAAAGAAAGACAACAACATAACCTGGAGGAAGCAGCAAAGAAAGACAACAACATAACCTGGAGGAAGCAGCAAAGAAAGAAAACAACATAACCTGGAGGAAGCAGCAAAGAAAGACAACAACATAACCTGGAGGAAGCAGCAAAGAAAGACAGCAACATAACCTGGAGGAAGCAGCAAAGAAAGACAGCAACATAACCTGGAGGAAGCAGCAAAGAAAACAACATAGCCTAGAGGAAGCAGCAAAGAAAGGAAACAACATAGCCTAGAGCAGTGGTTCCCAAACTTTTTCAGCTTGTTACCCAATTTAACATGCCACATAAAGCATGTTACCCCTTTCACAAAATGTTGTTATTATTGATATATATGGCTAAACGTGAACGTATACAGCCTCGCATACTCTGCTAATCCTAGCAAAACCATTGAAAACGTAAGAACCACACATACATTATATATAAAATTAATAATAGCTACAAATTCACAGTAACAGTGGGTAAATACTAACTATATACTGCACAGGGCAGTACACATACATACCAGCTTATGTCTACCTCGGCTGATGCTCACAGATAAACTGACAGTGTGAAATAGAGGCAGCCTCAGGAAGTGAGTGACGCATACTGGACAGGTCGATCTGGGCTACTGAGTGACTTTTGTCCTGAAGCATACTTGTCAAAATACTTTTGGGTTTCCACACACTTAGCCATATATTTCTTCTTTTCTAATACTGTATATTAGTTTTTGATGTTTATTGTTATTTGGTTTAACTTTATTACTTACTTATAATAGGTTTACTTTACAACTTTATATACTAAGACAAAGTTAACAATAATCCTCATACCGGGTACCGCATTGTTTTCTTGATTTTCAGAATTCATAACTTTTTTTCTGTCACCCCTCCATTACCCCCCAAAAATGGTTAAATTACCCCCAGGGGGTAATTTACCCCCAGTTTGGGAACCACTGGCCTAGAGGAAGCAGCAAAGAAAGAAAACAACATAGCCTAGAGGAAGCAGCAAAGAAAGGAAACAACATAGCGAAGCAGAAAAAAAAACAGGACACTTACAGAATTGCTACTTGAGGAAGAAAATAATAACTAAATATCCTGGGACAACTGGGAATCCCACTTTGGGCCAACATCATGTAAATGAAAATTAATGGGGGAAGTAATGGGAGACTTCGAGAGTAAACAAGCTTAAGACACTGCAAGACTACTAAGGGAAAACAAATAAGCAAGAATGGAAAATGGTAATGTGAGCCGACAAGTGGGGAAAATACGATACTATGTTCCATGGAAACCTGTGCTACTGCGACAACGTTCTGTCCAGGGCTAGACTTTAAGAAGCATGCTTCACAAAGTCCAGCATTGGACAGAATGTTACAGCAGTAAAAGAAATTTCTATGCAACACAGAACTGTATTCTTTAGTAAAATTTGGTTTGGACTTTTCTAAGTGAAACAGATAACCAATATAGAACAAAAAGAACAATACAGTGACTGGAATAATATGCAAAAAACCCGCACATTTCGGTCCAAGTCGGACCGAAACGTAGTCATACGCATCTCCATCTCTCCTATGTGCTACTTATTTGTGTAAAGAGTAAATATATTACGAGGAATCATGTGAAGCATGTGATAACGTTGCTGAGGCGGAAATGTTAAACGAAGGAAGTTGAGAGATAAAAGAAAATGCATACATACTATTGGAAACGTAAATACTCAGGAAAAAGAGGTTTTCTGAATCAGTACAAAAGAGAAACAAGGAAAGACAAAATTAAACCTTACTGATATACTGCTGGAGATAACCACGGACGCCACAGACAGATTTGTACAAGTAAGAAAGGTAATACATGTACTAGTATGTTCAGACACATGCTAGGAGTTTAAAAGAACATGGTAAATAAGATTACAATATCACATTTCTGAAGCTGGAAAAAGTCGCAAATAACTAGCACTTAAAAGAGAGAAACCTCAGGTCGAAATTTCGTTCAGTCCTGGATCACTGTCAAATTAAAGCTGACAAGTGACTTGACAATGATCCAAGACTTATTTGTGAGCGTGGAAAAAAAACAGAAATACGAGGAGAGCAGGTAAATCAGGTTACAAAATAAGACCAAAGGTAAAGATGCAGAAATGCAATTAAAAACATGACAAAGCGGCTACAACGTATACAAAACAAGAAATGAAGTGACATCGTGTAACAGGGAGATATGGGAAAAATTTAACAGAAAGTTTAAAGAAATCTTTACTGAAAAGTCGAGAGAATACTAGGGAAATGAGGAAAAGAATGTTTTGAGAAAAAAAGATTAGAGAAAATCTCAATGACCAGTAAGGATAATAGAGTTTCTTAAAGAATCTTCATGCGACTGAAACAGGAGGAACAACTAAGCTCTCAATTCTGATTCCAACTGTCACATTTTGGTAAGAATATTCAATAACCCAGTTAAAGCAGGACAACTGCGAGACAACACGAAACCACAGATGTGATTTTTTTGTCGATGAGTTTAACTGAGTTGCATGCTGAACAGATACCAGAATTTATGGTATAAAAGATAATATTTGAGTCCCTTGAAAAAATAGATTCACCATGCGATTAGACCTGAGAAGCTTTTCCAATGAATCTCCTAGAGTTTTACGACAATGACGAAATTAAAACAGAAGTGGAAAATTGGACTGATTGAACCTTCATTGACAGTTTTAAAGCATATAATTCATTGCCATAAAGACGAAGTAGAGGGTAGGTAAAAGTAAGTATTTCGCTCTGCAAGAGCTTTTGATGGTGAATAAACTGTACACAGAGGGTATATAGAGGAAGCTTCTTGAGATGAAAGGAACATAAACTTTGCAGTAGGACTAATGGCGCATCTAATGGTAATGATTGTACTAGTAGAGGTATTTTTTATGATGATTCGAGGCAATAATGCCAGTGAGCATTTGTTCTTTAACCAGCTCATCTGTATCTCATCAAATAGTTGGTGGCTTCCTCGGGTTGTAATCTGGAGTTGTTGAAGTTGTTACTTCTGATTGATATGAGAAATTTGTTCAGACGTATTTCTAGGTTTCGCGCTGTTTCATAAGAACATAAGAAAGAAGGAGCACTGCAGCAGACCTACTGGCCCAAACCATACCACGGGTGGGGTTTGAACCCGCGGTCAAAGTCTCAAAACTCCAGACCGTCGCGTTAGCCACTGGCCCAAGTTGGTCAAGTCCAACTTAAACCCACTTAAACATCCTCATGTATTTGTATAACCTATTTTTAAAATTACACGACATTTTAGCTTCAATGACGTTTGTTCTATTCATCCACAACTTTATTAACAAACCAGTGCTTTCCAATATAATTTCTAAATCTAAATTTTTTCAACTTGAACCCATTGGTGTGCGTTCTGGCGTACATCTTGCCATAGCTTCCACACAGGAGAGTGTTATAAACCCCTGCATTGACTGGTTCAAGCTTCCACACAGGAGAGTGTTATGAACCCCTGCATTGACTGGTTCAAGGTTCTCCACTTCTGTCATTTTAAAATCTTTGATGGATGTGCTGGTTGCTGTATTAATAATTATATCTTTATCTTTGCAAGTACATGTACAAGGTATACCGGCCTAGCTGACATCAATGACATACTACTATCTAGAAAGCCGCTTGTTATGCTGAGCATTTCAAGCCGAGGTCTCGAACCCATGTCGTTTTGGCTCGCCTCATCGTGAGTGAAAATCACATGACGCTCTAACCCAATATATATATATATATATATATATATATATATATATATATATATATATATATATATATATATATATATATATATATATATATATATATATATATATATATATATATATATATGTTGAGAAATGGCATTACCGCTAAGTTTAAAGAGTTTGTACTTAACTTAGAAAGACAGCTCATCGCCTGCACAGCCGCCCCTGCAGACGAGGTCTTGAGAAGCTGTCGAAGTCATCTCTCAACGGGCTGTAAAGAGTTATAATTTGTAAGATTATAAATTACCCCTAGGGGGTGTTATGTCAGCATATTTTATTCACTGATGGCTGACAAATTACATACTTGTTTGGACTCAAAAGTCCGCACCTCACTGCCGACTATAGGTTGATTACAAACTCCTTGCGACTCAAGAACTGCGCAGTCCCTCGTACAAGAAATTCGTAACCTACCTTGCTCTTGTAGCGTGAGCTATGGTGTTCTTCACACCTTCGACAGATATCGGTGACTTGATAGAAGCTGAAGTGTCCTTGGATGTCCACGTCTTCCATAGTCTAGGAAAACGCACACTGGTACACTATGTTCCACAAGATTTGTCTTTATTGTTCACAATCTTATCACTAAGGAAGCTGATCACACTTCTCTTAAGTGTTTATTGTGTTTTATGAGACACTTTGTTCACACTAACGCACAGATCAGTGTTCTTTGTTGGTTATCCTGGCGTCAGTGTCACTCTCAGTAGAGTCAAAAGTAATCTGAAGACGCCACAGCACCCCACGCCGTTACTGCCCCTTGCACAAAGGAAAAGCTGACCTAGTACTTTTGCTTCCTTGCCACTTCCTCGATGAAGCAAAGCAGAATGTTTGATTCTTGCTGTCTTAAGCATAGACAACAATGTCCACTATCTTTACTATGGTAATAAAGTGGGAGCAGGATTTTCCTTAATTGTCCTGCTAAGGTAAGAGATGTACTGTCTCTTATTAAAATACACTCTGCAACACTGGACTGCAAGGAGCAGCGGTCGCTTGACCACGTCGCATACTCGTACTGCATCTGGGATCAATTACTCGCTGTAGCAGTAAACAAGATATTTGCCCCTTCTGAGAGGGCTGGGCCCCTCAGGGCTGAAAGGGGCTGAAGGGGCTGAAGGGGGCAGATACCCCCCTCCTGGAGAAAATTTCTCCACAACTCACACATTATCACTGTTTTTGCAGAGGTGCTCAGAATACAACAGTTTAGAAGCATATACGTATAAAGATACACAACATATCCCTCCAAACTGCCAATATCCCAAACCCCTCCTTTAAAGTGCAGGCATTGTACTTCCCATTTCCAGGACTCAAGTCCGACTATATGAAAATAACCGGTTTCCCTGAATCCCTTCACTAAATATTACCCTGCTCACACTCCAACAGATCGTCAGTCCCAAGTACCATTCGTCTCCATTCACTCCTATCTAACACGCTCACGCACGCTTGCTGGAAGTCCAAGCCCCTCGCCCACAAAACCTCCTTTACCCCCTCTCTTCAACCCTTTCGTGGAAGACCCCTACCCCGCCTTCCTTCCCCTATAGATTTATATGCTTTCCATGTCATTCTACTTTGATCCATTCTCTCTAAATGACCAAACCACCTCAACAACCCCTCTTCTGCCCTCTGACTAATACTTTTATTAACTCCACACCTTTTCCTAATTTCCACACTCCGAATTTTCTGCATAATATTTACACCACACATTGCCCTTAGACAGGACATCTCCACTGCCTCCAACCATCTCCTCGCTGCTGCATTTACCACCCAAGCTTCACACCCATATAAGAGTGTTGGTACTACTATACTTTCATACATTCCCTTCTTTGCCTCCATAGATAACGTTTTTTGACTCCACATATACCTCAATGCACCACTCACCTTTTTTCCCTCATCAATTCTATGATTAACCTCATCCTTCATAAATCCATCCGCCGACACGTCAACTCCCAAGTATCTGAAAACATTCACTTCTTCCATACTCCTCCTCCCCAATTTGATATCCAATTTTTCTTTATCTAAATCATTTGATACCCTCATCACCTTACTCTTTTCTATGTTCACTTTCAACTTTCTACCTTTACACACATTCCCAAACTCATCCACTAACCTTTGCAATTTTTCTTTAGAATCTCCCATAAGCACAGTATCATCAGCAAAAAGTAACTGTCAATTCCCATTTTGAATTTGATTCCCCATAATTTAATCCCACCCCTCTCCCGAACACCCTAGCATTTACTTCCTTTACAACCCCATCTATAAATATATTAAACAACCATGGTGACATTACACATCCCTGTCTAAGACCTACTTTTACCGGGAAGTATTCTCCCTCTCTTCTACACACCCTAACCTGAGCCTCACTATCCTCATAGAAACTCTTTACAGCATTTAATAACTTACCACCTATTCCATATACTTGCAACATCTGCCACATTGCTCTCCTATCCACTCTATCATATGCCTTTTCTAAATCCATAAATGCAATAAAAACTTCCCTACCTTTATCTAAATACTGTTCACATATATGCTTCAATGTAAACACTTGATCTACACATCCCCTACCCACTCTGAAACCTCCTTGCTCATCCACAATCCTACATTCTGTCTTACCTCTATTTCTTTCAATTATAACCCTACCGTACACTTTTCCTGGAATACTCAGTAAACTTATTCCTCTATAATTTTTACAGTCTCTTTTGTCCCCTTTTCCTTTATATAAAGGGACTATACATGCTCTCCGCCAATCTCTAGGTACCGTCCCCTCTTTCATACATTTATTAAACAAAAGTACCAACCACTCCAACACTATATCCCCCCCTGCTTTTAACATTTCTGTCATGATCCCATCAGTTCCAGCTGCTTTACCCCCTTTCATTCTACGTAATGCCTCACGTACCTCCCCCATACTTACATTCTGCTCTTTTTCACTCCTAAAAGATGGTATACCTCCCTGACCAGTGCAATGCTGTTGACACAATTCTCAGGAAGAAATTGGAAGAGTTAAGGAGAATGGAACAACGAATAGGCAATCTGGACACCCACGATGCCTTGTACCTTCTCACAAAGTGCTTGAGTCTGCCCAGGTTGACATATTTCCTAAGATGTGCACCTTCATGTGATAACCCTATACTGTATGAATATGACAGTATCCTGAGGCAGATTTTTACGAAAGTACTTAACCGTACTCTAGAAGACGGGCAGTGGAACCAAGCTACACTTCCTGTCGGACTAGAAGGCATTGGTGTCCGCAAGTCATCACAGATTGCGCTACCTGCTGTTCTGTCCTCATGTATTGCATCCAGAGGGCTTGCAGCAGCGATTCTACCTGAACATCTTAGGGACAAGATTGGAGTCCAGGACCAAAAGTTCATTGACGGAGCCATGATCTGGGATAATCTAACGGGCTCTGAAACCAGACCTGCTCCCCCCAACAACTGCAAACAATCGCACTGGGATGGTCCAATAGTGGAAAATATAGCCTCAACAATGCTTCAGAGTGTGTCAGGGAAGGATAGAGCCCGCCTCCTGGTAGTGAGAGCTTCTCATGCAGGGGACTCTCTGTTGGCTTTTCCCAACTCCAGCCTTGGCACATCCCTCTACCCACAGACCATCTGCATCGGTGTTGCCCTTCGACTTGCCGCCCCTATTCTTGCCGAACACAGGCGTATTTAAGGCAGTGAAGCAGCAGACCGATTCGGATACCATGGTCTTGTGTGCCGTAAATCCGAGGGAAAGATTGCAAGAAATGGGGAGGTTAATAACATTATCAAGAGGAGCCTCACAACAGCCGGATGCCCAGCAGTAAGGGAGCCACCCCAACTATGCAGATCTGATGGTAGCCAGAAGCTTCAAGATGGTATCACCCTTCAAGCCTGGTCAGACGGAAAGCAGGTGGTGTGGGACTATGCATGTGCATCTACCTTGGCTGATACCTATCTCCAATACACCAGGCAGGAAGGAGGGGCAGCTGCCAGCTTCAGGGAGTCCCAAAAGTCTAGAAAATATGGAAAACTTGCCCATCATTATATGTTTGTTCCCATAGGCTCAGAGACCCTTGGCTCATGGGGAAAGAATGCATCTAAATTCCCTAAGGAGCTGGGAAAAAGACTCATCAGGTGTAGACAGCCTGTACTGTCAGAACACACAGCCTAGCCGTCTGTTTTGACTAGTTCATATTCCGCGGCATTTAAGTGCTGCCCTATGTAGGCTCACCCAGGTCAGTGGAAGGCTGAGCCCATTCGGCCCCACTCCTAGGCCGACCGACCTGATAGGCATAAGAGCTCACCCTCCACAGACTGGCTTGCTCACACTGCTCGTTGTGTACTCACTCCTATCCAATTAAAGCCAAACTAGTCCACGGCCGTATCATTGCTACCTACGCTACCTTCACCGGCACTAAACCGCTGTTCAGCAGCAAGAACAGTAATAACAGTGGTGTACATATATATATATATATATATATATATATATTTATATATAGTTACATATATATATATATATATATATATATATATAGATCTATATATTTATATATATATATATATATATATATATATATATATATATATATATATATATATATATATATATATATATATATATATAAATACACACACACACACACACACACACACACATATATATATATATATATATATATATATATATATATATATATATATATATATATATATATATATATATATATATATATATATATATATATATATATATATATATATATATATATATATATATATATATATATATTTATATATATATATATATATATATATATATATATATATATATATATATATATATACATATTTTTTTTATTATCACACTGGCCGATTCCCACCAAGGCAGGGTGGCCCGAAAAAGAAAAACTTTCACCATCATTCACTCCATCACTGTCTTGCCAGAAGGGTGCTTTACACTACAGTTTTTAAACTGCAACATTAACACCCCTCCTTCAGAGTGCAGGCACTGTACTTCCCATCTCCAGGACTCAAGTCCGGCCTGCCGGTTTCCCTGAACCCCTTCATAAATGTTACTTTGCTCACACTCCAACAGCACGTCAAGTATTAAAAACCATTTGTCTCCATTCACTCCTATCAAACACGCTCACGCATGCCTGCTGGAAGTCCAAGCCCCTCGCACACAAAACCTCCTTTACCCCCTCCCTCCAACCTTTCCTAGGCCGACCCCTACCCCGCCTTCCTTCCACTACAGACTGATACACTCTTGAAGTCATTCTGTTTCGCTCCATTCTCTCTACATGTCCGAACCACCTCAACAACCCTTCCTCAGCCCTCTGGACAACAGTTTTGGTAATCCCGCACCTCCTCCTAACTTCCAAACTACGAATTCTCTGCATTATATTCACACCACACATTGCCCTCAGACATGACATCTCCACTGCCTCCAGCCTTCTCCTCGCTGCAACATTCATCACCCATGCTTCACACCCATATAAGAGCGTTGGTAAAACTATACTCTCATACATTCCCCTCTTTGCCTCCAAGGACAAAGTTCTTTGTCTCCACAGACTCCTAAGTGCACCACTCACCCTTTTCCCCTCATCAATTCTATGATTCACCTCATCTTTCATAGACCCATCCGCTGACACGTCCACTCCCAAATATCTGAATACATTCACCTCCTCCATACTCTCTCCCTCCAATCTGATATCCAATCTTTCATCACCTAATCTTTTTGTTATCCTCATAACCTTACTCTTTCCTGTATTCACTTTTAATTTTCTTCTTTTGCACACCCTACCAAATTCATCCACCAATCTCTGCAACTTCTCTTCAGAATCTCCCAAGAGCACAGTGTCATCAGCAAAGAGCAACTGTGACAACTCCCACTTTATGTGTGATTCTTTATCTTTTAACTCCACGCCTCTTGCCAAGACCCTCGCATTTACTTCTCTTACAACCCCATCTATAAATATATTAAACAACCACGGTGACATCACACATCCTTGTCTAAGGCCTACTTTTACTGGGAAATAATTTCCCTCTTTCCTACATACTCTAACTTGAGCCTCACTATCCTCGTAAAAACTCTTCACTGCTTTCAGTAACCTACCTCCTACACCATACACCTGCAACATCTGCCACATTGCCCCCCTATCCACCCTGTCATACGCCTTTTCCAAATCCATAAATGCCACAAAGACCTCTTTAGCCTTATCTAAATACTGTTCACTTATATGTTTCACTGTAAACACCTGGTCCACACACCCCCTACCTTTCCTAAAGCCTCCTTGTTCATCTGCTATCCTATTCTCCGTCTTACTCTTAATTCTTTCAATAATAACTCTACCATACACTTTACCAGGTATACTCAACAGACTTATCCCCCTATAATTTTTGCACTCTCTTTTGTCCCCTTTGCCTTTATACAAAGGAACTATGCATGCTCTTTGCCAATCCCTAGGTACCTTACCCTCTTCCATACATTTATTAAATAATTGCACCAACCACTCCAAAACTATATCCCCACCTGCTTTTAACATTTCTAACTTTATCCCATCAATCCCGGCTGCCTTACCCCCTTTCATTTTACCTACTGCCTCACGAACTTCCCCACTCACAACTGGCTCTTCCTCACTCCTACAAGATGTTATTCCTCCTTGCCCTATACAGTTTTTAAACTGCAACATTAACACCCCTCCTTCAGAGTGCAGGCACTGTACTTCCCATCTCCAGGACTCAAGTCCGGCCTGCCGGTTTCCCTGAATCCCTTCATAAATGTTACTTTGCTCACACTCCAACAGCACGTCAAGTATTAAAAACCATTTGTCTCCATTCACTCCTATCAAACACGCTCACGCATGCCTGCTGGAAGTCCAAGCCCCTCGCACACAAAACCTCCTTTACCCCTTCCCTCCAACCCTTCCTAGGCCGACCCCTACCCCGCCTTCCTTCCACTACAGACTGATACACTCTTGAAGTCATTCTGTTTCGCTCCATTCTCTCTACATGTCCGAACCACCTCAATATATTATATAATATATATAATATATAATATATATATAAGAGCGTTGGTAAAACTATATATATATACAGACTCCTAAGTGCACCACTATATATATATATATATATATATATATATATTTATATGTATATATTGTATGTGTATGCTATGCATTTAAAATGTTTTAAATTCATTGAATGAGTTTTCCTTTTTTTTTTGTATTCTAATGTTCCACCAATTGTCACTGACAGCTGTGAATATTCTCATAATATTCTCATTGGGCTTCATTTCCACTGTGCTTACACTGCTTGGTTTACTGCGGCAGTAACGTCTGGCGCAGACGTTCTCTTTCTAGACACAAATTAATGTTTTCCTCTAGCTTTAATTCTAACACTACACTTCATTTCACTCAAATTTGCCAATCTCGTGAGCTCAGAGCAATCTTCCTTCGTCTTTTTAAGCACATCTTTCCTCAGCACAAATCTCCACTCTTAGTACCTACGACGATAACGACCCATCTACACGTCCGCGGCTCGCATGTCTTGCAGTGGTCCTCACCACAACTCGCCTCCTCATCATCACAAGTAGCCCTAACATTATCTGTTTTACAAGTCTATAGATTTTGCAGGTAATTCTCCTTACACTTTTTCAAGCATATTTTTAATCTCTTATGTGAGATTTTGTTACTAACTTTAACTATTCCACCTATATGTAAACACTACAATAAAAAGTGGTATTTTAGTGGCTTTCCAGTCCTGGAAAGGTATCCCCTCAACGCACTGGATCAGAATTGTGTAGAGTGCGATATAAATTTTCAATGCAGTTAAATTTAATGCACGGTATGAAGCTAACATCGCAATTTCTTTAATAATATTTGCAAATTAGGACAATCACAGCCTAAAACCATCAGCCTACAAGCTGAACTGGCATTTTCTTGTTATCACAGAGACCAATATCCTCAGATACACCAACACAACAAGCTTAAATCTGCTCGGAAATTGAATTATTAAGTTACCATCGGCACTGAAGTGTTGGTGCTACTCAGATGAAGCACTGAACATTATCACATCAAAATCAATATTTAAATTGGAAGTTCACAAACTAGAATTTATAGAAACTGTTTAATGAGCAAGAATGACCATCGTTTAAGGTAAAGCTCGGTACGTAAAATAAGTAAGTTAGTATATTTAAAACTAGGTAAATAAAAAAATAAATGAAAGTCTATTATGTAGATTAAATCTAGGCTCACCAAGTCAAGTAAATATATACTTATTAATAACCAGAAAAAACAATCTCGTGTTATTTCACACTAACCAGTTTGTTTAATAATATTGACACAAAGAATTTACAAAACCTAATACCAAAACAAAGCTTCCTAGTGAGGAAACCTAGCCACCACTGAAGTTTGAAACCGACCAGAATATGCATTCTTCAGTTATTGCGGAGAATACGTAACGATATACAATTAATCAGTCTATACACCCCAAAAATTGTATCATCTGTTTCATAATTTATGCTTTATAAAACAAACAAAAAATACAATTTAAGGAAATAATTGTTTTGATCCTATCGTTAAAGGTATCTGCGGAGGTTTAATATCAGTATTTTCAGTAAGAAAAATGTCATATTTTTATCTACATGTTGTAATATCATCTGCAATCTGTTTTTAATATTATCAGACTTAAACTAAGTCAGAATATCTCTGATTTTATAACACCATGAATATAAATTACAATTAATCCTCATAGTAAAGATTCTTATTTAATTAGGTATTTCCACCCATGTGTGCTAATAATTTAGAATTGGCTCCAGTTGGGTTGGGGAGAATTGGGTATCAGAGTTTTGGTTGAGGACCCGAGGCATTGGAGTTTCGGGGATGGGTCAGCATGTACGTGGAATGTGTGTGGGTTGTATGACATTGTAGTGTTGTAAGTTGGTTTGCAGAACATGTAACCTTCAGGAAGTTATGTTCAAACTGGGTGGTTTAAATACCCACACCCACACGTGGGTGTGGGTGTGTTTATGAGTGTATCCATGGGTTACTATAGGGAAGAGTATAAGGAATGTGTCTAGGTGAGGAAATATATATGTAACGGTGGTATAGTAAGGTTAGTACCTTCATCTTGGTTCTCATTCTTTTGCTTCTAAATATATTGTTTACGTCAGTAAGGGACATATAATTGATCTTTTGGGCGTATATGATTCTCGATTATATTTTCAAAGTTTAGATGTGGTGAACCATGTATTTTGTATATTCAGTTTTCAATATAAAACTTGAACTGTTCATAACATAAACTTCAGGCAATATTGTTGTTGAACCTGTTCTTATAGTGGAAAAGTTATTAAGGATATAGTTAATCTCTGGCAGGTGATGTAGACATATATGTGTTGACTGATACAATGTCTAAACTTTTCTTAAAGTGGGGAAAGGAAGCTGACTCCTAATCGTTCTAGTATGATCCGTTTTAATATTTCAGGAAGAAATCAGGGTAATAATATAGTATTTGAAGCGTTAAACATCGATTATAACACCCTTCTTTTGCAATTTTATTATCAACCCCTGAACAATCTTTTCTTCCATTTTTCACAGCCTGGGAGTAAGTTGGTGTTTACTGTCATCAAACCAGAGTCGCCTTAGGACGTGCAGGGTCCAATTACATGCAAGTTAATATACAAAACAGATGTAAGCTATATTTTAATATAAAACTGCTCCGCATGGGTCAGTAGGCCTGTTGCAGTGTTCCTTCTTTCTTATGTTCTTATGTTCTTATAAGCCTACAAGTAACAAACAAAATTTGTCGAGGATTAAATTCTTGCTAATTTCAGATTCAGTGGACATAATCGCCAAACTGTTCAAACGTTTTTGCTGAATTGATGATCTCGAATAAGTTTTAATCAGTTTCAGCTTGGAAAAACTCCTTTCTCCAGATGCCCCTTAGTCGCGGAGCCCCCTTAGTCGCGGAGCCCCCTTAGTCGCGGGGCCCCCTTAGTCGCGAGACCTCCTTAGTCGCGGGGCCCCTTAGTCGCGGGGCCCAGTTGAATTATAATCCCTAGTGATTACCGAAGGAAACGTGACTTATTATTTTAAATTTAGTACAACTTCCCACATATTTAGATCTTAAAGTTACGATGATCTTACCACAGACTTTAATTTTCATTTTTTATTATTAATAACTTCCCATAATTAGAAATATTAAATTATTTCCTCATCCAAACCCCAAAGTGGGAGGGAAATTTCGTAGATATTTTGGCTCGTGTTGGAGGAATGTCCCACAACAATAAAATTCCGACTGCTGCTTTGGTAATAAAAAATATAAACAGAGCTCAGGAAAACAATCTGTCTTTAACTTTTACCGAAATTATTAAATTTGGAGACTGCCAATGTTTTACTGGCACCAACGTGCATCAGTTAGGTGCAAACACTTCAGGGTCATTACGCCAACAAATGAAGGAAAAGAATCCTGGAATCCACAGATAGCTCATATACAAATGTTAATTAAATTTCTAAACTTAATTCTCTAGGATTCTTCGAAATACTTTAGAAAAATACTCTGTTAACTGTAAAGTTTTCATTACTACTCATCTTGCTTAATCAACAGAGCGCATCTGCCAGTCTCTTAGACTAATGTTTTTCTTTAGCATATAATACTTTCGCTATGAAGATTATGACTTAATTCACTCAAAAAACATATACACCGAGAGGTACATTTCTCTCGGCCTATATCTGCAGAGTTTAATTTAATTCCTACTTCAGGAATCAAAGCATTCCTGTCTGGTGGAGAATATGTTAAGTACAGCCCCAGTGACGGTAGTGTAGCCGATAAGCTTCGAACCTCATTAACAAACTCATCCGACGGAACAGATGCCGTCTATGCTGGAGATGCTGTTCGCCCTTAATTCAGTGTGGACCCAACCCCTAACTACTGAAAGAGAATATACGTGTCATGTATACTTTTCTAGGTTTATTTAAAAGGATGTTGAGGGACTGTCCACTGACCCATTTTGTGCCTTAATCTTTTGATTGCCGCCATCAGGCTGGGCACAGGGTGCTTCAAAAAGCTATATCTGTCGTTTAGTGAACATCCATCATGGCCATTAAGGCCATGAAAGTGAAAGGGTATATAACAAAATTTATGGTATCAAATTATGGTATCAATTGAAATACGAGCTATGACACACTGTATGATCGAGTTTAATAATGGTATTGCTAGCCGAGCCTCAATATACTATGAATATACTAAGACTCTAGTGAAATATAATTAAATCAATGTCTGCTATGAAATCAGAGAACATCCAGATTCAAAGGCATTTCTACCAGCAGCCATGAGTACCGGAATTTAATGTGCCGGATCAGGTACATTAAATTCCGGTACTGGCAGCAACTTCCACCTTGATGATCAAGTTGCCAATGAATCTCACACTAGATACGGATGAAAGAGGAATTGATTTCCTAGATAAATTTTATGATATATACAAATATATTAAAAACTTCATAATAAATATCACGATAATAACCTAGAACTAAACACAACTGAAGACAATATCCTACAAATCAAATACACTGTGTTACTGTTTCTTTAAAGGCTGAAAAATTTTAAAGAATCTTTCCATTAATACATTAGATAAGCGCAAAAATTTAAGTATCTCGACTAGTTGGGTAACTGTGATAATGATACGCGTGAGAAATGTCAAATATTAATTACAGTATTCGTTTAAAAAAATCCGGATCCTGCATTCCAAACTTGGGGGCAATTAATCCTCCCAGAACCAAATTATTCAATAATCAAGACTGCCTTGGTAAAAACACGGGGTGGAATTTTGCATAACACTGGCTCTGACCCTAATTGAAATTGTTTACATTCCTTACCCTGGACCCTCAAACATCTCCCGGAGATATTGACTCATCTACTCGTACAAGCCTCAGTGTCTCTAATAATGTTTGTTTCATTGCATTTAAAGATTATCAATTTTACGAAGGTTATTGAGGCTACATGTCATCTATACAACACTAGTCAAGGAAGAGGCAGTACCTTAAAGGGGATTAAACTCATAAACACAGAGATTCACACCTCTCGGTGTACGTATATTTGAATAATTCGTCAACTACCCATATGGAAAAAGAGAGAAAAGTAATGGGTTGATTACACATTTCGACTTCCAACTGCACTAGATCTGCAGAAAATAACCTCAGCTGGAAATATATACAAATAATAACCTGTCACTCTTGTTTTTATATATAGAAGTGACTTCATTACAAGTGTTCACTGCACATTGAAGTACCAATGACAGTGTGAATGTTTAGTGAAGTAAAGAATATAGAGTATGAACATTAAAATGGTATAAAATACCATGGAACAATGCTCTTCTCCAGACTGAGGGACTGACCACCTCAAAACTTTAAGGGTGATGGACTGATTACATCGTCTTCAAGTATCTTCTGCTTCTATCAACTTTTCTGTACTCGACTGAAGAAGCCTACTGTGTAGGCGAAACGTTTCGAAATAAAGATACCTAACTGTTGCATATGTGTCTTACCTAACAATATAGAGTATGAACAAAATTTGTCATGCACACAATGCACGCTGTACAACTATGATTCATTTATTTACCGGTCCATCAACTGTGCATGAGTCTTTTGTTGTTGTTGTTGTTAGGCAGCAATTCATATATACAGTATCTAGAAAATAAATATTCCACAGAAGTTATGAAAATAATGTCTTTATAGAAGGAACTGTATGAGAGGTGAATATTACGATGCTCGGATGTTGTGTGGGATTAGAAGGTGATGAGTCTGTTGCGAGGTGGAAATTGCCACAGAAATTCTTTGCCGATGGAAGTTTTTTCGGGGACATTCTGTTGAGAGGCTGCAATAAATGGTTGAGAAGTTTGGAAGGGAGTGTAATAGAAGTAAATTAATAGTCAATATTGAAAATAGAAAGGTGATGAGAGAAGCGAAACATCTAGATAGTGAAGTACTATATGTTAAACTGCCCGAAGAGAGTATAGAGGAAGAGATTGTATTTTAATATCTGGAAGTGGATATGTCGACAGAAGGGTCAATAAATGAAGGTGAACCACCGATTAGACGACGGGATAAAGAAAGGTACTGTGTTGAAAGGTTTGTGGAAAGAAAGAAGTTTATCCATGGACGTGAAAAATGAAAATGTACCAGAGAATAGTGGTACCAACGTTTTTATGTGGGTGTGAGGCACAGTCCTTAAACTTATAAGCGACAAAGAGGCTAGAATGAACGGTGACGTCACGTCTGGGACGTCACCGTTGAATTTGGAGTAGGGAAATTAGAATATGGTGGTACAGAAGGAATATTTCAAATTGGCAGAGGGAAGAAGTTGTTGAAGTGGTTTGTCCATATATGAAGGATGGGGAAGAATAGAACAGCAAAGAGGGTTTATAAATTCAAGAAGCATTGAGTGTCATCCCTGATAGGAGTGGAAGGAGGGGAGTAAAGGAGATTGTAAGTGGTAAAGATTTGAACATCCAGTTGGTGTTCGTTAGGGTTAGAAATAGGACTGAGTGGAGATGTACTGTTAAATTGTGAACAACAACCGGTTATCAGGTCTCGAGTCCTGGAGGTGGAAAGTATAGTGCCTGCACTCGGAACCAGGAACCTGGAGACTTCTGCTTTTATATTAGTCCGAATTTTAATGCCTTTTCACTTCTGATAAGACTGCTATTGAATGATTATTAATAATTTATTCTTTTACTGGATCACCCTACCTTCTGTGGAAGACCAAACCTATCCCTGTCATCTCTGCCAGAGACAAGCTGAGAGTATCCATCACGGACTTGTTTTTTTATACCCAAAATTCTAATGTAGTATCAAGAAGATTCTGCAGTATTTCTTTATCACAGTTAAAAAAGACTTGTGTTCGTGGATTCCATATGAGAGGTCAGAGCAAAGAGAAGAACAAGGAGGAGGTGGAGAAGAACAAGGAGGAGGTGGAGAAGAACAAGGAGGAGGTGGAGAAGAACAAGGAGGAGGTGGAGAAGAACAAGGAGGAGGTGGAGAAGAACAAGGAGGAGGTGGAGAAGAACAAGGAGGAGGTGGAGAAGAACAAGGAGGAGGTGGAGAAGAACAAGGAGGAGATGGAGAAGAACAAGGAGGAGGTGGAGAAGAACAAGGAGGAGGTGGAGAAGAACAAGGAGGAGGTGGAGAAGAACAAGGAGGAGGTGGAGAAGAACAAGGAGGAGGTGGAGAAGAACAAGGAGGAGGTGGAGAAGAACAAGGAGGAGGTGGAGAAGAACAAGGAGGAGGTGGAGAAGAACAAGGAGGAGGTGGAGAAGAACAAGGAGGAGGTGGAGAAGAACAAGGAGGAGGTGGAGAAGAACAAGGAGGTGGAGAAGAACAAGGAGGAGGTGGATAAGAACAAGGAGGAGGTGGAGAAGAACAAGGAGGAGGTGGAGAAGAACAAGGAGGAGGTGGAGAAGAACAAGGAGGAGGTGGAGAAGAACAAGGAGGAGGTGGAGAAGAACAAGGAAGAGGTGGAGAAGAACAAGGAGGAGGTGGAGAAGAACAAGGAGGAGGTGGAGAAGAACAAGGAGGAGGTGGAGAAGAACAAGGAGGAGGTGGAGAAGAACAAGGAGGAGGTGGAGAAGAACAAGAAGGAGGTGGAGAAGAACAAGGAGGAGGTGGAGAAGAACAAGGAGGTGGAGAAGAACAAGGAGGAGGTGGAGAAGAACAAGGAGGAGGTGGAGAAGAACAAGGAGGAGGTGGAGAAGAACAAGGAGGAGGTGGAGAAGTACAAGGAGGAGGTGGAGAAGAACAAGGAGGAGGTGGAGAAGAACAAGGAGGAGGTGGAGAAGAACAAGGAGGAGGTGGAGAAGAAAAAGGAGGAGGTGGAGAAGAACAAGGAGGAGGTGGAGAAGAACAAGGAGGAGGTGGAGAAGAACAAGGAGGAGGTGGAGAAGAACAAGGAGGAGGTGGAGAAGAACAAGGAGGAGGTGGAGAAGAACAAGGAGGTGGAGAAGAACAAGGAGGAGGTGGATAAGAACAAGGAGGAGGTGGATAAGAACAAGGAGGAGGTGGAGAAGAACAAGGAGGAGGTGGAGAAGAACAAGGAGGAGGTGGAGAAGAACAAGGAGGAGGTGGAGAAGAACAAGGAGGAGGTGGAGAAGAACAAGGAGGAGGTGGAGAAGAACAAGGAGGAGGTGGAGAAGAACAAGGAGGAGGTGGAGAAGAACAAGGAGGAGGTGGAGAAGAACAAGGAGGAGGTGGAGAAGAACAAGGAGGAGGTGGAGAAGAACAAGGAGGAGGTGGAGAAGAACAAGGAGGAGGTGGAGAAGAACAAGAAGGAGGTGGAGAAGAACAAGGAGGAGGTGGAGAAGAACAAGGAGGTGGAGAAGAACAAGGAGGAGGTGGAGAAGAACAAGGAGGAGGTGGAGAAGAACAAGGAGGAGGTGGAGAAGAACAAGGAGGAGGTGGAGAAGTACAAGGAGGAGGTGGAGAAGAACAAGGAGGAGGTGGAGAAGAACAAGGAGGAGGTGGAGAAGAACAAGGAGGAGGTGGAGAAGAACAAGGAGGAGGTGGAGAAGAACAAGAAGGAAATGGAGAAGAACAAGGAGGAGGTGGAGAAGAACAAGGAGGTGGATAAGAACAAGGAGGAGGTGGAGAAGAACAAGGAGGAGGTGGAGAAGAACAAGGAGGAGGTGGAGAAGAACAAGGAGGAGGTGGAGAAAAACAAGGAGGAGGTGGAGAAGAACAAGGAGGAGGTGGAGAAGAACAAGGAGGAGGTGGAGAAGAACAAGGAGGAGGTGGAGAAGAACAAGGAGGAGGTGGAGAAGAACAAGGAGGAGGTGGAGAAGAACAAGGAGAAGGTAGAGAAGAACAAGAAGGAAGTGGAGAAGAACAAGGAGGAGGTGGAGAAGAACAAGGAGGAGGTGGAGAAGAACAAGGAGGAGGTGGAGAAGAACAAGGAGGAGGTGGAGAAGAACAAGGAGGAGGTAGAGAAGAACAGGGAGGAGGTGGAGAAGAACAAGGAGGAGGTAGAGAAGGACGAAGAGGAGGATGGGAAAGAAAAGGAAGAGGAGAACTAGCAAAGAGGTTTATTGTAGTGTAGCGAAGTGCAGTGTACTGAAGTGTATTGAAGTGTAGTGTACAGTATTGTGCTGTAGAAAAGTACAGTGCAGTTTAGTGTAATGCAGTGTAGTGTAGTGTAGTGTACTGTGGTGTACAAAGTGTAGTGTATTGTTGCATAGTGTAGTGTAGTGTCAGAGTAGTGTATAGCATAGAGAAGTGTAGTGTAGACTAGTGTAGTGTACAGTAGTGTAGTATACAGTAGTGTAGTGTACAATAGTGTATTGTACAGTAGTGTAATGTACAGTTGTGTAGTGTAGACTAGTGTAGAGTAGAACAATGTGGTGTAGAATAGTGTAGAGTAATATAGTGTAGTGCGGTGTTTTGTAGTGAAGTGTATTGAACTGCAATGTACAGTAGTGTGCTGAAGATAAGTACAGTGCAGTTTAGTGTAATGCAGTGTGGTGTAGTGTACGGTAGAGTAGTGTACTGTGGTGTATGAAGTGTAGTGTAGTGCTGCATAGTGTAGTGTATTAGTGTAGGGTAGTGTTGTGAAGTGTATGATAGAGTAGTGTTGTGAAGTGTAATGTCACTTAGAGTAGTGTAGTGTATAGCATAGAGAAGCGTAGTGTAGTGTACTTCAGTGTAGGTGCAGTGTTGTGTAGTGAAGTGCAGTGTAGTGTAGTGTAGTGTAGTGTAGTGTAATGTAGTTTAGTGTAGTGTAGTGTAGTGTAGTGTAGTTTAATGTAGAGTAGTTTAGTGTAGTGTAGTTTAGTTTAGTGTAGTTTAGTGTAGTGTAGTTTAGTTTAGTGTAGTTTAGTGTAGTGTAGTTTAGTTTAGTGTAGTGTAGTTTAGTGTAGTTTAGTTTAGTGTAGTTTAGTGTAGTGTAGTTTAGTGTAGTGTAGTTTAGTGTAGTGTAGTTTAGTGTAGTGTAGTGTAGTTTAGTGTAGTGTAGTTTAGTGTAGTGTAGTTTAGTGTAGTGTAGTTTAGTGTAGTGTAGTTTAGTGTAGTGTAGTTTAGTGTAGTGTAGTTTAGTGTAGTGTAGTTTAGTGTAGTGTAGTTTAGTGTAGTGTAGTTTAGTGTAGTGTAGTTTAGTGTAGTTTAGTGTAGTGTAGTTTAGTGTAGTGTAGTGTAGTGTAGTTTAGTGTAGTGTAGTTTAGTGTAGTGTAGTTTAGTGTAGTGTAGTTTAGTGTAGTGTAGTTTAGAGAATCAGGAATGGCTGGCAATGTAGAAGACACGAGTAGCAAGTTGTGCAGGATGCATCTTGGCTGTGGGTATCTAGATCTGGAAGGTGATTGGTGGCTGGAGATCGGCGGGAGGCGGGATGGAGAGGGAGGCAAGACTTCGAGGTGATTGGTCGTTATGTTTGAAGAGAGGTGGCAGTTACGTCGTGATTGGTGGGTGATATTTCTTCATAGCTGTGTCCATATTAGTTCCATTTTCCAGTCGTGGAGTCATTTTGAAGTCTTTTGTGTGCAGATTATGATAATGGGGTAATTTTGACCAGGTGAGTGAAGTCGGCAACTGGGTCTTCAAGTAAGGCAGTTTCAGTGTGATGTTCGCAACCAGGAGCAACAGTGTACTTGATAGTTCCATGGTGTATGCGATAGATTGCTTTAGTTGCATACAACAACTGGCTGAGTAGATTATTCGTGTATAAAGTGATAGGTTCAGTTGTTCTAACATTTGTTTTTTCTTCCATTTCTTCAGGTATTAGTGAAGCTCGAGGTGAAGTTTCAGGTGGTTGTGTCTTGGTTCTCTTGGCTTTTGGTGGGGTGTAGTTGAGGTGATGGAGCTGATTCGCCAGTAGTAGAAGTGTTGGTGGAAATCGGTGGTGGTTCCTCATTGGTGGGTTTTGGAGGGTGGGAGGAGGTGGTCGAAGCAACAAGAGCGGTGGTGTCGGTGGTTGTGGAAGCTGCAGGAACAGTTGCTTGGGTAGGATAAGACAGATCAGCAAGAGTAGTGAAGTTAACGACGTTAGGAAGAATCCGGAGGACGTCAGCTGAAGGCATGGAGTCTGAGAAGACAAAGGCTTGCATGTTGTTAAGTCGGAATAGTTCATTAATGGTGGTGTTGAACGTGCCTGGGTTGGCTGCATTCGCAAAGTGCGCATCATGCATCATGCAATAAAGCACCTTGGAGGTAGCTGCGTCCGGAAGTGGAGAGAGGGAGGTGCTGGACAGAGATGACTAGTGTAGCTTGAAAAATTTTCTTGATATCAGACTGTAGTTTTGTTACGGCGGTATCTGTCGGCGATTTGGGGCTGCTCTCCTTAGCTTCTTCTTTGATCTTCTTAGAGAGCACTTCCTTCCATAGTGGGCATTTGGCTGCAAGTTGATGCAGGCTGTAGTGGCACTGGTGGTGGGATATGCTTTTAAATCATGACCGTCCTTTCCGCAGTTGGAACAGAATTTGTTGTTTTTAATGGGACAGTCAGTCGTCGAGTGGTGGTAAGAATAACATTTCCAGCAGGGTGAGACATGAGCAAAACGTTCTGGTTCGCTGTGTTGTGGATGAACATGGTAGAAGGAGATGGCTAGGCCATCAGAAAGCGCTTTGGTAGCCATATCGATGTTGGAAAAAGTGAATTTCATCATTGAAGAGGCGTTTGGAATTTTGGTAATGTTGTCAATCGAGGCCCAAGTGTTTTGTTCCTCGATAGAGGTCATCAGGTCAGCAGTTGATAGGGAAGTGATGATCTTGTCCAACCGTTTGACAAAAACAGAACGCTTTGCCAGCAGGAAAGGTGAAGGAGAGACGTTGAATTGTCGGTCACTGAGTGTCTTCTCTGCGGTGTCGTCCATGACTTTCGAAGCTTCATTATCGTCAGTACAGACGACAATGAAGGAGTCTTTCAAAGAGTGGATAGCTGTAAATTTTACCTGTAGGCAGGTCTTTACAGCGTCACAGAGCATTATTTAGGCTTAGTGATATCTGACGTTTTCAGAGGTTGTGTGTCGTGGAGACACTTTCTATATCAATGGTCCCAACTTCAACTCTCAACCTACATTGTTTGGGCAGCTAAGTACTGTCGTAGTCGGGAAATTGGAATTGCTGAACTCAGTTTCAGTGTTACGAGAGCTTTATGCATTTTGTGTAGGATCTACTGAAGGTTCACAGTTAAGGTTGTTTTGGTCTCGTTGATTCCTTGCCTGATACTGTGCTGTTCACTGCTGCTTCGAGTATTACTGCTGTTTGGCTAATGGGTCGTCATATTGTTCATGCAAGCTGTTTGATTGCCTCGATGGTCCAGAAGTTAGCTTATTTAGGGACTTCTTGTCAGTCACATTCTAAATCTAAGTCAAGTCAGTCAAAGCACATACCGAGTACTTAACACACACACTTACACACCATTACTCTTGTACTTATGAGTACATCTCATCACATATTTAAAAGTAGTACAGTATTTTATCAAATGTGCCCATAGCACCATATGATTATATGTATAGAATAACTATGATATACAAGTATACTAAGTTATACTCCAAGAGTTGTACAGGAGCTTATCTTCTTAATTATTCAGATTACATTAACCGTAATTATTACCACCTAGACACCATGTTATTAATGATCTCAGCTGTTACTTGGATGGTTCGTAATCAGTTGCAATCCAAAAGCGCTAATGAGAAGCCGCCTAATTTGACTGAATAACTGGACTAGAGTGGATAGCTAGATACTAGAGAGGTATCAGTAAGCTCACCTAATATTTTCTGGAGATATCTTCACTTAACAGATGTCGCATTTTGTAACATAGTGTAATATAGTTGAGTGTAAAGTAGTGTAGTGTAGTAAGGTGAAGTGTAATAATAATAATAATAATAATAATAATAATAATAATAATAATAATAATAATAATAATAATAATATCTTTATTTATACAAGTACATGTACAAGGTGTACAGGCCTAGCTGACATCAATAACATGCAACTACACAGAAAGCCGCTTGTTATGCAGAGCATTTCGGTCAAATTAGGTCAGTTTTGCCCCAGGATGCGACCCATGCCAGTCGACTAACACCCAGTTACCCATTATTACTGATGGGTGAACATGGGCAACCGGCGTTTCCATCCCTTTGCCGGGAATCGAACCCGGACCCTCACCTTGGGAAGCAAGAGCTTTTGCCACCAGGTAGTTTAATGTAGTGTAGTAAAGTGTAACGAAGTATAGTGTAGTGTAGAATGGGCTATGTGGCGAAGTGAAGTGTAGTGTAGTGAAGCGAGGTCCACCTCCACCCACACTTGACACACTTCTCTAGTCCCTCCAATCCACCTCCACCCACTCATGAGAATCCTCCCCACTCTACCTCCACACACACACGAGACACCTATCCAGTCCACCTCATCCCAAACATGAGACACCTATCCAGTCCCTCTATTCCCGCCACCTCCCACACATGAGGCACGTCTCCTGTCTCTCCACGTTTCCCTGTTTCCGCAACAGCACTGCCTTGCTATTCAGATTGATGTGGCAATAGAAGCTTCAGCTAGCCAGTCATAAAACCAAGGAAATAGTGCATATAATAACTTGAGTAGAGTCACATATCAAATGTGCGGAGGATATTCTGCCTTTAACAACAATGACGTTGTCAGTTCACACAACACTTGTATTAAGTCATATTTGAACCTCACAGGAAGGAGCTCGAAACTCTTACAAACAGGTAAACGCTCTACTGGCAGCCTAATCATTTGTGAGGCGGCGGCGGTGAAGGCAGAGATTGTGCGGATACAGGCAGAGATTGCGCGGACGTATCTGTTTCTGGGTAAGTATCATTGGCTTTATCACCAAGCGCGCCAGCTAGGGATCTTCAAGCCTGGCGTGCAGAATTCGCGAGCATAAGATCTCCCAGAGGGCATCGGGCCTTTCGATTTCCTGCTGCAGGTAAATTCACAGACCTTCTCTGTCAGGTAAATACATGGTCAAACAACTTATAATCCCGATGCACGGTTAAGGCATGGCACAACATGTTTTGATACAACAATGTTTCTCTAGAGGGACCCAACCGGCAAGATACGGCAAACTGCTATCTTCATCAACCATGAAAGTAGAACCTTACTTTCCAAGAACAGCTAATTTAGTCAATCTGCCGAATCAACGCATGAATCGCTAAGGCAGACATAAGAAAATTCCCACTGATAGGAAGGAAATTTGCCCAATGGTGAGCAAAAAAAAAAATGAAGAAGGCATCTCTGTTGAGACAATCAAAATAATTTCCTTCGATGGCGCAATTCGCCCTCCACATATGTTGCCACAGCTGAAACGAAAACAACCATATCCACACGGGGCAGTCATTGTCACAAAAAAAAAAAAATTACCGAAACCATCACAAGGTCATTAATTCTGCAAGTCAAATGTACTCAAAGCGATTGTGTCATTCACTGCAGGTTCTGAAAGGGGCAGGTCGGGGGGTGGGGGGTGAAAGGGAGGATTGCACTGGAGTTCGACTTTGGGGAGAACATTGTTCAAAGCATTTCACTTTCGTCACACATAAACAGAATTACCGAGACTTTCAAGTTTAAGGGCAGATGTCAGGAACCTCAACAAGGGGCAGATGTCAGGAACCTCAACAAGAAGACATTCTCAACATTATACACGGCTTATGTAAGGACCATCATAAAGTAAGCAGCGCCAGTAAGGGTCCACGTCTGATAATGCATGTAAAGGACCTGCCTAGTATGGGCCAACAGGCCTGCTGCAATGTTCCTCCTTTCTTATGATCTTGTGTTCTTAAAGAAATCAGAAAGTGCAAGCGTTAGCAACGAGACAATTCTCAAAGGTCAGGGGTATTAGCTATAAGGAGAGGCTAGAGGAGCAAAAATGTCATTAAAAGATGCTGAGTCAGGGGTGACATGATTACAACATACAAAATACTGAGAAAAATTGATTGGGTAGACAAAATGAGTCTGTTCGAAAGCCAGGTCACAGGTATACAAGGGCACAAATGAAAGCTATAAACACAGCTTTAGAGTGGTTAGGGAGTAGAATAACTTAGACAGCGAAGTGGTAGAGGTAGGAACCATTCACTGTTTTAAGAATAGGTACGAGATGGCTCATGCAGCCTAGACAGAGAGAACCCATTTGCAGGCATTTAGAAGGTGGTAACAGGAACTGAGACCTGTCTTTGTAACCACAAATACGTGAGTAAAACACATCAAACTGATCGTTAATTCAGGCTTGGAGCTGATGCATATATTTTTCTTACGGAGAAAACTGTTTTTCATCAGTTGTTTTACTGGACTGATATCTGGATAAATAACAAAAAGGCACAATTCCGTGACTGGAACGATACACAAATAACCCGCACATAGAAGAGAGGAGCTTATGACGACGTTTCGGTCCGACTTGGATCAATTACAAAGTCACATCTGGATAAATTAAACGACCCTCCATCAGTGCACTTTACCACTGTGTCCAGTAGACGAACTTCATTGTGGCATTCGCTTAATTCACTACACTGTTCCCTATCAATTCTCCTGGCATGCATTATTTTATTTAAGATTAGCCGGTATTCTCCCGGCCCGGCCTTGGCTCCCTCTTTAGGGAGTATCTGAGACCTAAGTCTCCCATGGGAGGAGGCACAAGTACCTCCTCATCTTTGGGACCAACTGTCCCCAGGCCTAGCCACAAGCTAGGCCTCTCTGGTCTGCCATCCCCGCCCCCAGGGGGCTAATGGGAATGACAGTCTTGTGAGCTGTAAGCTCGGGTTCAGGCACCTACCCTACCCTAGAAGGGTTAGGCATAGTGTCGATGTCCTGGCATGCATGTGTCAAAGGGGATTACCAGAAATTTCACTGAGGATACTGAAGTAATGGATTCCCCATTATACTGGACATTAATATTATTTACCCTTTTCAGTTTATTTTTCGTGCCAAAGAGTATAGCACGACAAAATAAATTTCTTGTCTGCTAACCATTTGCTGCAGGACTCAAGTTCTATTAATAGTACATTAGCTATATCTTGTGAGTCTTTACCTGACACTAACAGAGCACTGTCGTCTGCACCCAACCTTACACTTGACACTGATGGGCAACGATCTCGCTTCACGCACAGAGTCCTTGGTTCGATCCCCTTCATGGGTAGAAACATTGGGCGTGTTTCCTTGCACATGTTGTCCTGTTGACCTAGTAAGCAAGTAGATACTTGGTGTGGGTCGCCTCCTGTGGGACAAGACTGAGGACCCCAATGGAAGTAAGACAGTCCCTCGATGAAGCACTGTCTTTCTTGGATTATCCTTGGTGACTAACCCTTCGGGGTTAAAAATCCGAATGGAATCTTATCATAAAGGACCCAGAATATTACAAAGGGAAACCCCACAAGCAATGACATACTCTATAGAAAGTTTCTGGTTACGCGTAGCATTTTGGGCAACTTAGCTTAATTTTGTCTGCAGGATGCGGCCCACACCAGTCGGCTAACACGCCCAAATATTTCCACCCGTACCAAGTGTGGAAAATACTGTATATATTTTCCAGAAATTCAGTATTTACATGTAAATAGATGGCCATACTGTATTTAATAATATTTATGTCATAGAAAACGGAAAGCCTGCTTCTGCACAGACGAGACTCGCCATCTTAGTTTTTGAATTTTGTACAAACATTGGTGTAATGGGAAGAATTTTTCGTGCTCTAGAGGTTAAAATTGTGTTGACACCTCTCAAATAGGAGGCGAAATTGGTGGATGTGCACTCCTGCATAACTTGAGATATCAGACGACTGGACAAGACAACTCCAGGAACCTCAGATAAGCTCTCTAGATTTGTGTGTAATTCTGACCAGCATTATTTTCATAGATTTAGTTAGAGTGAAGTTTTCTGAGTATGATACACATTAATCTCCAGTCAAATTGGTGAGTGATATTAAGATATATTTTCCTTCTGTTATGTAATTGTGTGTATATATAACCATTTATTATTTTTAATATACAGTCCACAAATTTATATATTTACCAGCATTCCTGGTGATGTATATTTCATTTAATTAAGAGGTCCAGAGCAACTTGTGGATATGACAGTTGTAGGTACCGAAGGGGGACATTTTTGCGACCTAGGTGTCCCAAATTCCAACTTGTCTATGTAACATTGATAAATAATAATTATCTTTGTTATCATTTACTGTTATGTACATAATTAGTTACATTCAGATAAATGCAATTTTCCACACCAAGGATCGACCCACAGACTTCAGTGTGTGAGCTGAGTGCACTATAAACAGCATACTTAATGTAAAATAATTGACATAAAAACGCTTCCTGTAATTTTTGTTATTTATTAAAAAATTGTAGATTTCATGAACAAGGATGATGTCTAGAAGACGTCTGATTTACTGTAATTGCAATATTTTATAATAGTTTATCCTCAAACATTCTCTTTCTGTTCACTTGTGACACAGAAAACTGATATCTTAATTGGGGGACTTATATAGTTTGTACACCATGCCTTCATCAACGGTAAAGATAAGATTTTTGTTGGGGTTTTGCCCGGAGGGAAAGCCTCCCAAGGCACCACACCAAAAATCAGTGCATCAACGAGGACTCCGAAATCTTTTTGCTACTGAGGTCCGAAATACTCATATCTACCCGAAATGCTCATAGTTTATTATATAATAATTAGGTAATAAAAGCCCCCCAATGGAAATAAGTCGCTCTGATATTTTTGGGTTATCATAGATTCTCTACACATATGCTGCTATGTATGATAATCTATGTAACTGTATTTGTGTATACCTGAATAAACTTACATGCTAGTGGCTTACTATGTGTTTAACAATATTTTATGATTTGTATGCTACACATTGAATACCATGCAATGAAATAAATTATTGAAATTGAATTCAATCTTTTCCCCAGGATGCGACCCACAACAGTCGACTAACACCTAGGTGAACAAGGACAGGAGGTGTAAGGAAACACTCCCAACGTTTCACCTGTGCCGGGGAGCTATTCCCGTTCTTCCATTGTGTGAGCTGAGGATGCTACTAACCGAGCCACTAGTGAAGCTAATAAAGCATGCTACTCCCACATTGTGAGTCAGCTCACACATGCCACTACCATAATGAATCACGTATTTGTTCTACTGGTGGTACCCTCACAATCCTCTGGCTGCTACTTACTTTCAAAGCTCCTGCGCTACTGGCTTTAGATTTAATTAGAAAACTAATGAATATTAAGCCAGCAAACAAAGTCAATATTCTCTTATAATAAACAATAATAATAATAATAATCTTTATTTCTATAAGTACGTGATATAACTTATACTGACCTAACTGACATCAGTGACATACTACATATTAAACTTCTAGTTATGCAGAGCATTTCTGGCAAATTTGGTTAAGTTTGTCTCCAGGATGCGACCCGCACTGGTCTCCTAATACCCAGGTGACTATTTACTGCTAGGTAAACTGAGACAGCGGTTGTCTTAAGGAAACATGCCCAAATGTTTCCACCCATACCGGGGATCGAACCACGGACCTAAAATGTTTGAGCTGAAAGCTCTATCAACCGAGAATGAGTAATGCAATAACTTAGCAAGAGAAAGCGGATTTAATACACTTGTGGAAATGACTATTGATTTAATTAGCAAAATATAAACGAATATTTAGTCACTATGACATTTAAAAATATTCTGGGTTTTAATTTTGTGCGACAAATATTGAAGAAACTTAAGAAGCTGTGCATAAGATAAGAGATAAGATAAGATTTTGTTTAGGATTTTTAACCCCTGAGTGTTAGCCACCCAGGATAACCCAAGAAAAGCAGTGGGTTATATCGAAGGAACCCATTGGAGGTCCTCAGACTTGTCCCACAGGATGCTACCCACACCGGTCGGCTAGCACTTACTGCCTAGATAAATGGGACAACAGGTGCTAGGAAACACTCCCAAAGTTTCCACCCTTGCTGAGGATCGATCCACGCAGACTCAGCGTGTGAAGCAACAGCGTTGCCTACCAGGACACGGGCCACCAGCATAGTTAATGCACTGCCTCAAAAAACAATTTGAAGTTCAATGTGGATAAATTTAAATTTCTCCTCTATGGAAAATTCGAGGAAATAATCGCAGTATAGAACATAACAGAGCGAAAAACTAATGTGAAGGACCTGGGAGAGATAATGCCAGAAAATCTTACATTCAAAGATCACAGCAATGTATCTACCACATATGAAAGGAAAATGATAGGATGCATAATGAGAGCCTTCAAAACTATGGATGTCAAGCCAGTGATATTTCTTTTCCAATCACTTGTTCTCTCTAGGCTTGAGTATTGCATACACTGACATCCCTTTTCAAGGCAGGCGAAATTGGGGACCTGGAGTATATCCAGAGAATTTTCACTCCATAAGTACAATAAAGAACATAAATTATTGGGAACAGTTGAAGTTCCTTGACCTGTACTTCTTGGAATGCAGGCGAGAAAGATACATCAAGATAAACACTTGGAAAAATTCTAGAGAGACTAGTCCCAAGTCTGCACACACAAATCAGAAATCTGTCCCTACGAAAGCAAGTGCTGCAATTACCAAATAGAACCCAGGCCGTCTTCAAGAGATAGTTGGACAAGGACCTAAAGTCAGTTTCTGAAGAGTCGGGCTGTAGTTCGTAAGTCGGTTTGCCTGTGGCCAGCAGTAACAGCCTTGTTGATTAGGCCCTGATCCACAGCAAGGCCTGGTCATGGACGGGGCCACGAGGGTGTTGGCCCCCGGAAGGTCCTCTTCAGGTAGACCCCAGGTATAGTGTTATGCATGGTTGATATGCGTGTGGCAGGCGTGAAGGTTGCAGTGTCATAGTAGTAATCGGTTATGGTATTAGTATACTGGATCGAAGCACAGGTAACGAAGGAAACTTGTCGTGAATAGAACTTCTCAAACCATACCACGGGTGGGGTTTGAACTCGCGGACAGTGTGCCTCAAAACTCTGACCGCGTGTTCAAACTCTGCCCGTGGTATGATTTGTTTGTAATCGTGTTATTACGATTTCGTGAGTCAATAGAACTCCTATTTGTAGCAGTCAAGTGGCACTTCACCTGCTGAAGTTTATTCTCAGTCTATTTCAACGGCACATATAAGGAAAGTGGGGAAATTTAACCGATTATTTTTGTATATTCATTCTTCATTAAATAATTTACACATCTTGGTGTAATTAAATGTAAGTACATGTAAAGTACTTACAATTAATTTTAATAATTCTATTAAGATGAAAGTTAAATAGAAGATATGCGTTATTGCTTATTATATAAATTAACAACGACCTCAGTGAAAATTAGTCACTATGACTTTATTTGTTTATCATAAGATAAATACGTACATATTTTATGTGCTCATAATAGCTCTGTCCTCGAGAACCTTATTAAAAAATTATACGTTCTGTATGTAGAGCCTAAAAATAGTGATGATAACGATAATGATAACACTGGTCTGCATTTGGAATGTTTATTAATTTTTATTTTTATTCATGGTTTCCATTATACATATTCTTGGGCTGCTGACTGTAAATATCTAAACCATTTTGCTCTATCACTTAAGGATTTTGAATAAAATACAAATTAATGATAATGAAAAATGTAAATTTTTAATAAATTACGCAAGTAATCGTGGAAAAGTACATTCTGTTAGTTTTAAGAACATATGAATTCTAAAATTAACATGAATCAAATCAAATGATTTTATTAAAAAAAATATACTCCTAATGGTTAGTCTACATAGTGAGGACATCCATACCACCCTATGTCCTCGGATGACGGGTACAACACCTAGCTTGGCTCGGTGCGTCATTCTTGAGTATTGTGTGGTTCCATGGACTAGAACAACATGAGTTTTGCTCACCATGAGGCAGGCCAAAGCAGCATGGATTCGACTCCTTAGCTAGTCGCAATGTTGTTATTGATCAATATCACTCGTTCGTGGGTACAATAATATAAAATACTGCTCGTTGGGCTAGTACACCAAACTAGGAGTAGAATGAAATTAGCTCAGAAGCATCCATACCACCGTATGTCTTCGGATGACGGATACAACACCTAGCTTGGCTGGGTGCGTCATTCTTGAGGATTGTGTGGTTTCGTGTACTAGAACGTCATGAGTTTTTTGCTCACCATGAGGCGGGCCAAAGCAGCATGGGTTCGACTCCTTGGCTAGTCCCAGTGTTGTTTATATATATATATATATATATATATATGTTGAGGTGGTTTGGTCATTTAGAGAGAATGGATCAAAGTAGAATGACATGGAAAGCATATAAATCTATAGGGGAAGGAAGGAGGGGTAGGGGTCGTCCTCGAAAGGGTTGGAGAGAGGGGGTAAAGGAGGTTTTGTGGGCAAGGGGCTTGGACTTCCAGCAAGCGTGCGTGAGCGTGTTAGATAGGAGTGAATGGAGACGAATGGTACTTGGGACCTGACGATCTGTTGGAGTGTGAGCAGGGTAATATTTAGTGAAGGGATTCAGGGAAACCGGTTATTTTCATATAGTGGGACTTGAGTCCTGGAAATGGGAAGTACAATGCCTGCACTTTAAAGGAGGGGTTTGGGATATTGGCAGTTTGGAGGGATATGTTGCGTATCTTTATATGTGTATGCTTCTAAACTGTTGTATTCTGAGCACCTCTGCAAAAACAGTGATAATGTGCGAGTATGGTGAAAGTGTTGAATGATGATGAAAGTATTTTCTTTTTTGGGATTTTCTTTCATTTTTGGGTCACCCTGCCTCGGTGGGAGACGGCCGACTTGTTGATATATATATATATATATATATATATATATATATATATATATATATATATATATATATATATATATATATATATATATATATATATATATATATATATATATATATATATATATATATATATATATATATATATATATATATATATATATATATATCGTGACTGTCCTTTTTCTGCCATGGCAGGGTGAACCAAAGAAGAAAACATATACACTATCACCCATTCAATCGCTCTATCTGGAAGTATGCTGATATCATATTCTAGATCACCCTCCGACTACAACACATCCATCCCTCAGTTAGTGTGGGCACTGCTCTTCCCACCTCCACTAACCGATTTCCCTGAATACCTTCAAAAAGGCTTCCTTACACTCCAACAACTCCTGAATTAAAACACAATAATTCATTCTCTTTAATCTAACACTGTTCAAGTGATTTCTTAATATGCAATACAACTGCAGTTAATTGTAATACATTTCCTAACGTTTTCGTGAGCCCTCAGTTGCGGTCTCAAGTAGTCAATATCTATAAATTGAGAATGTGATTAAGAGCCACGAAAGAGCTAGCAGTTTAATTAAGTGACCATTTACTGTGATTAAAAACAAATAATTTTATGTTCTCATTACCTAAATTAATCCTCTCCTTATTTTTATATGTCCAGATTACTACCACAAAGTTCTGTCATTTTCTTTAGGGCAGCATTCATTACAAATATGTTTTCCAGTATATATCTTTCCACTCATTTAACGACCCTAGTGGTACTCTCAACACTAGGAAGTAAAAGTGTCGAGCACTAGGCACTAGTGGTGCTAACTCTGATAGTATTGGTGCGAGGCACCGGAGGTTTATTCCTCCAATATGGGCGAGGGACGAGTCGAGGCACTTCTTCACAACTAAATTCCTCACCAGCGTTATCCCCTCCACTGAACCAAACATTCCTCTCCTCTACTGTACGTGGTGCTTGGCGCCCAACTGCCCAGCGCCTATCACGCGAAGTATCACGGGAGTCTGAAGCCTCGTCCTCAGAGGAATCGTGAGTGGGAAGCCCAACCTTCTCGGTCGAAAAGTTTTCCTGCGCAGCCTCAGGCTTATTCCACTGTGTGTTGCCCTGTTGGAGGTGATCAGCTGTGCCTCCTGAAGAAGAGGTAAGCTTGCGTGTCTGAGCTCGCCTGAGGATCAGGTCAAATTCAGATCGTCTTAGCGCTCCCAAGACAAAGCTTGGACCAGTGGCCGTTGGCTCTGCAATATATTAGAATTGTTAAACTCAATGACCGACTCAGAGATTCCCATGTATTAACAATCTCTTTTGTTGATCAGTCTTCATCTCTAGAGTGGTAATATTAACCTTTATTAGATAATATTAATCTCTGGGCGACTAATAATGAATTAGCTCAGTAATGCTAACCTTTGGCAAGGGAATATTTCTTTGGTCAGGCAGAATTAATGTTTGGTCAAAATGTATTAGGCACCAAGTAACATTAAACTCTAACTAGGCACTACTACTACTAATGCCTACTACTACTACAATGCCTACTACTACTAAAACTAGTACTAGATGTCTGGGAGTCTTAAACGGCCAGCTCGAAAACAATTCCATCTTTAATGTTGATAAGTTGATGGATTCAGATAATAATAATTTAGTAGTTTTAATTATATATATATATTATATATATATATATATATTATATATATATTATATATATATATATTATGTATATATATTATATATATATATATATTTTTTTTTTTTTATTATCACACTGGCCGATTCCCACCAAGGCAGGGTGGCCCGAAAAAGAAAAACTTTCACCATCATTCACTCCATCACTGTCTTGCCAGAAGGGTGCTTTACACTACAGTTTTTAAGCTGGAGGAAATTCATATATATATATATATATATATATATATATATATATATATATATATATATATATATATATTATATATATATATATATATATCGTGCCGAATAGGCAGAACTTGCGATCTTGGCTTAAATAGCAACGCTCATCTTGCCATATAGGACAAGTGAAAATTTGTGTATGCAATAATTTCGCCAAAATCATTCTGAACCTAACGAAAAAAATATATTTCATTGTGTTTGTTTAGTATTAAATTACTGTAAACAAATCTAAAATATATTTAGTTGGGTTAGGCTAAAATAAATTGCTCTTGTTATAACAAGGTTAGGTAAGTTTTCTAAGTTTCTTTTGGTGCAAAATTAAAAAAAATTTTCATTAACATTAATGAAAAAAATATATCATTAAACGTATAAGAGAAAATTTTGGAAAGGACTTAATTTTAAATGAGTTCTTGCTAATTGACCAGTTTTACATATTCGGCACGAGATATATGTATACATGTATATGTATATATGTGTATATATATATATATATATATATATATATATACATATATATGTCGTGCCGAATAGGCAGAACTTGCGATCTTGGCTTAAATAGCAACGCTCATCTTGCCATATAGGACAAGTGAAAATTTGTGTATGCAATAATTTCGCCAAAATCATTCTGAACCTAACGAAAAAAATATATTTCACTGTGTTTGTTTAGTATTAAATTATTGTAAACAAATCTAAAATATATTTAGTTGGGTTAGGCTAAAATAAATTGCTCTTGTTATAGTAAGGTTAGGTAAGTTTTCTAAGTTCCTTTTGGTGCAAAATTATAAATTTTTACATTAACATTAATGAAAAAAATATATCTTTAAACGTATAAGAGAAAATTTTAGAAAAGACTTAATTTTAAATGAGTTCTTGCTAAATGACCAGTTTTACATATTCGGGACGACATATATATATATATATATATATATATATATATATATATATATATATATATATATATATATATATATATATATATATATATAGATATATCAATGAAACCACGAAACAAGTGATTTTGAGTCATTTATCAAACCGCGGCAGGCCAGGGCTCGACCCCACGACACGTTGTCCCGCCTCAAGAGACAACACAATGCAAACAAACCATACCTTGGGCGGGGATAGAACCCGCGATCAGACAGTCATCAAACTCCAGACCGACGCTTTAGCCACTGGGCCAGCTGGTGTGGAGTTGTATAACTCTCTGATCGTGGGCTCTAACCCCGCCCGTGGTATGGTTCGTTAGCAATCGTGTCATTACGATTTCGTGAGTCATGTTATTGAACCACTTTTACTAATCAAGTTGGTTTCTTTGAAATAACTTGAGTGTCTCATATACAGTTCTTATCATACAAGGATGCACAGGGGATAGGGATTATACAGTTCGAGCATTGTGTAGTGAACGAAATACAAATAGTTCATCACATCAGCACCTTGCAGGATGGACCACCATCACACGTCATGATTGTTACCTGTGTGATGTGCTGGCGTCAAGGATGTGAAGAGCAGATGGTGTTCAGGTCTGGTAGTGGCTCCGACTACACCTGCTGAAGCGCTGTCTGTTCCTGTCTGGGATGCGGATTCACTACACTTGCTCCTTGATTGAGAGATGGTGAGAAATGCAAGCTTTCAGTCATTCCCGTGAGCAATTATATTTTACAGTGATGTATCGTGTCTGTTATATATTTAGGCATTTAGGCTTTTGTTTACATTGTTTACCAGACTTTTGTTTTGCTAAATATAATTAATGATTTTGATATTTAGTATCGGTGTATATTATAAATGAAGCACCTAAATGATAACTGTAAAAGGTTGTGCACTGGACGAACGAACCACGTGAGTGGCAGCTGGTAAATGCACAGCTGGGAAAGAATGTGAGAAGACTTAATATTTCTTGCCCCCTCACCTCTCCCTCCACAACCTTCAACCCCACAATTTACAACTTGTTAGGTAAAAGGACACAAGTGCAACTAATGTGACATTTTATTGTGGCAAAGTTTCGCTCTCCAGGAGCTTCATGGGCTCTATCGGCTTGACGAAGCTCCACAATAAAATGTCACATTAGTTTCACTTGTGTCCTTTTACGTAACATATCACAGTTTTAGGTATGGCAGATGATGAAGCCAGCCAGCCACAAAGCCAGGGAAACAGTGCACCCAACAATGAAAGAAGAGGCACATGTCAGGTGTGTGGAGAGTTTCGAGCACGCAACAGGGATGGCCGCATTCGTGCACACAATGGGTGTGCAGGATCACATATGCCCCCAGCAGAGAGCAGCCCACAGCTTCCACAGGCAGATGACAATTCCAATGGCAACCTCCTCACTTGCGATAACCTTCTGTTGGCATTCAAATCCACTGCTAGCAGTACCCTATCCCACAACCCTAAAGCGGCTCGCCCATATGCAGCAGGGAAATCACAGACCTTCTTAAGCAGGTGAATGGAGGTTCCACCAACTTAGAAGCCCGAGGCACCATCCAAGCATGCCGCAACCTATTCCTGTTCGGCAATGTCTGTCTTGCAGTTCCTGAAAGACTATGCAAACTGCTAACCACGTCAGTTATCAAGGCAGTGCGCAACTACCCAAGAACGCACAATTGTGTCCCTCTGCCCCATCATCACAGGAATCACAGAGGTAGACCCAAGAAAAGTCCCACTGAAAACGAGAAAATTTGCGCACAGGTTAGCAAAAAAATCGAAGAAGGTAACACAGTGGGAGCAATCAGAATAATTACAAGTGACGACACTGTAGCCCCCAAAGATGAGACCACAGCCCAAGCACTAAGAGACAAGCATCCAACCAGGGACACCATAGCCATCAACAACAACCCTGAGGAAGACCCCATCACTGAACAATTAATTTTGCCAGAATCAGAAGTCTATAAGGCGATTGTGTCATTTCCAGCAGGATCTGCAGGAGGTTACACTGGAATTCGACCTCAGCACCTCAAAGAGATGGTAAATCCAGTACTCGGTGCATCTGCATCAATTCTTCTCACCGAGTTAACAACTTTCGTCAACAACTGCCTGGCTGGGCGAATCCCAGAAGAAATTAAACCTTTCTTTTTTGGAGCCTCACTATGTGCTTTGAAGAAGAAGGATGGGGGAATCAGACCCATTGCTGTTGGTAACACTCTTCGCCGTCTCGTTGCCAAAGCAGCAGTAAGAAACATTCGCCTAGAAGCTGCCAGTTTACTCCAGCCACACCAACTGGGTTTTGGGGTCTCTCAAGGCAGTGAAACCGCAGCTCATGCGGTAAGGGCCTACATCAGGGACCTACCAGAAGACAAGACCGTAGTCAAACTTGATTTTAGAAATGCCTTTAATATGGTGAAGAGAGATGTGATTTTGCCAGCTGTTCGGAATGGGTTCCCCAGTCTTTTTCCCTTCATTTCAGCCGGCTACAGCAAACCCTCAATTCTTTTGTTTGGAGAACATGAAATTCTCTCATCAGAGGGTGTTCAGCAGGGTGACCCACTCGCTCCACTTCTCTTCTGCTTGGCAGTAAGAGAACTAACTTCCAGCCTACGCAGCGAGCTCAACATCTGGTACCTGGATGATGGCACTCTGGCAGGTACTGAAGAGTCCCTGGTAGGGGACCTACAACTGGTGAAAACACAGGGAGAAGACTTGGGACTCATCCTCAATCCCTCCAAGTGTGAAATCATCACAGCGAACCAGGAAATAATCAATGCTGTGCGAAGAATCCTCCCAGAAGTCTCTACTACCACTCCGTCCAACAGTACCCTCTTGGGAGCACCGCTGGGTCACCAGGCCATCGACACTGTCCTCAAGGACAAATTGAATGACCTGATGAGAATGGAGGAGAGAATAAGCGATCTTGATGCCCATGATGCTCTGTATCTCCTCACAAGGTGTCTTACTATGCCAAGACTCACTTACTTCCTGAGGTGTGCACCCTCTTTTGACAACCCAACACTCGACGAATATGACGCACACCTGAGATCAACCTTTAAGAAGGCACTGAACCTGTCACTAGAGGATCAGCAATGGGATCAGGCAACCCTCCCAGTGCGACTGGGAGGTATAGGGGTGCGCAAAGCAACGCATGTTGCTTTACCTGCTTTTCTGTCTTCGTGTTTGGCTTCCAGTGCATTAGTCAAGAAGATTGTCCCCGAACGCTTGAGAGACGTGGTAGGAGCTCAAGACCCCAGGTTTACTGAAGCAGCGATGCGGTGGGACACCCTTACAGACTCCTCCAGTAGACCAGCTCCTCCCAAAGAGCACAAACAGTCCCACTGGGACAAACCGATCATGGAAAAAATCGCCAACACAATGCTCACCAACGCTTCAGGAAAGGACAAAGCTCGTCTCCTGGCAGTGAAGGCACCACACTCAGGAGATTTCCTTCTAGCTGTTCCCAATTCCTCCCTGGGCACTCGACTCGACCCACAGGCCATTCGGATTGGTGTTGCTCTTCGCCTAGCCGCCCCCATCCTCACCGAACATAGGTGTATTTGCGGCAGGGCGACAGCTGATCAATTCGGACTTCATGGTCTCGTGTGTCACACAGCAGAAGGGAAGTATGCCAGACATGAGGAGGTCAATGACATCATAAAGAGAAGCCTCGCCACAGCCCGTTGCCCAGCTCAACGGGAACCCCAAGTGCAGAGGTCTGACGGAAGTCAAAAGCGTCCTGATGGAGCCACTATGCTACCCTGGAAGGATGGAAAGCAGATTGCCTGGGACTACACCTGTGCCGCCACATTGGCAGACACCTACTTGCCATACTCCGTAGCTGAAGGGGGTGGAGCTGCCAGCCACAGGGAGACCCAGAAGATCCGCAAATATGAAGACCTTCCCCCTTGCTATAACTTCATCCCAATAGGGTCGGAGACCCTTGGAGCATGGGGCAAGTGTGCTCTAAAGTTCCTCAAAGAGCTGGGTGAAAAGCTCATCATAGAAACCAAGGACCACAGGGCGACCAGCTTCCTCTTTCAGAGACTCAGTGTCGCGGTCCAGAGAGGAAATGCCTGCAGCATTCTGGGAACACGGCCCACCGCCGGGGAGCTGGACGAAGTATTCGAGATGTAGTTCTGAGTTATCTATGTTGTTTTACTTTCTATTGTATTTTTGTGAATGTTTTGTCAACGTATTTTGTCTTTAAATGAAATATATATCAAATATAGGGGGTGGTAGGAGAAAATTCTCAAACAGCTTCAGAGAGAATCGTGAGTTTTCCCTGAAGCAAGTTTATTCTTTTCTCTGAGGATGAGGGTCCCCAGGACAGTTCTAGAGGTGGTACCTCCCTATATATATATATATATATATATATATATATATATATATATATATATATATATATATATATATATATATATATATATATATATATACCTATATATATATATATATATATATATATATATATATATATATATATATATATATATATATATATATATATATATATATATATATATATATATATATATATATATATATATATATATATATATATATATATATATATATATATATATATATATATATATATATATATATATATATATATATATATATATATATATATATATATATATATATATATATATATATATATATATATATATATATATATATATATATATATATATATATATATATATATATATATATATATATATATATATATATATATATATATATATATATATATATATGCAATAAGATCACAGTAAACAGGTGATTTCAGAATATGCAAAACAACCACTCTGAAAGAATAGAGAAATTCCAAGCGCTTTCGTGACTACTCACATTATCAAGGAACTATGAAAGTAAAGCATCCAAGGAAGCTATATAAGGGGTCTGGCCAGCACCTCACTATCAGATCCCACAACGGTTAAACACCTGACGCGCGCCGACCCAACTTGGATAGGTCCTTTGCACAACTCACCCCACAAACTATTCTACCCAAGAAAATTTAAAAATTATTATTTGTCCAGTGTATTATTAAATTCTTCCCAAATTCTATTAATTATAAATGGATCTAATTTATATAAACCAAAGGAAATATTCATATTATTGTCAAAACTGCTTTTTATGAAACAAGATTCAATTATATTCCTGTCGACCATGGACTTGCTTGATACTACTTTCTCAACTTTTTGAAAATCAATTGGATGGTTAAAATCTCTTACATGAATAAATAGAGCATTGGAATCTTGTCCAGTTCTAATGCTATATTTATGTTGTTTTAATCTTAGTTCGAGATTTTTACCAGTTTGACCGTAATAAACTTTATCGCAAATTTTACAAGGAATCTTATAGACACATCCATCAGCATTTTGGGGGGAATTCTTTATCAAAAGTTTTTTTACTGTATCAAGATTTTTGAATACAACTTTAATATTAAAAGTCTTAAGAAGAGAAGGCATATCAACCAAGTTTTCATGGTAAGGGAGAACCAACATATTTTTAGTTGAATAAGGCTGGTTGTCCCTTTTTGGATTGTAAAAAGTATTTCTAGCAACTTTAAAAGATTTATCAATTACATTTCTTGGGTATTTTAAATCATTACCTATTTCATAAATTTTGGATATTTCCTCATCTATGAACTCAGGACTACAAATTCGTAAAGCTCTCAAAAACATTGATGAGAAAACAGACAGTTTGACTCTATCTTGATGCGAGGAATAATAGTGGACATAGGAACAGTTATTTGTAGGTTTTCTGTAAATTTTAAATTTGAATTCATTATTACCCTTAATAATTAAAACATCTAGAAAAGGCAATGAGTTATTTTCTTCAAACTCAACAGTAAAGTTTATAGAATGGGCTAAGCTATTTAATTTTCCAAGGAAATGGTGTATATCTACATTTTTGGGCATAAGACACAAAATATCATCAACATATCTGAACCATTTAGCTCTATTAGGGAGGATTGTGTTAAGCAACCTTGTTTCAAAAAATTCCATGTATAGGTTACTAAGAACAGGTGAAAGAGGATTTCCCATTGCCATACCAAACTTCTGAGTGTAAAACTTATCATTAAATACAAATTTTGCATCAACAATGCAAAGTTTAATAAGTTTAATGATAGTAGGAACTGGCAATGGTAAATCATAGTTAACGAGTTCTTCAGATAAGAAACTTAATAAATCATCAACAGGAACTTTCGTAAACAAGGAAGTAACATCAAAACTAACCAATCATTTAAGTCAGTCAAGGAGCTTAATTTATCAACCAAGTCTATGTTGTTTTTAACATTAAAGTTAGAAATTTTGCCAACAATAGGGCTCAAAATATCAACAAGCCATTTGGATAATTTATATGAAACTGACCCTATGGAGCTAATAATTGGTCTGACTGGATTCCCTGGTTTGTGTGTTTTTATTAGTCCATACATGTAAGGTAAAGATGATTAGTGAAGTAAATTGTTTGACTAATTCATCTTTGCCTTTCAGTAGAAATGTAATTGATAAATCTTTTAAAGTTGCTAGAAATACTTTTTACAATCCAAAAAGGGACAACCAGCCTTATTCAAATAAAAATATGTTGGTTCTCCCTTACCATGAAAACTTGGTTGATATGCCTTCTCTTCTTAAGACTTTTAATATTAAAGTTGTATTCAAAAATCTTGATACAGTAAAAAAACTTTTGATAAAGAATTCCCCCCAAAATGCTGATGGATGTGTCTATAAGATTCCTTGTAAAATTTGCGATAAAGTTTATTACGGTCAAACTGGTAAAAATCTCGAACTAAGATTAAAACAACATAAATATAGCATTAGAACTGGACAAGATTCCAATGCTCTATTTATTCATGTAAGAGATTTTAACCATCCAATTGATTTTCAAAAAGTTGAGAAAGTAGTATCAAGCAAGTCCATGGTCGACAGGAATATAATTGAATCTTGTTTCATAAAAAGCAGTTTTGACAATAATATGAATATTTCCTTTGGTTTATATAAATTAGATCCATTTATAATTAATAGAATTTGGGAAGAATTTAATAATACACTGGACAAATAATAATTTTTAAATTTTCTTGGGTAGAATAGTTTGTGGGTGAGTTGTGCAAAGGACCTATCCAAGTTGGGTCGGCGCGCGTCAGGTGTTTAACCGTTGTGGGATCTGATAGTGAGGTGCTGGCCAGACCCCTTATATAGCTTCCTTGGATGCTTTACTTTCATAGTTCCTTGATAATGTGAGTAGTCACGAAAGCGCTTGGAATTTCTCTATTCTTTCAGAGTGGTTGTTTTGCATATTCTGAAATCACCTGTTTACTGTGATCTTATTGCATATATATATATATATATATATATATATATATATATATATATATATATATATATATATATATATATATATATATATATATATATACATTATATATGTGTGTGTGTACTCACCTATTTGTACTCACCTATTTGTGGTTGCAGGGGTCGAGTCACAGCTCCTGGCCCCGCCTCTTCGCTGATTGCTACTAGGTCCTCTCTCTCCCTGCCCCATGAGCTCTATCATACCTCGCCTTAAAACTATGTATGGTTCCTGCCTCCACCACATCACTTTCTAGGCTATTCCATGGCCTGACTACTCTATGACTGAAGAAATACTTCCTAACATCCCTTTGATTCATCTGAGTCTTCAACTTCCAATTGTGACCTCTTGTGTCTGTGTCCCATCTCTGGAACATCCCGTCTTTGTCCACCTCGTCTATTCCGCGCAGTATTTTATATGTCGTTATCATGTCTCCCCTGACCCTCCTGGCCTCCAGTGTCGTCAGGCCGATTTCCCTCAACCTTTCTTCATAGGACAATCCCCGTAGCTCTGGGACTAGTCTTGTTGCAAACCTTTGCACTTTCTCTAATTTCTTGACGTGCTTGACTAGGTGTGGATTCCAAACTGGTGCTGCATACTCCAGTATGGGCCTGACGTAGATGGTGTACAGAGTCTTAAACGAATCCTTACTGAGGTATCGGAACGCTATCCGTAGGTTTGCCAGGCGCCCGTATGCTGCAGCAGTTATCTGATTGATGTGCGCCTCAGGAGATATGCTCGGTGTTATACTCACCCCCAGATCTTTTTCCTTGAGTGAGGTTTGCAGTCTTTGGCCATCTAAACTATATTGTGTCTGCGGTCTTCTTTGCCCTTCCCCAATCTTCATGACTTTGCATTTGGCAGGGTTAAATTCAAGGAGCCAGTTGCTGGACCAGGCTTGTAGCCTGTCCAGGTCTCTTTGTAGTCCTGCCTGATCCTCGTCCGATTCGATTCTTCTCATTAACTTCACATCATCTGCAAACAAGGACACTTCTGAGTCTATCCCTTCCGTTATGTCGTTCACGTATACCAAGAACAGCACAGGTCCTAGGACTGACCCCTGTGGAACCCCGCTTGTCACAGGCGCCCACTCTGACACCTCGTCGCGTACCATGACTCGTTGTTGCCTCCCTGTCAGATATTCTCTGATCCATTGCAGTGCCTTTCCTGTTATGTGTGCCTGGTCCTCTAGCTTTTGCAGTAACCTCTTGTGAGGAACTGTGTCGAAGGCCTTCTTGCAGTCCAAAAATACGCAGTCGATCCACCCCTCTCTCTCTTGTCTTACTTCTGTCACCTTGTCATAAAACTCTAGTAGGTTTGTGACACAGGATTTTCCTTCCCTGAAACCGTGCTGGTTGTCAATTATACACTTGTTTCTTTCCAGGTGCCCCACCACTCTCCTCCTGATGATCTTCTCCATGACCTTGCATACTATACACGTTAGTGATACAGGTCTGTAGTTTAGTGCCTCATGTCTGTCTCCCTTTTTAAAAATTGGGACTACATTTGCCATTTTCCATACCTCAGGGAGTTGCCCAGTTTCAAATGATGTGTTGAAGATCTTTGTTAATGGCTCACACAATATCTCTGCTCCCTCTTTAAGGACCCATGGAGAGATGTTGTCTGGTCCCACCGCCTTTGAGGTGTCAAGTTCGCATAGCAGCTTCTTCACCTCCTCCTTGGTTATATGTACCTCATCCAGCACTTGCTGGTGTGCCCCCCTGTTCTGATTTCTTGGAGTCCTACTGGTTTCCACTGTAAATACCTCTTTAAATCTTGTGTTGAGCTCCTGACATACCTCTCGGTCGTTTCTTGTGAATTCCCCATCACCCTTCCTCAGTCTGATTACCTGGTCCTTGACTGTTGTTTTCCTCCTGATGTGGCTGTACAACAGCTTCGGGTCAGTCTTTACTTTTGATGCTATGTCATTTTCATATTGTCTCTGAGCCTCCCTTCTTATCTGTGCATATTCGTTTCTGGCTCTTCGGCTGATTTCTTTATTTTCCTGAGTTCTCTGTCTTCTGTACCTTTTCCATTCTCTAGTACACCTAGTTTTTGCCTCCCTACACCTTTGGGTGAACCAAGGACTCGTTCTGTTCTTCCCATTATTTCTGTTTCCCTTGGGAACAAACCTCTCCTCTGCCTCCTTGCATTTTGTTGCTACATAGTCCATCATTTCTTGTACTGGTTTTCCTGTCAGTTCCCTCTCCCACTGAATGTCTTGAAGGAAGTTCCTCATGCCTGAGTAGTTCCCCCTTTTGTAGTTTGGTTTTTCCCAGCCTATTCCTGCTACTCTCTCCACTTGGAGCTCAACTATGTAGTCGAAGCACAGAACCACATGATCACTAGCTCCCAGGGGCCTTTCATACATGATACCCTCGATGTCCGAACTACTCATGGTGAATACAAGGTCCAACCTTGCTGGTTCATCCTCTCCTCTCTCTCTGGTAGTGTCTCTAACATGTTGATGCATGAGGTTCTCCAGTACCACATCCATCATCTTGGCTCTCCATGTTTCGGGACCCCCATGGGGCTCCAGGTTTTCCCAGTCAATCTCCTTGTGATTGAAATCACCCATAACTAGTAACTTTGCTCCCCCCATGTGTGCTCTCCTGGCCACCTCGGCTAGTGTGTCGATCATTGGTCTGTTGCTCTCATCGTATTCTTCTCTTGGCCTCCTGCAGTTCTGTGGTGGGTTGTACATTACTGCAATTATCACCTTATGTCCCTCAGACTGGATTGTTCCTACTAAGTAGTCCCTTTCGCCCATGCCATCCATTCCTTCCATTTTCTCAAAACCCCACTGGTTTTTAATGAGCAGTGCAACTCCTCCTCCCCCTCTCCTCCCTCTGTCTTTCCTGAAGATTTGATATCCGGATGGAAAGATTGAATCTGTTATTATTCTGGTGAGTTTTGTTTCTGTGAGTGCTATTATGTCTGGGGATGTCTCTTTGATTCTTTCGTGCCACTCCTCATACTTGTTTGTTATTCCATCTGCATTTGTATACCACACCTTCAACTTCTTTTCTAAGACTGTGGTCTGGGAAGTATATTGGGGTTGGGGAAGTGGGAGACCTGGTAAGGAACTATGGGTTGTTGCTGTGGGGGTGAAGTTTGTAATGTAGTGGGTGGGGGCATTGGATGTGGCATGGGTGTTTTGATTTAGAGTGTTTGGTTGCACTGGGGTTGACCTGGTTGGGAGGCTTCTATAGAAAGTTGTGAGGGAGGCTGTATTAGATCTTCTTCCTGGGTCTGGGATCTCCTGTCTGTCTTCTCCATCCCCTCTCTTTCCTCCTTTCGCCTTTGTACCATCTCTCTCAGTTTCTGCCTTTCTTCTTGTGTTCTGTCGCGGTCGAGATACACCTTCCTGTATGCCGTCATGTCCCTTAATCGTGCTTTCTCCTGCAGGATCCTGGTCCGAGTCGCTTCTGCCTTGAAGGTCACTCTCACTGGCCGGGTTCTTTTTTTTACAAACCCCCCTATTCTCCGAAAATTTTCCAGCTGGGTCATATCGTCTTCTCCTATTGCTTTCATGATGCTTTCAATTGCTTTTTTTTCCCCTTGTTTTCTTGCTTCATATGTTTCCCCTTCGACTTCCTGGAGCCCATACACAAAGACTGACCTCACCCTTTCATTCTCCCACTGCATATCCCTGTGTATCCCCTCATTTAATTTGGTTTCCTCCACTGCAGCTTTCCTTTCATCAGTTTCACTGGCTAATGTACTTGGGCTCAGTGGCCTGTCATTTTCCCTTCTCGGCTTTCCTTGGGCTCTGTTGTTGTCTGTTAGGGCCTCCACATAAAGCTTAGCTCTTTCATTTGCTACAGTCTCCTCTGATAGAGCATCTCCATGCAGTTGTGCCCCTTCTTTCCCTACAAAGAAATAAGATAGATGAGCTAAGATTAATTGCAAGTGCAGGAAACATAGATATTATTGCTATAACAGAGACCTGGCTCAATCTGAAAGATAGAGAGATGCCCTCTGAATGTCACATACAAGGCTATAAATTATTCCACACTGACAGGGTCAACAGGAAAGGTGGTGGAGTAGCGATGTATGTCAGAGACAATTTAAATTGTTGTGTTAGACAAGATATTAAATTAGAAGCGTCAGCCACTGAATCTGTTTGGTTACAGCTTCTCGAGGGCCGAGAAAAACTAATTTTGGGTGTGATTTACAGGGCCCCAAATCTTGATAGGGAGTGCAGTAAACTTCTATGGGACGAAATTCGTAAGGCATCTACATACGAAAATGTTGTGCTAATGGGAGATTTCAACTATAGACAGATTGACTGGAGCAATTTGACAGGAAATTTAGAGTCAGGTGACTTTCTTGATACGATCCAGGATTGTTTTTTAAAACAGTTTGTGACAGAGCCAACTAGGGGAAATAACCTCCTTGACTTGGTTCTTGCCAGTAGGGAAACACTAATTAATAATCTTGAGGTTAATGATGAGCTTGGGGAAAGTGATCACAAATCACTCAGTTTTAATATATCATGGAATTCCCCTAATAATGGCAATCAAGTCTCCGTCCCTGACTTTCGCTTGGCTGATTTCATAGGACTGAAAAATTACTTAGGTGGGCTGAACTGGAATGACCTGACTAAGGGTCAGGTAGGTGGTGATGGTTGCCGATATGATGCTTTCCAGGGCATAGTTCTAGCTGCTCAGTCAAATTATGTTCCAAATAGGGAAATCAGATCAAACAAAAATGATCCTAAATGGATGAACAATAGATTAAAATATCTGATTGGTCAAAAGAGAGGCATATATAGGCAAATCAAAAGAGGAGAGGGGCAATTGAGAAATCGATATATTCAGTTAAAGAGAGAAATAAAAAAGGGAATTAGAAAAGCAAAAAGAGATTATGAGGTTAAAGTTGCAAGAGAATCGAAGACTAACCCAAAAGGATTCTTTCAGGTATACAGAAGTAAGATCAGGGACAAGATAGGCCCACTCAAAAGTTCCTCGGGTCAGCTCACTGACAGTGATAAGGAAATGTGTAGAATTTTTAACACATACTTCCTCTCAGTTTTTACACAGGAGGATACCAGCGATATTCCAGTAATGATAAATTATGTAGAACAGGACGATAATAAACTGTGCACTATTAGGGTCACAAGTGACATGGTCCTTAGGCAAATAGATAAATTAAAACCTAACAAATCCCCAGGCCCTGATGAACTGTATGCAAGGGTTCTAAAGGAATGTAAAGAGGAGCTTAGCACACCTTTGGCTAATCTTTTCAACATATCACTACAAACTGGCATGGTGCCAGATAAGTGGAAAATGGCAAATGTGATACCTATTTTCAAAACAGGTGACAGGTCCTTAGCTTCGAACTATAGACCAATAAGCCTAACCTCCATAGTGGGAAAATTTATGGAATCAATAATTGCCGAGGCAGTTCGTAGCCACCTTGAAAAGCATAAATTAATCAACGAATCTCAGCATGGTTTTACAAAGGGGCGTTCCTGCCTTACGAATTTATTAACTTTTTTCACTAAGGTATTTGAGGAGGTAGATCATGGTAATGAATATGATATTGTGTATATGGACTTCAGTAAGGCTTTTGACAGGGTCCCACATCAGAGACTATTGAGGAAAATTAAAGCACATGGAATAGGAGGAGAAATTTTTTCCTGGATAGAGGCATGGTTGACAAATAGGCAGCAGAGAGTTTGCATAAATGGGGAGAAATCAGAGTGGGGAAGTGTCACGAGCGGTGTTCCACAGGGGTCAGTGTTGGGCCCCCTGCTGTTCACAATCTACATAAACGACATAGATGAGGGCATAAAGAGCGACATCGGCAAGTTTGCCGATGACACCAAAATAGGCCGTCGAATTCATTCTGACGAGGACATTCGAGCACTCCAGGAAGATTTGAATAGACTGATGCAGTGGTCGGAGAAGTGGCAGATGCAGTTTAATATAGACAAATGCAAAGTTCTAAATGTTGGACAGGACAATAACCATGCCACATATAAACTAAATAATGTAGATCTTAATATTACGGATTGCGAAAAAGATTTAGGAGTTCTGGTTAGCAGTAATCTGAAACCAAGACAACAGTGCATAAGTGTTCGCAATAAAGCTAATAGAATCCTTGGCTTCATATCAAGAAGCATAAATAATAGGAGTCCTCAGGTTGTTCTTCAACTCTATACATCCTTGGTTAGGCCTCATTTAGATTATGCTGCACAGTTTTGGTCACCTTATTACAGAATGGATATAAATTCTCTGGAAAATGTACAAAGGAGGATGACAAAGTTGATCCCATGTATCAGAAACCTTCCCTATGAGGATAGACTAAGGGCCCTGAATCTGCACTCTCTAGAAAGACGTAGAATTAGGGGGGATATGATTGAGGTGTATAAATGGAAGACAGGAATAAATAAAGGGGATGTAAATAGTGTGCTGAAAATATCTAGCCTAGACAGGACTCGCAGCAATGGTTTTAAGTTGGAAAAATTCAGATTCAGGAAGGATATAGGAAAGTACTGGTTTGGTAATAGAGTTGTGGATGAGTGGAACAAACTCCCAAGTACCGTTATAGAGGCCAGAACGTTGTGTAGCTTTAAAAATAGGTTGGATAAATACATGAGTGGATGTGGGTGGGTGTGAGTTAGACCTGATAGCTTGTGCTACCAGGTCGGTTGCCGTGTTCCTCCCTTAAGTCAATGTGACCTGACCTGACTAGGTTGGGTGCATTGGCTTAAGCCGGTAGGAGACTTGGACCTGCCTCGCATGGGCCAGTAGGCCTTCTGCAGTGTTCCTTCGTTCTTATGTTCTTATGTTCTTATGTTGTGTCTGGATATGTGTGTGTGTGTGTGTGTGTGTGTGTATGTGTGTGTGTGTGTGTGTGTGTGTGTGTGTGTGTGTGTGTGTGTGTGTGTGTGTGAGTGTGTAATTTTGTGTGTAATTGTGTGTGGAATTATGTGTGGGTTTATTATGTACTGAAAGGTAGGTGGCTTGTGCGTTTAAGGTAAGTCTCAGTGGTCCTTGGCTGCCCACACCTTCTTGTGACCTGACCAACCTCCTGGGACTTACCGCACTTACAGTGTGTATGTGTGTGTGTGTGTGTGTGTGTGTGTGTGTGTGTGTGTGTGTGTGTGTGTGTGTGTGTGTGTGTGTGTGTGTGTGTGTGTGTGTGTGTGTGTGTGTGTGTGTGTGTGTGTGTGTGTGTATGTGGGTGTGTGTGTGTGTATGTGTGTGTGTGTGTGTGTGTGTGTGTGTGTGTGTGTGTGTGTGTGTGTGTGTGTGTGTGTGTGTGTGTGTGTGTGTGTGTAATTATGTGTCGAATTATGTGTGGGTTTATTATGTGTCTGAAAAGTAGGTGGCTTGTGCTTGGAGTGTAATGTAGATTCTCAGTTGTCCTTGTGTCCACAACCTATGTGACCTGACTCCCTTGCAGTGTTGCCTATATCACCTGCTTATAGTGACTTAATCGCCTTGTTCAATGGATTACCATTTGCTAAACCTTATTGAATACTTGAGTGCCTATTCTTTATCGTGCTATGAGATTTACACCATTCACATTCAGCTTGGCGGTTAAATTGGAACCTGGACCCCACACCCAAACAACCACTCATAGGTGATACAGTACTTGTAGTGCATCTGTAGCAGTGTAGATTGTCCAGGTCGATGTGACGTCCTGGAGTAGATCCAGCTCGATGTACGTCCTGGCCTAGATCCACCTCAATTTCTTCTCGTTAATAATGTACCCTATTCACTGTATTTCTTTCACTGGTCACACTATTGTTTCACTTTATTAAAATCTTGGGTGACACTTGGCAACGCCGCCTTCACACTAGCCTGCGCCACAACGCCCTACACTTGTGTGGCTCAGGCAATTAAAAAAAACACTTCTAGGATTGTTGACTACCCTGACACACTTAGCAACCCTTGCAGAACACTTGTAGCCCTCAAAAACAATTAAATCCCCGGAGCACCGACGGCGTGACTAGCCCGCTCGCTGTCCCTATGTGTGTGTGTGTGTGTGTGTGTGAGGTACGTGGGAATATATTTCAGGCAACAGCTGATATTTTTCATACACTCAGAGCAATAATATAAGTAAACAGGCAGCCTGTTCCACAAATACACAGTTAATAAACTGCCCACCAGCAGACCTACACCACTTAGCTTGATTCCATCTAGTAGGCCTACTGTACCAAATCCTTTGTTAGCTAGCAGACCTAATGTACCCAGTATTTTACTGAGTGTTAGGTATACGGTATCTAGGTAACAAACAGATCCCAAATATTGACACTAACTTACCAATAGACGAGTAAGGAGACCCACTGCTCCCACCTCTGTCAGCCTGTTGGCGCTCACGTCGAGCACCTGCAGTGTATCCTGTGCAGTGAAAGTGGTGAGAGAACGTGAATAGCACGTAATAGTGATTGGTGTGGCAGTGATTAGTGTGTGAAGGGAGGTGTTAATGTGTGGGATACAGTGATCAGTGTGTGTGTTAGCAAGTGATCAGTGCTTGAGTCAGTGACCTGTGGATGAGACAGCGATGAAGTGTGTGAGGCAGTCATCAGTGTGTAAAGGAAGATAAAGTGATCAGTGTGTCAGCAAGTGATCGGTGTTTGAGGCAGTGGCCTGTGTGTGAGGCGGTGATCAGTGTGTGAGGCAGTGATCAGTGTGTGAGGCAGTGGCCTGTGTGTGAGGCGGTGATCAGTGTGTGAGGCAGTGATCAGTGTGTGAGGCAGTGGCCTGTGTGTGAGGCGGTGATCAGTGTGTGAGGCAGTGATCAGTGTGTGAGGCAGTGGCCTGTGTGTGAGGCGGTGATCAGTGTGTGAGGCAGTGATCAGTGTGTGAGGCAGTGGCCTGTGTGTGAGGCGGTGATCAGTGTGTGAGGCAGTGATCAGTGTGTGAGGCAGTGGCCTGTGTGTGAGGCGGTGATCAGTGTGTGAGGCAGTGATCAGTGTGTGAGGCAGTGGCCTGTGTGTGAGGCGGTGATCAGTGTGTGAGGCAGTGATCAGTGTGTGAGGCAGTGATCAGTGTGTGAGGCAGTGATCAGTGTGTGAGGCAGTGATCAGTGTGTGAGGCAGTGGCCTGTGTGTGAGGCGGTGATCAGTGTGTGAGGCAGTGATCAGTGTGTGAGGCAGTGATCAGTGTGTGAGGCAGTGATCAGTGTGTGAGGCAGTGATCAGTGTGTGAGGCAGTGATCAGTGTGTGAGGCAGTGATCAGTGTGTGAGGCAGTGGCTTGTGTGTGAGGCGGTGATCAGTGTGTGAGGCAGTGATCAGTGTGTGAGGCAGTGATCAGTGTGTGAGGCAGTGATCAGTGTGTGAGGCAGTGATCAGTGTGTGAGGCAGTGATCAGTGTGTGAGGCAGTGATCAGTGTGTGAGGCAGTGATCAGTGTGTGAGGCAGTGATCAGTGTGTGAGGCAGTGATCAGTGTGTGAGGCAGTGATCAGTGTGTGAAGTGGTGATCAGTATATGAGGTAGTGGTTAGTGTATGAGGCAGTGATTAGTGTATGAGGCAGTGATTAGTGTATGAGGCAATGATCAGGGTATGAGGCAGTGATTGGTGTATGAGGCAGTGATCTGTGTGTGAAGTGATCAGTAAATAAGGTAGAGTTTAGTGTATGAGGCAGTGATTAGTGTATGAGGCAGTGATTAGTGTATGAGGCAATGATCAGTGTATGAGGCAGTGATTGGTGTATGAGGCAGTGATCTGTGTGTGAGGCAGTGATTAGTGTATGAGGCAGTGATCTGTGTGTGAGGCAGTGATTAGTGTATGAAGCAGTGATTAGTGTATGAGGCAGTGATTAGTGTATGAGGCGGTGATTAGTGTATGGAGCAGTGAATAGTGTATGAGGCAGTGATTAGTGTATGAGGCGGTGATTAGTGTATGGAGCAGTGAATAGTGTATGAGGCAGTGATTAGTGTATGAGACAGTGATCTGTGTGTGAGGCAGTGATTAGTGTATGAGGCAGTGATCTGTATGTGAGGCAGTGATTAGTGTATGAGGCAGTGATATGTGTGTGAGGCAGTGATTAGTGTATGAGGCAGTGATTTGTGTATGAGGCAGTGATTAGTGTATGAAGGAGTGATTAGTGTATGAGGCTGTGATTAGTGTATGAAGCAGTGATTAGTTTAGAGGCAGTGATTAGTGTATGAGGCAGCGATAAGTTTATAAGGCAGTGACTAGTGTATGAGGCAGTGATTAGTGCAGAGGCAGTGATTAGTGTATGAGGCAGTGATTAGTTTATGAGGCAGTGATTAGTGTATGAGGCAATGATTAGTGTATGAGGCAGTGATCTGTGTGTGAGACAGTGATAAGTGTATGAGGCAGTGACCTGTGTGTGAGGCAGTGATTAGTGTATGAGGCAGTGATCTGTGTGTGAGGCAGTGATTAGTGTATGAGGCAGTGATCTGTGTATGAGGCAGTGATTAGTGTATGAAGCAGTGATTAGTGTATGAGGCTGTGATTAGTGTATGAAGCAGTGATTAGTTTAGAGGCAGTGATTAATGTATGAGATGGTGATCTGTGTGTGAGGCAGTGATTAGTGCATGAGGCAGTGATCTGTGTATGAGGCAGTGATTAGTGTATGAAGCAGTGATTAGTGTATGAGGCTGTGATTAGTGTATGAAGCAGTGATTAGTTTAGAGGCAGTGATTAGTGTATGAGGCAATGATTAGTGTATGAGGCGGTGATCTGTGTGTGAGACAGTGATAAGTGTATGAGGCAGTGACCTGTGTGTGAGGCAGTGATTAGTGTGTGAGGCAGTGATCTGTGTGTGAGGCAGTGATTTGTGTATGAGGCAGTGATCTGTGTATGACGCAGTGATTAGTGTATGAAGCAGTGATTAGTGTATGAGGCTGTGATTAGTGTATAGGCAGTGATTAGTTTAGAGGCAGTGATTAATGTATGAGATGGTGATCTGTGTGTGAGGCAATGATTAGTGTATGAGGCAGTGATTAGTGTATGAGGCTGTGATTAGTGTATAGGCAGTGATTAGTTTAGAGGCAGTGATTAATGTAAGAGATGGTGATCTGTGTGTGAGGCAATGATTAGTGTATGAGGCAGTGATTAGTGTATGAGGCTGTGATTAGTGTATGAGGCTGTGATTAGTGTATAGGCAGTGATTAGTTTAGAGGCAGTGATTAATGTATGAGATGGTGATCCGTGTGTGAGGCAGTGATTAGTGCATGAGGCAGTGATTAGTTTAGAGGCAGTGATTAATGTATGAGATGGTGATCTGTGTGTGAGGCAGTGATCAGTGAATAGAAAATGATTAATGTATGAGGCAGTGATTAGTGTATGAGGCAGTGATCAATGTGTGTGGCAGTGAT
>NC_091318.1:34569012-34575773 GCF_038502225.1 Cherax quadricarinatus | reverse complement strand
ATGAAAGTAAAAGACTTAGGTTTAAAAGAGGTAAAACAAGAAGGTAATCTTAAGGACTTCGTGAAAGAAGGTAATTCATAAGAACATAAGAAAGGAGGAACACTGCAGGAGGCCTGTTGGCCCATACTAGGCAGGTCCTTTACAATTCATCCCACTAACAAAACATTTGCCCAATCCAATTTTCAATGCTACCGAAGAAATAAGCTCTGATGTGAAAGTCCCACTCAAATCCAACCCCTCCCACTCATGTACTTATCCAACCTAAATTTGAAACTACCCATAAATTTGAAACTACCCAAACTTCGCAACATGACTCACGAAATCGCAGTGATTACATAAGTAACAAAGTACTTCATCCAGAAAAATATTTCATAGGCACCTCATTAGTTTCTTCACGTCATTACAACTCCAACAAAGTGGATCTTTTGTATTAAGTCAAGATAAAGAAGATCTACTGGCGAATTATTTCCTACAGATCCACCAGCACCACCATCAGCACCACCATCAGCACCAGCACCAGCAGCACCACCACAACACATCCTCCACCATCCCAGAGATCCACCATCACCAGCTCCAGCAGCAGCAGCAGCACATGAGTGCTGGTAAGCTATTTCTGCAACCTGGTTGGTGTGGTGTTGAATAGTGTATGGGGGTGAGGATCCCCTGACAACGTACACCATTATTTAGCATCAAGCGGGGAGGTGAGAAGGGAGCAGACAGGCGGCAGAGCACACTGATGCACCAGGCTGGGTGAAGGTAGAACACAATGATGCACCAGGCTGGGTGAAGGTAGAACACAATGATGCACCAGGCTGGGTGAAGGTAGAACACACTGATGCACCAGGCTGGGTGAAGGTAGAACACACTGATGCACCAGGCTGGGTGAAGGTAGAACACACTGATGCACCAGGCTGGGTGAAGGCAGAACACACTGATGCACCAGGCTGGGAGAAGGCTGAACACACTGATGCACCAGGCTGGGTGAAGGAAGAACACACTGATGCACCAGGCTGGGTGAAGGTAGAACACACTGATGCACCAGGCTGGGAGAAGGCTGAACACACTGATGCACCAGGCTGGGTGAAGGAAGAACACACTGATGCACCAGGCTGGGAGAAGGCTGAACACACTGATGCACCAGGCTGGGTGAAGGAAGAACACACTGATGCACCAGGCTGGGTGAAGGCAGAACACACTGATGCACCAGGCTGGGTGAAGGAAGAACACACTGATGCACCAGGCTGGGTGAAGGCAGAACACACTGATGCACCAGGCTGGGTGAAGGTAGAACACACTGATGCACCAGGCTGGGTGAAGGAAGAACACACTGATGCACCAGGCTGGGTGAAGGTAGAACACACTGATGCACCAGGCTGGGTGAAGGTAGAACACACTGATGCACCAGGCTGGGTGAAGGTAGAACACACTGATGCACCAGGCTGGGTGAAGGTAGAAAAGGGGGTCCTCTCACAATGGAAAGCACGTTGTTAGAAGATGGATTATCCATTCATTTCTTGTCTAGATATTATTTTTAGATATGTTGTAATATTTTACACTCACACACACACACACACACACATACACACACACACACGCACACACACACACACACACACACACACACACACACACACACACACACACACACACACACACACACACACACACACACACACACACACACACACACACACACACACACACACACACACATACACACATGTGCTGTACACACTACACAACCGAGGAGGAAGTATAGAAACTGCTAAGTAAACTAGATATCTCGATGTGGTTTAACTGGACATCTCTCCATGGGTCCTGAGAGAGGGAGCAAAGGCGCTGTGTGTTCCACTAACAACAATCTTAAACACATTTATCGAAACTGGGGAACTACCTGAGGTGTGGAAGACTATAAATGTAGTCCCCTCAAGGAAGGTTCCTTGATGCTGGTGAGGGGCTCTTGATCTAGGGAACTATATCTGTGATCAAGTTCCCTGAATTATCCCTGAATACCTTCCATCCCCCCAACAGGCGCTGTATAATCTTACAGGTTTAGCGCTTCCCCTTTGATTATAATAATAATAATGTAAATATAGTCCCAGTCTTCAGGAAAGGAGACAGGCAGGTGGCAATAAACTACAGACCAGTGCCACTGACATAGTACGCAAATTCGTTGAGAATCTTTTCAGGAAAAGACTAATGGAGAACCTAGAAAGGAATGAGCTGATACACGAGAATATCACGATTTTAGGGAAGGGAAATCCTGTCTCAGAAAACTACTGGAGTTCTGCGACAAGGTGACGGAAGTAAGGCAGGAGAGAGAGAGGGGTGGGTAGATTGTAATTTCTTGGACTGTAAGAAATCTTTCGGCACAGTTCCGCACAAGAGAATAGTGCAAAAGCTAGAGGACTCTGCAGGAATATCAGGAAAGTCATTGGATTGGAACAGGGAATACCTGACAGAAAGGAAACAGCGAGTGATGGTACGTGACGAGGTGTCAGAGTGGGCGCCTGTGACGAGAGAGCTTCCACAAGGGTCAGTCTCAGGGCCAATGCTGTTTCTGGAATATTTGAATGACATGGCAGAAGTGATACAGAGCCCAGTATGGGCCGGTTAGCTTATTGCAGTGTTCCTCTTTTCTTATTTCTTATATAATGCAGAGAATACAAGACGACGAGCATCAGGTAGGATACAAAGGCATCTGAACAAGCTGCAAGCCTGGTCCAACAACTGGCTTCTGGAGTTTAACCCCACCAAGCGAAAAGTCATGAAGAGTGGGGAAAGATAAAGAAGACTGCAGTCAGAGTGCATGGTAGGGGGTCAAAGGCTGCAAATCTAAGTCAAGGAATTGGGTCTCGGGGTGAGTATCATACCGGGCATATCTCCGGAAGCGCACATCAAACAAATGACTATTGCAGAAATGGGCGCCTGCGAACATAAGAATAGCATTTCGACACCTAACCAAGGAGTCCTTCGAGACACTGTATACCATGAACGTCAGGCCCGTATTGGAGTATGCAGTACCAGTATGGAAACCACACCTGGTCAAGAACGTCAAGAAATTGGAGAAAGTGTAAAAATTTGCAACAAGACTAGTTCCGGAGCTAAGAATTGTTAAAGGAACCCCACATGATGACACTAGAGGATGAGAGGGATAAGGGAAACATGTTAACTACGTATAAAATACTGAGAGGTATTGACAAAGTGGACAGGGCTAGAATGTTTCAAAGATTGGACACAGCAACAAGGGGACAAAAATGTAAATTCAAAACTCAGATGAGTCAAAGGGACTTTAGAAAGTATTACCTCTGGAAACCAGAATAGCCCAAAATAAATGCTCAATCAGGTAAGGGCAGGAATCGAACACTATCTTCAACCACGTCAGTTCCTGCACTCACCCTGTAAGGTGGGCCGATACCCAAATTATTGTATCCAACAGTTAAGTCTCAGAAAGAAACACAATTGAATCTTCTCCCTTGAAACATAACAGGAACACCGTATAAAACTCAAATTATGGGGTATACAAGCTCGATAGCTATTTAGTAGAGTCTATTGTATAGGATCTTAGACAACAATGCCACACATAATCACAGGATTGATCATTATGCCAGTGTCTATGTACCAAACTCATGATACGTATGTCGAGAATGATGATGACATTGTATATAACCTATTTAGCTGTTACTGCTTACTTACGTAGACAGGTACACAGGATTAAGTGGTAGCAAAGATAGCGAGGTTAAAGGATATTTGAGGAGAAAATCTGTATCATAGATATATTATTGAAAAGGCATAAAAGATTCCCAAATAAGACATATTAATCGATATTGAGAAGACCAGTAGACAATATTTTAGGAACATATGAAGAGACACCGAGTACTGGGAACATTCTAAAACTCCTATTGTACACAACCTTAAATGCTACACAAAATCACAGGATTGCTCATTATGCCAGGTAGTTTCTTGGTGACGCTCGACCAGTGTCTTTGCACCAAACTCATACGAGCTACGTCTGTCGTTAATGGTAACATACTATATAACCCGTTTAGCTGTCACTTTACCATACGTGTACAGGTACACAAGCTTAAGTGATAGCATAGACAGTGGGGTTAAAGGATATTCGAAAAAGAAAATTAAAATCATACAAATATTATCGGAAAGACATAGAAGATGCCCAAATAAGGCATATTAATCTATACTGATAAGACTGGTAGACAATATTTAGGAATTTATTTAGGAGGATTTAGGAATATATTAAGGAGGATTTAGGAATATTTAGGAATATATGAAGAGATACTTCTGTGTACCCCGGGGAACATTCCAGAACAAACAGTACATTTTTTTTTCATCAATTAAGGAGAATATTAGGAATCCATTTGTATATTATCCACTGTGAAACGAATTTTCTCAAGTCACTTGACCTGTTTTAGGCGACTAGAAGAAGCTTGGGGCTGACTATTGTATTTTCTGATTTCCTATTCCTTGACTGCTGAAAACCCAGAGGCTGTCTTCTGCCCCATATGTTGAGGGGGGGGGGGGAGGGACGGGGAGGTTCGTAGGGCGGATGGCACACAGGCAGTTGCCTCACAGAGAGACTGTGGCTCGTGTCAACTCACGCTACACTACTCTGCAAAAACTTCACCTCAGTCCTTCAGATGCTGCCTTGCAACATTGCATAGCTCCTGATGACGCACGCACTGAGAAGTGTATATATATATATATATATATATATATATATATATATATATATATAACCAAATTCATCCACCAATCTCTGCAACTTCTCTTCAGAATCTCCCAAGAGCACAGTGTCATCAGCAAAGAGCAGCTGTGACAACTCCCACTTTGTGTGTGATTCTTTATCTTTTAACTCCACGCCTCTTGCCAAGACCCTCGCATTTACTTCTCTTACAACCCCATCTATAAATATATTAAACAACCACGGTGACATCACACATCCTTGTCTAAGGCCTACTTTTACTGGGAAAAAATTCCCCTCTTTCCTACATACTCTAACTTGAGCCTCACTATCCTCGTAAAAACTCTTTACTGCTTTCAGTAACCTACCTCCTACACCATACACTTGCAACATCTGCCACATTGCCCCCCTATCCACCCTGTCATACGCCTTTTCCAAATCCATAAATGCCACAAAGACCTCTTTAGCCTTATCTAAATACTGTTCACTTATATGTTTCACTGTAAACACCTGGTCCACACACCCCCTACCTTTCCTAAAGCCTCCTTATTCATCTGCTATCCTATTCTCCGTCTTACTCTTAATTCTTTCAATTATAACTCTACCATACACTTTACCAGGTACACTCAACAGACTTATCCCCCTATAATTTTTGCACTCTCTTTTATCCCCTTTGCCTTTATATATATATATATATATATATATATATATATATATATATATATATATATATATATATATATATATATATATACTCTTCCCTCCTTGCATCATATGCAATAAGATCACAGTAAACAGGTGATTTCAGAATATGCAAAACAACCACTCTGAAAGAATAGAGAAATTCCAAGCGCTTTCGTGACTACTCCTTGATAATGTGAGTAGTCACGAAAGCGCTTGGAATTTCTCTATTCTTTCAGAGTGGTTGTTTTGCATATATATATATATATATATATATATATATATATATATATATATATATTAATTATATATATATATAATATATATATATATTTAGTATATATATATAAATATATATACCTGGAGGTTACCTGGAGGTTATTCCGGGGATCAACGCCCCCGCGGCCCGGTCCATGACCAGTATCTATATATATATATAGGACAAAGTCATAGTCGACAGAGAAAGAGAGGAAGAAGGTGCGATGGTAGCTAAAGAAGAAAGAGGTCTGCTTTGAGATGTACAAGTGATGCAATGAGGCTGTTATCTAGTGCCTGTCTCCTAGTTTGTCACTTAGTTCTTGTCTCTTAGTTTCTATCACCTAGTTCCTCCTTGCAGGAGGAAAACATAATCCAGACAAAACTCCTGTCATCAATTCTTATTTTAACGAAGTATAGAAGCTACTACGTGAATTAAGCTTTTAGAAAAGTTTTATTCTTGAAAAATATCTTACTGAGTCTCTCCTGAGGAAGCTGAGGCACTGTCATCCACTGGGAAAAGACAAACTGTTACTGAAGACAAAGAACCTTCCGAAATGCTAGACAAAATGTAAATGTAGTCTCTGTATATAAATGAGGGCACATGCAGACAGTATTAGACTATATAATGAAATAAATAATTAAAGGAGTGTTGGAGCACAGGGAGAAACAGCATCATAAAAGATAGCTAGTATAAGTTGTGAAACGAATAAAAACTATCTCTTTCTCCCTCTCTTGGACATACTGGAATTCTATATCGGTCACAACCTATGCAGAAATGACATGGATGACAGACTGCATTTTCTGGATTGTCCGAAGGAATTCGACGCTATTTTACAAGAGAATATCGCGGAACTGCATGAAGAGAGTAGATAATGGAAGATGAATTTTGCAGAATTATTGAATATCTAATGGAATGAAATCGAAGTTATGGTCCAGGAAGAGACACAGGGCTGGACGAGTGTGAGGAGCGATGCCCAACCAGGATCCATCCCAGTGTTGCTGGCGTTCTTGATATACGTAAATGAAATTCCTGACAGGATAGATTCTTATGTCTCTCATTTTTGGTAGCTGACGTAAAATTTATGAAGAAAGCAACTACCGGTGATAGCAAGAAAAGGCAATC
>NC_091318.1:34471512-34561512 GCF_038502225.1 Cherax quadricarinatus | reverse complement strand
ATATACACACCCCTCTGGGTTTTCTTCTATTTTCTTTCTAATTCTTGTTCTTGTTTATTTCCTCTTATCTCCATGGGGAAGTGGAACAGAATTCTTCCTCTGTAAGCCATGCGTGTCGTAAGAGGCGACTAAAATGCCGGGAGCAAGGGGCTAGTAACCCCTTCTCCTGTATATATTACTAAATTTAAAAGGAGAAACTTCAGTTTTTTCTTTTGGGCCACCCCACCTCAGTGGGATACGGCTGGTACGTTGAAAGAAGAAGAAGAATATATATATATATATATATGTGTGTGTGTGTGTGTGTGTGTGTGTGTGTGTGTGTGTGTGTGTGAGTGTGTGTGTGTGCGTGTACTCACCTATTTGTGGTTGCAGGGGTCGAGTCATAGCTCCTGGCCCCGCCTCTTCACTTATTGCTACTAGGTCCTCTCTCTCCCTGCTCCATGAGCTTTATCATACCTCGCCTTAAAACTATGTATGGTTCCCGCCTCCACTATGTCACTTTCTAGGCTATTCCACGGCTTGACTACTCTATGACTGAAGAAATACTTCCTAACATCCCTTTGATTCATCTGAGTCTTCAACTTCCAATTGTGACCTCTTGTGTCTGTGTCCCATCTCTGGAACATCCCGTCTTTGTCCACCTCGTCTATTCCGCGCAGTATTTTATATGTCGTTATCATGTCTCCCCTGACCCTCCTGGCCTCCAGTGTCGTCAGGCCGATTTCCCTCAACCTTTCTTCGTAGGACAATCCCCGTAGCTCTGGGGACTAGTCTTGTTGCAAACCTTTGCACTTTCTCTAATTTCTTGACGTGCTTGACTAGGTGTGGATTCCAAACTGGTGCTGCATACTCCAGTATGGGCCTGACGTAAATGGTATACAGAGTCTTGAACCAATCCTTACTGAGGTATCAGAACGCTATCTGTAGGTTTGCCAGGCGCCCGTATGCTACAGCAGTTATCTGATTGATGTGCGCCTCAGGAGATATGCTCGGTGTTATATTCACCCCCAGATCTTTTTCCTTGAGTGAGGTTTGCAGACTTTGGCCATCTAAACTATATTGTGTCTGCGGTCTTCTTTGCCCTTCCCCAATCTTCCTGACTTTGCAGGGTTAAACTCAAGGAGCCAGTTGCTGGACCAGGCTTGTAGCCTGTCCAGGTCTCTTTGTAGTCCTGCCTGATCCTCATCCGATTTGATTCTTCTCATTATCTTCACATCATCCGCAAACAATGACAGTTCTGAGTCTATCCCTTCCGTTATGTCGTTCACATATACCAAGAACAGCAGAGGCCCTAGGACTGACCCCTGTGGAACCCCGCTTGTGACAGGCGCCCACTCTGACACCTCGTCACGTACCATGACTCGTTGTTGCCTCCCTGTCAGGTATTCTCTGATCCATTGCAGTGCCTTTCCTGTTATGTGTGCCTGATCCTCTAGCTTTTGCAGTAACCTCTTGTGAGGAACTGTGTCGAAGGCCTTCTTGCAGTCCAAAAAAATGCAGTCGATCCACCCCTCTCTCTCTTGTCTTACTTCTGTCACCTTGTCATAAAACTCTAGTAGGTTTGTGACACAGGATTTTCCCTCCCTGAAACCATGCTGGTTGTCAATCATACACTTGTTTCTTTCCAGGTGCTCCACCACTCTCTTGATGATCTTCTCCATGACCTTGCTTACTATTCACGTTAGTGATACAAGTCTGTAGTTTAGTGCCTCATGTCTGTCTCCCTTTCTAAAAATTGGGACTACATTTGCCATCTTCCATACCTCGGGGAGTTGCCCAGTTTCAAATGATGAGTTGAAGATCTTTGTTAATGGTACACACAATATCTCTGCTCCCTCTTTAAGGACCCACGGAGAGATGTTGTCTGGTCCCACCGCCTTTGAGGTGTCAAGTTCGCATAGCAGCTTCTTCACCTCCTCCTTGGTTATATGTACCTCATCCAGCACTTGCTGGTGCACCCCCCTGCTCTGATTTCCTGGAGTCCTACTGGTTTCCACTGTAAATACTTCTTTAAATCTCGTGTTGAGCTCCTGACATACCTCCCGATCGTTTCTTGTGAATTCCCCATCACCCTTCCTCAGTTTGATTACCTGGTCCTTGACTGTTGTTTTCCTCCTGATGTGGCTGTACAACAGCTACGGGTCAGTCTTGACTTTCGATGCTATGTCATTTTCGTATTGCCGTCGAGCCTCCCTTCTTATCTGTGCATGTTCGTTTCTGGCTCTTCGGCTAATCTCTTTATTTTCCTGAGTTCTCTGTCTTCTGTACCTTTTCCATTCTCTAGTACACCTAGTTTTTGCCTCCCTACACCTTTGGGTGAACCAAGGACTCGTTCTGTTCTTCCCATTATTTCTGTTTCCCTTGGGAACAAACCTCTCCTCTGCCTCCTTGCATTTTGTTGCCACATAGTCCATCATTTCTTGTACTGGTTTTCCTGTCAGTTCCCTCTCCCACTGAATGTCTTGAAAGAAGTTCCTCAAGCCTGAGTAGTTCCCCCTTTTGTAGTTTGGTGTGTGTGTGTGTGTGTACTCACCTATTTGTACTCACCTATTTGTGGTTGCAGGGGTCGAGTCCTAGCTCCTGGCCCCGCCTCTTCACCGGTTGCTACTAGGCCCTCTCTCTTCCCGCTCCATGAGCTTTATCAAACCTCGTCTTAAAACTGTGTATGGTTCCTGCCTCCACTACGTCATTTTCTAGGCTATTCCACTGCCTTACAACTCTATGACTGAAGAAATACTTCCTACTATCTCTCTGACTCATTTGTGTCTTCAACTTCCAATTGTGGCCTCTTGTTTCTGTGTCCCCTCCCTGGAACATCCTGTCCTTGTCCACCTTGTGTGTGTGTGTGTGTGTGTGTGTGTGTGTGTGTGTGTGTGTGTGTGTGTGTGTGTGTGTGTGTGTGTGTGTGTGTGCATGCGCGCGCAGAATGACCACTGTAAAGAGACAGTGAAATTCCAAGCACTTCTGTGATTTCTCACATTATCAAGGAACTATAAGAATAAAATGATTAAGAGGCTGGCATATAAGGACCAGACTAGATCTTGCGGACACCTCATCAACACCTGACTTATTATGATGATGTTGGTAGGTAGTCAAGGATCCGTGAAACAGCTTATATTCCACCCAAAAATTTGTCTGACGTAGCTTAATATCCAGAAAGCAATATTCTTATTAAACCATACAGCGGACGGGATAGAACCAGCGGTCACAGAGTCATAAAACTCCAAACCGACGCGTTATCCACTGGGCCAGCTGGCTACAATAAGATTCATGCAACTAGTTATATTTATACACCATAGGAAGGTTAGCATAGGCATCACTGTGACCACAAATGCAAATTTTTACAGGCGGATCTCCCGCTAGTATGGCTGTGATGAACTTGCAATTGTGGTCACAGTGGTATGGTCTGTTTGCAATTGTGTCATTACGATTTTGCGAGTCATAATATTCATATTATTTTCAAAACTATTTTTTATGAGACTATAGCTCTGAATTAGTCGCTATGGACCGTCTTCATTAGATATTTTGATTGATGATATCCCGTAGCTCAATCGCTAGCGCACTCAGCTCACTCGCTGAGGTCCGGGGTTCTAATCTCCTCCGGTACGGTTGTCCCCATCAGTTGAAAATGGGTACCTGGGTGTTAGTCGATTGGTGTGGGTCGCATTCTGGGTCAAAACTGACCTAATTTGTCCGAAATGCTCAGCATAACAAGGGTCTTACTGTATAGTAGTATGTCATTGATGTCATTGATGTACATGTACTTGTAGTAAATAAAGATATTATTATTAATTATTATCATTATTATTATTATTTTTTTTTATATTTTATTTCAAACAATACAATACATTAAATAGATAAAAGAACACAGTATCAATTCTTACACAGAATTATAAATTTCATTGTCAAAAGCACACAGACGTTTAACTTTGTGCTGACACAAACTGTCCCTCATCCCTAAGTATTATATCCCATGCACCTATGTTAAGCAAGATTTTATTTAAAACAGTACAGAACAGTTAATAAATAAAATACAAGACCTATCCGGCAACTGATGTGATAACCTTCCCTCGCCTAATGAACCACACAACTCCGTGTGGCTTCCAACACCCCCCCTTTTACCCCCCTATTCTAAATCAAACAGGTTTACCACAGCTCACGGACATATTGACATATATACATTAATATAACAGTTGTCATGCTTGTCCACACAGTGTATTAAACGACCACAAGACTGCCTGAACAGTGTACTAACAAGAGTCATGGTTTAGATATATATCACAACAAACATTATATTGCTACAACATAAAAGGCATGTAGCACACATAAGTATTTCACTACAGGAAAGACACCTACCCTAAAAATTATCACCAACACAAACGTGTTTGAAGCCTCAACCCCCCCCCTTGCATGTCCCACCCCCCCTTGCATGTCCCCCCCCTCCTTGCATGTCCCCCCCCTCCTTGCATGTCCCACCCCCCCTTGCATGTCCCCCCCTTGCATGTCCCCCCCCTTTGCATGTCCCACCCCCCCCTTGCATGTCCCCCCCTCCTTGCATGTCCCACCCCCCCCTTTGCATGTCCCACCCAAACCTATTCACAACCAAACATACAAATTATACAGTAAAGAAAAAGAATACAACATCGTAGCACATTGATACAGTACATGTATATACACAACCCATTTCACAAATATCCTCAAGTAATTACAAAGGGTCTGTCCTTGTGCATACAAGAGGCTTCATAACAGCAGGTCCTGCACAAGTAACACTACCAGTGTTTTTATACATTGTGTATGCATAGGTATAAAATACATACCCAATACTTGACATAGAACATAAGAATGCTCCTCAAACCTCCACCATATAGACCCCACCCACTATCATACAACATATAGTCCAAGATTCATACACACAGCAGCAGCACACGCCACCTCAACCGCACCAGCGTACCTTAGGCGCACACAGGCGCAGGCAGCAACACCTCTAACCAGAACCTAACACTACTCACATTTCACAATTTGCAGACACATCTGAACAGCACATATCAAGCCACTTTCATCCTAACACTGGGCACATGCCCCTCTCTCAAGGAGCACGCTATCTGGTGCCCCCAGACACACACGCCATTAACCGTCGCTGCCATCAAGCAGCAGACCTCATCACACCTTCCACGACTATTCCCGCCCCTGTCTAAACCCCCCCTCACACCTGGCTAAGGTTTCCTCCCTCGCTGCCCCACTTGTACTTTTGCATGCCCACTTGGGCCCTGGGGGCCACGTTTGCCATGCTCTCCACGCACGACACCCGTGCCACCTGGCACCACCTGCTGTCGCTGCTCACCTCCACTAGCACACCGCCCCCCCATCTACCGATGCTTTCTTCCCTGTTCGTTGAGCCGGCGTCAGGACGTCGTCAGAGTCCAACATTGCTGCAGCCCTCTTCCTCGTCCCAGCATCCTCCTACATGTTTGTGACCGGATCGTCCACACGATGTACCTCCACCACCACCTTCGTCTCTGCCTTCTGACGAGGGTCACCACGTCCCCGCCAGCCCCACCAGCACCAACAACCTCCTCCTGCTGCTGCTCGACCGCCACAGACACGATCTCCGGACTGGCCGTCGTCACAGCCGGGGAGACCACATCCGTAGATGAGAACATGGTATCCAAAACAGACGCTATTGTCGCATCCAAGTCCTCCACTTCCACCGTCACCTGGTCTTCCCCGGAAGCCTGCTGTACCACCGGCGATGCAGGTGACTCGAGAGACGACAGCTCCAGATTCGACACCACCACTGGCTCCTCAATCTCCTCACTCCAAAGCCGACCGTGGCCACCATCTCCTTTTCGTCCACGTATGGGAGCCTCCTGCCCATCGTCATTCGTTGAGCCACCGGCTGGCCTTCTGGCCTGCCCGCGCTGCCCACACTCTGCTGCCATATGATCATATTCACCGCAGAGGCGACACGTCCGTTGTTGACCAGCATAAGACACCATGACCTGTGTGCGGAAGTTATCAAGGTACACATACGATGGTATGGCCTGGCGTAGAGACATCTTGAGGGTAAACGAACCGTCTGGGAGACCAACATACGCCCCAGCCACCCGCATGCCTTGTTTAGCCATGTGTATCACTCCGTATCTTCTGAAAACACTGCGGAGATCTGTTGCATCGGCCTCGAAGGGCACATTGCGCAGTTTCACCCACGTATATTGTCGAGAGACATCCACCATACGCACATGCACGTCAGGGGACACATCTACACAGAGATCTTGGAATTGCTCAACCAGCTGCTCGTACACTGGCTCGTAGAGTAGTTTTACAAATATCCGGTAGGCGCCATTTAATGCCACACCGTACAAATCCTTGTCCGCAATACCATAAGTGTCACGGATAATCTTAGGTAGCAAAACTTGTTCATTCTCAGGCGTAATCGCCCCCCGAACAAGCTGTATACCAACGGTATTCACCCGCCTCCTCACGCTGAATACCATGACGTCACCGGATAGCTTGCTAGACTGTCAGAAGAGAGGTATGAGGCACGTCCACACTCCCTGGCAGCTAGGTCGCGAATGATCTTTTATTGAAGGTATGTCATTGATGTCATTGATGTACATGTACTTGTAGTAAATAAAGATATTATTATTATTATTATTATTATTATTATTATTATTATTATTATTATTATTATTATTATTATTATTATTATTATTATTATTATTATAGATAGGCTTGACAACAAGCAGCCCACTGAAAATGATGTGAGTAACGATCGCTATCCAACGTAATTCATCTTTACCACTAATCATCGGTATTGTCAGCATATATTACTGTGATAACACTGATGGTTCTCACTTGTCTGCGCATCAAGAACAATGGTTTAATGAGTTCGCTGTAGAAAGTGACAGTAAATGATAACACTGTGAAATTATTTCTAGAAATGGGTGGAGTCATATACATCATGTTAATTAAGTCTTTTCCATGACATAGGATTGCGTGTATTAACCAAGCTGTTGGAAATCCTAACCCCCAGCATGATATAGTGTAAGTCACTCTTTATAAGAAAAAGACCACCATGCGTCTCATGAAATATGTATCTTCTTATGTATGCAAAGCTTTAGGAAGCTCACTTGGATCATATGAAATAAATAACAAAAAGGCACAATACCGTGACTGGAAAGATACACAAATAACCCGCACATAAAAGAGAGAAGCTTACGACGACGTTTCGGTCCGACTTGGACCATTGACAAAGTCACGATGACTTTGTCAATGGTCCAAGTCGGACCGAAACGTCGTCGTAAGCTTCTCTCTTTTATGTGCGGGTTATTTGTGTATCATATGAAATATATCGACCACACTATTAGAAGCTGAACCAGAGGAACGGCAGTTGAAACTGGGTAAACAGGAGGCACTCATCATAGTCTTTGTACTTCGTGTTCTCTTCACGAGATACACTTACCTGTTCAATATCCTTTAACTCTTCCTTTCCGAGCCCATTCCTAACCATCTGACTAATATAATTAGTATGCAAATTATTTGCCAGCAGGCTTTCATGTTAATGTTTTTAAGCTATATAAATAAACAAAACAAAATTTCAGCTCTGAATGAGTGTAATAACCGCTGCTATGTTTTACTGTGTCGCATTAGTAAGGTCTACACTTAGGGCATAGGAAATCAAGCGAGCAAATACTATGCCTCAGGAGAGGACAAAGCTCGTCTAGTAGCGGTGAAGGCACCACATTCAGGAGATTCCCATTTAGCTGACCTCGAATCAGCCTATTCAAATTGGTCTTCGCCTAGCCACCACCATACTCAGTGAACATAGGTACATTTGTGGCAGGGAGTCAACCGATCAATTTGGACAACATGATTCGTCTGTCATATGTCAGAAGGGAAGTATGCTAGACACGAGGAGGTCAGTGCCATCGTTAAGCAAATCTGCTATATCCCGGTGTCCAGCAGAACAAGAACCTTAGGTACCGAGGCCTGACTGTAACCGTGTATAGGAGTGAAGCTGATTCATTACCTCTGTAACTTGCCATGATTGTGACCAGATCTACCTGGAGTTCATTACCTTTGTAACTAGTTCAGCTATCATAACTTTGGGGTCCAGTCACTGGACCCATTATGTACCTTTGTAATCCTTTGACTACCGCCCACAGGATGGGTATGGGGTGCATAATAAAGATATTAAACTAAAGTGTGTGTGTGTGGTGTGTGTGTGTGTATGTACGTGACTCAACAATCAATATTTGCACCAATAACTCATTACAGTTGTGACCGGGTGTGGAAGTGTGAATTGCTCATTACTCTATAATTTGTTCATGATTGTAGCCATGTTTAAACGTAAGTAACCATTCTACAGAATTCATTACCTTTGTAACTTGTGAGCTCATTACCTTTGTACCTAGTTCAGCTATCAAAACTTTGGGGGCCCAGTCCCTGGACCCATTACGTACCTCTGTAATCTGTAAATACCTTTGTAACTTGTCATGATTGTGACCAGACCTACCTGGAGTTCATTACCTTTGTAAATTGTGAGTTCATTACCTTTGTAAATTGTGAGTTCATTACCTTTGTAAATTGTGAGTTCATTACCTTTGTAAATTGTGAGTTCATTACCTCTGTAACTTGCTCAGCTATCAAAACTTTGGAGTCCAGTCCCTGGACCAATTATGTACCTCTGTAATCTTTTGACTACTGCCCACAGGATGGGTATGGGGTGCATAATAAACATATTAAACTAACTAACGAGGCCTGGCGGAAGCCAAAAGCGTCAGGATGGAGTTATCAAGCTACAATGGAAGGATAGTAAGAAGACTGCATGGGACAACATCTGTGTGTTTATAATGGCTGTTACCTACTAACCATACTCTGAAGCTGAAGTGGATGGTGCTGCCAGTTTCATGCAGACCAAGAAGATCAACAAATACATCCCTACTTCATCCCAGTAGGGATGGAGACCCTTGGAGCATAGGGCAAATGTGCTCTAAGGTTCTTTAAAGAGTTTGGTGAAAAAGTCATCACGAAAATCCAGGACTCAGAACGGCCGACTTTTCTAAAAGATTCAGTTTTGTAATCCAGAGGGAAAATGCCTGCAACATTCTGGACACATGGCCCACTGCCGATGAGCTGGATGAAGTATTTGCGATGTAGGCTTTGAGGTGTCATTTATGTTGTTCTCCTTTGCATTGTATCTTTGTTAACGTATTTTGCTATCAAATAAACTTTAACATAGCACATAGTGGGTGGCAGGAGAAAAAAATGCTCAGCTCTGGAGAGAAACCACCTGAGTTTTCCCTGAAATATGTTTATTCTCTTCTCTGAGGCTGTGGGTCCCCAGTCACTTCTATAGTACCAAGTATCTCGTGAAAAAACAAGAACTCGAAACTTTAGGTATAATTTACGTTACAACAGCAATTGAATCTTAGGAGGATTCCTAGTGTGAACCCACCACAGGTTCACGATCAATATAGATGTAGATACTCCCTCATATTTCACATCCGTCACTATAATTATTGCCAACCTTACTGGAATTAGAATTTTCAGATAACTGAGAACTTTACAAAATTCTCAATTCCCATACAATCTCTCTTTTTTATGAACTCTAGGATTTATCTTCTTATTTAGTATAGGGGGATTAACAGGGGTTGTTCTAACAAGCACTTCTATTGATATTATCCACCACGACACATATGTACTGTGTCGTTGCTCACTTTCACTATGTACTTTCAATAGGAGCAGTTTTCGGAATTTTTGCGGGTATAGTTCATTGATTCCCTCATGATAAGAAGCTCGTTTTCTTACTAAATTCGTAGGAGTTAATATAGCCTTCTTCCCCAAGCATTTCTTAGGATTAAATGGCATGCCAAGACGATATTCAGACTAACCTGATGCTTATACACCTTGAAACATTACTTCATCTATTAGATCCCTAATTTTCTTATTAGCAGGCTTATAATTCATAATTATTGTCTGATAAATCTTTATATTAAAACATCAAATCACCTTCCGTAGCTTTCTCCCAATATTAAGTGAATGCCAGCATCCTCACCCATTTGCAGATCACAGATATGCAGAAATTTCCCTAATCTCTAATTATCTAAAATGACAGATAGATGTATCGGATTTAAGCTCCTACCAGGAAGAACTTTCTTCTTTTAGACATGCCAACATGAGGATATTTAAGACTTCATGACAGGTTCTCCTAACTAACACTACAATTAACTTATTTCCACGATCATACTATATTTATCTTAAATCTCATTACTACTTTAGTTGGATATATTTTAATTAAGCCTTCAACATTTATTAATCGCTTCATGTTAGAAAAATAAAGAAATCGAAATCTGAACAATCCTTCCAGCCATTATTTTAATTTTTATTGCTATTCATCCCTCCTACTCCTCTATTTACTAGATGAAATAAATAACTTAGGAATCACAGTTAAAACTATTTGATACCAATGATATTGATCCAACGAGTACTTAGATTTCTTAAACATCGAATTTGATTCCTACGTAACACCCACTAATAGAACACCCTCATCAAATTTCCACGCCTGTCTTTTCTTGAGCTCCTGTTGTTATGCCTACCATAGTCATTACTTTTTGGATTTGACCAGTAAGAGTGGTTATCAGACAAAACATCCCTGGTGAGGACTGCTTCAACTGTCTCGGAGTTATATTGACGAGAGGTAATCACAATTGACATCAGAGGAGAGTCAGTGAGAAACATCAAGGTAATACTGGCTAGGCCAGGGTCTATTGCACTCAAACTTTTAATAGCCAATGTGATCACGTACGGAGAATATAACATCATGTAAACACTGTACTCTGGGTCTAAGCTGAGGAGTTATTGTTTCTAGAGGAACTTTGTCCTTCAAGGCATCATTACTCAGGTACTCTTGCTAACAGGCTGCTGGACAGATGCACCATGCACAGTAACATCTTTACTAACAGAGGTGCTGGTGTGGACTGACCAAATCTTGTGAACTAACGCAAGAGTATGATCGCTTAGATATTTGAGTATCAAAAGTTTTGTAAACTTAATTAGGCTTAGATGAAGGGATTAGCTTAAGTTGCCAATACACGCATCTGGACGCATTGCCACACTGAATAAAACGTCCTGTATCTGATGCACATGTCTTGTAGTCCAAGTCAAGTTAATTGGCATTCATAAGAGACGCAGGACGTTCTTTCCCCATACATTCAAAACGATGAATTCCCGTGAGGGTTTGTCTCCTACAGCAATTTACTTTTACTGAAATATTCGCAAGATTCCTCTTTAAAATCCTTCTGCTTCTTTATTAAAGTTATTTTATCAACTTCAATATAAAGTATGCCATCTCTCCAACCATCCACTACTGATGCAGAGAAACCATGACAAATAGCTATCAGTTACAGGAAAGTCGTATGTCTTCGAGGAATCTCTCAGCAGATGCAAGCCGTTTCTCAAGTATTCCATGATTTTCGCGGCCGGCGAGTCTCTCACGCAAGCATTCCAGGAATGGTACACGTTGGCCGTACCATTCCAAGTAGGGTTTTTTTCTCTCCGAGTGGTTATCAATTTTGAGTGGGGGCTCTCCCCCCCAGATTTTTGAGTGATCGCTTTGCCTCCCTCCAAAATTTTGAATGAGGGCTCCGCCTCCCCTTTCAAGTACCCCATTCCCACCTAACCCACCCATTCATTTTTTTCGGGAACCCCCCTCCTACTCCCATCCCTAATCCCGTATCTCCCCCGCTCCCTACGTCAAGTTTGGGGAAGGAGGTGCCAAATTTAATTTTTTCGATTTTTTTTCGAATTAATGATACAGTGGAACCTCAAAAATCGAACTGCTCCCAACTCAACCAATTATGTAAGTGTATTTTTGTAAGTGCTTTTATAAGTGTATTTTTGAGGGTCTTAAATGGACTAATCTAATTTACATTATTCCTGATGGGAATAAATTCGTTCGATAGTGGCACTCGAACAGCCTTCTGGACCGAAGAAAGTTCGATATTTGAGGTTCCACTGTATATCTCAGATAATGCCCTTCAACTCCTCGGATCAAGTGCGCCACTAAGTAAATGAAGTGTGTAGTGCGACTTCCTTAGGTTTATGTGTAAACAATATGCCTTATTCACAAGGATGTTTTATCTGCAGCATCTCACCTGAACACCATTATATTATTAGCTATCAAGAAGTAAATGGGTTCTCACCTTTTAGATATCCTGGTCAGGTCTTACCACCAAATAGTATGTAAACCTAAGATATGATGAATGGTTTGAAAAACCGACAAGTTGAAGATTGAGACACTTATGCAGCATATGGGAATCTTTATTCAGGAAACGTTTCGCCACACAGTGGCTTCATCAGTCCGATACAAAGAGGAAGGCGTAAGGAGAGGAGGAGTATGAGGTAATCAGTCCCTCAACCTGGAGTCGATGTGTTCAGTCCATCAATCTTGTAGAATGTACATTCTATCTATCCCATATGCTGCATAAGTGTCTCAATCTTCAAACCTAAGATATCACAATTTTTCCACTTCAATATTTTCATAAATCAGAGGTGAATCGATACACAAATTCATTTTTTCATTTTACTTATCATATTACCTAATACAAGTTTTACAACATTCAAGGATTACATTTTTTTTTTCATTTTTTTTACATATAACACTTAGGAAGAGTCGTAATTATTCTTTCTTTAAAAAAAAAATTGCGTATTTCTGTTCGGGATCCTCGTCGGGTGACCAAATGAGGTCAGGGGATGAAGGCGGCGATACTCCACAACGTCTTAAACAGGTGACGGTGTTACCCCAGAATAATTTACCTATGAAACATTTCAATATTTTACTACCGAGTGGTATGTTGTCAACTGGTAAACACATACGTGCTAGGATAACTCAAATATTTTGTTGGTAAACACATACGTGCTAGGATAACTCAAATATTTTGTTGGTAAACACATACGTGCTAGGATAACTCAAATATTTTGTTGGTAAACACATACGTGCTAGGATAACTCAAATATTTTGTTGGTAAACACATACGTGCTAGGATAACTCAAATATTTTGTTGGTAAACACATACGTGCTAGGATAACTCAAATATTTTGTTGGTAAACACATACGTGCTAGGATAACTCAAACGTATTTTTTTGTTGGTAAACACATACGTGCTAGGATAACTCAAATATTTTGTTGGTAAACACATACACATACGTGCTAGGATAACTCAAATATTTTGTTGGTAAACACATACGTGCTAGGATAGCTCAAATATTTTGGGTAATTCAAATATTTTGTTGGTAAACACATACGTGCTAGGATAGCTCAAATATTTTGTTGGTAAACACATACGTGCTAAGGTAACTCAAATATTTTGTTGGTAAACACATACGTGCTAGGATAACTCAAATATTTTATTGGTAAACACATACGTGCTAGGATAACTCAAATATTTTATTGGTAAACACATACGTGCTAGGATATCTCAAATATTTTGTTGGTAAACACATACGTGCTAGGATAACTCAAATAGGATTTTTTTGTTGGTAAACACATACGTGCTAGGATAGCTCAAATATTTTTGTTGGTAAACACATACGTGCTAAGGTAACTCAAATATTTTGTTGGTAAACACATACGTGCTAGGATAACTCAAATATTTTGTTGGTAAACACATACGTGCTAGGATAACTCAAATATTTTGTTGGTAAACACATACGTGCTAGGATAGCTCAAATATTTTGTTGGTAAACACATACGTGCTAGGATAACTCAAATATTTTGTTGGTAAACACATACGTGCTAGGGTAACTCAAATATTTTGTTGGTAAACACATACGTGCTAGGATAACTCAAATATTTTGTTGGTAAACACATACGTGCTAAGGTAACTCAAATATTTTGTTGGTAAACACATACGTGCTAGGATAACTCAAATATTTTGTTGGTAAACACATACGTGCTAGGATAACTCAAATATTTTGGTGGTAAACTAGGATAGCAAATACGTGCTAGGGTAACTCAAATATTTTGTTGGTAAACACATACGTGCTAGGATAAAATAATTTGTTGGTAAACTCAAATAAATTTTTGTTGGTAAACACATACGTGCTAGGATAACTCAAATATTTTGTTGGTAAACACATACGTGCTAGGATAACTCAAATATTTTGTTGGTAAACACATACGTGCTAGGATAAGTCAAATATTTTGTTGGTAAACACATATGTGCTAAGGTAACTCAAATATTTTGTTGGTAAACACATACGTGCTAGGATAACTCAAATATTTTGTTGGTAAACACATACGTGCTAGGGTAACTCAAATATTTTGTTGGTAAACACATACGTGCTAGGATAGCTCAAATATTTTGTTGGTAAACACATACGTGCTAGGATAGCTCAAATATTTTGTTGGTAAACACATACGTGCTAGGATAACTCAAATATTTTGTTGGTAAACACATACGTGCTAGGATAACTCAAATATTTTGTTGGTAAACACATACGTGCTAGGATAACTCAAATATTTTGTTGGTAAACACATACGTATCATATCAGTCAATGGTAATGCAAGTAAGAAGTGATAAACAATTGAAATGGAATTCACGTATAAAGCCTTCAAACGTAACTACTAAACAGAGGAAGTGTTATTTTAGTGCCATGAATGCCTGCCCTGTTTATTCTGGAACCTATTTTGAAACTGGAATATTTTGAACGGTGTGAAATTGATAATCAATACAAGGAGTGAATCAATATACAACTTCATTTTACAATTTTTGTTTTATTTATATTACACAATTTTGCTCGTATTTGCTCGAACAACAATAAAAGATACAGTACTTCCACAAAAAGTTACAGTTTCCACTAGTAAACACCTAATACAAATTTTACAACACACATGCATTTTACAAACAACACGAAGAGAATTAGTTTAGTTTCCATCGTTTAGATGCTGGAATATCAGGGTGTCCATAAGCCAAGGAGTGTTCGGTATGCAAGTGATACTGGAATATCAGGGTGTCCATAAGCCAAGGAGTGTTCGGTATGCAAGTGATACTGGAATATCAGGGTGTCCATAAGCCAAGGAGTGTTCGGTATGCAAGTGATACTGGAATATCAGGGTGTCCATACGCCAAGGAATGTTCGGTATACAAGTGATACTGGAATATCAGGGTGTCCATACGCCAAGGAATGTTCGGTATACAAGTGATACTGGAATATCAGGGTGTCCATACGCCAAGGAGTGTTCCGTATACAAGTGATACCGGAATATCAGGGTGTCCATAAGCCAAGGAACATTCGGTATACAAGTGATACTGAAATATCAGGGTGGCCAAAAGCCATAGAGTGTTTGGGACCCAAGTGATACCTTTTATCATCAAAGGCCGACAACCCTCTCTTTATTTTTTACTATACACATCTCTCCTATCGCATTGCTAATAGAATTACACTTGAATAATTCCTTATCAACTTTAGACAAAACATTCTTATATCTTCCATGAGTTAATAACGGCTCTACTGACGGTATTTGATCTTCCAGTTATCTTCACAGAATACATTTTTGCTTTGAGAGATACTAATTCACTAATATTATAACCGCTCATTTCAGATTTCAATAATCCTAACTCTCCCTTCCTACTGTTACCATAAAATGGATGATCATGACTAAAATTTGAAAAGTCTACATTTCCTAACAATAGTTCTCTTTATAACTCATTATATAAATCTTTGTTATATATTTAACATGCACCATTCCAAGAATGGTACAAGTTGGCTGGACATATTGCCCACATTGTCAATGGTTAATTTAATAAACATTATAAATTTGCCACCTTGCTGCCACCACTTGCTCCCGCCATTACCTAACCACACTTGACTCGATCTCACAGTTTATGACCTTGTGTGTGACCAGCTCTCGCAGTGACCTTGTGGGCGGCATGTTTTTCTGAGAGCATGACCTCCTGGTGCTCGTTTTCCTTATAAGGCGATGCATTTGTTCATTCTTGTGTACTTGATAAAGCCTAAGGTTGGCCTTTATCAAGGATCCTACATTTCCAGGATCTTTATTCCTACTTTTCGGCTTTTGCAATTGTCTGCCTTCATAGCTGGTGTTTCCCAATGGAGGGTTTGAATTAGATTTAGTCTGATAAAACCAAACTGTTCACTTTTATTAAAGGAATTGGGATATTAATTTCCATATGATGACTTGTGAATGCCTCTTCTGATTTACGTGCATTCAAGTACAGGGACCTGGAGTTATGCCACTCAGGGATATCTATCCCGGATCCTGCAGTGACCGAAATACAAGTTATTTCCGATTATTTAACCTCCATACCAAAAAAAATATTTATTTAAAATGTTTAATGTAACATTTAATAAAACATATGGTTTGTTTAGATCAGGGTAGTTACGATAGGTTGGTTAGGTTAATTTATAATATGTTAATGGCATACAGTACTGACAAGGTGATATGACACATGTCCAACATGACTCACGAAATCGTAATGACACGATTGCAAACAAACCATACCAGAAACCATACCGCGACGGTCTGGAGTTTTGAGACTCTCTGATCGCGGGTTCTATCCCCGCCCGTGGTATGGTTTACATGTTCAACAATTAGGTATCTTTTTTCCGAAACGTTTCGCCTACACAGTAGGCTTCTTCAGTCGAGTACAGAGGAAGCAGTTTCTGCTTCTGATGCCTCCTCCGTATTCGACTGAAGACGCCTACTCTGCAGGCGAAACTAATTAATACTAATTGCTGCACAATTTGTATTAGCTTAGATTAGGTTAGGTAACATGAAGTTAGGTTGTATTAAGTGTAGGTTAGGTATGATTAGAGTAAGTTAGATTTCAAAGCTACTTAAAATTAATTTTTAATAGCTAGCTACTTAAATCTAACTAAATTTTTGTATGTAGAGTCAAAACGCCGGAAGTGAAGTTAATATAAGCAAAGTTATCAGATACCAAATTACCCCCAGGGTGAAATTATCTATAGAATAATCCATGAAGATAACACTGGACTAAATCTGATTCACTAGTCTATGTTTGACTCCACGAACGCAACAGTGATCTAGATTTGACCGTATGAATACATCGATAGTCTGTATATGCTCGAAAACTGAAATGGTCCTTTTGAAAGCAAGTATAGCATACACCTGTATATGACTGTATGTATGGAACACCGGTCTGTGTTTGACGTGCGTATGAGAGCACGAACACAACACTAGACTGTGTCTGACTGAAGTATCAGATCACAAGTCTGTTTTGTTCCTCGGACACAGCACTGGTCCGTATTTGATGCACGAAGACAGCGCAAGCCCATGTACTTGGTACTTTGGATCCATATTAAAAAACACAACACTATAAAAAACACTGAACAACGTACTCCACTTCTTCATGCTGTCGTCTCACAACACAGCACTGAAAAGAATTTTTTGTTAGCTATTTCTGATAGTTCACTGCGATTTTCCTCGGAGTGAAGCACAAACCAGGGAGTGTGTGCGCTTGCTTCGCATACTCAACAAGTTGTTCTCACTTAGTTGATTTCTCAAGGGTCTATTTATAGTTGCTGGTTTCGCACTTTAGCTATTATCGGTATTCTTTCTGATTCCTGATCTTCGCCACTTGTTCGTCTACAGAGATAATCATGCTCATAATACTGAGACTAAAGCAAGTGTTTTTAATATTCCTGTGGCTCATTTGAGTGACGTGGTGGTAGACTCCACTCTGGCTGTCGAAACCAGTAGGTCTCCCATTCAAATTACAAACCTCTGTAGTGGGTATACCTGGAGTATACCTGGAGTATACCTGGAAAGGGTTTCGGAGATCAACGCCCCCGTGCTCGGTCTGTGACCAGGTCTCCTATACCCCCGACTGCTGTCTGGCTTCTATAGGTTTAGGTTTTTCTTTACATACAATAATTACAATAATAATAATAATAATAATAATAATAATAATAATAATAATAATAATAATAATAATAATAATAATAATAATAATTAGCGTAACTTAAGAGATAAACAACTTAGGATAAAGTAAATATCAACATTTACATCCTCAGAGAACTGATTATCGACTGAAAAAAAAGTTCATAACTTCCTCTTAATGTCATTTTCTTTAATAACTCAAGGATTTTCTGTCAAAATGCTATTACTGATATTTTCCAATTTTTTTTTTTTTTGGGGGGGGGGGGGATATGAGATATTTCTGCCTGGTTCAAATACCAAGGAATGTGGTGTTAGCCAAATATCAAAATTCCTAGGATAGAACTTTCGAGGTTCATTCAGAGGTTCTTGCACCCGTGGGTAAGAATTTCTTTTCGGCTGGATTTCTCAGTACAACTCGAGGGAAAAAAACTGTAGGTCTTAAAGAACAGATAATATTTAATATAACTAATGGGCATATATCTCAATTAATCGTAAATAAATTAAGCAAGTAAAATTCTATTTCAAAAAACATCTTTACAAAGATTATAAAAATAATTCTGTATCCATAAGTAACCTTGATTAATCGTTGAGCGTAGCGGGAGATTTTCTTGCATAGAGAAATCCTCAGTGTTCGTACTGCTGATTGATTGCAACAAGTAAACAGAACTATAATAGAATTAGACAACACTTCAGTAAGTTACTGGTGTTTCCTACTGGTCAGCCTCTTGCCTCTACTGAGAGTCTTCACCCTGGGAACGATACTACAATACAGATACAAACGCCGTTCCCCCCCTAACCCCAAAATTATAGTAATGACACCATGAAACAAAGGGAAGTAAGTTTAAGGACCAGCATTTAATTACAAATGAAGGTTTGCTTACATAGCCAAAACAATATATACTAAACAGCTGTAAACGACAACAAGCAAAGAATATGGAGTTCGAGCAAGGAAAGAATAACAAATCTTCTTAAAGAATCTCATCAGGCCACACAGCGAGTCTGGACAAGGAGCTAAAGCATAAGATGTGGAAGTAAGAATTTAAAATACACAGAAGTAAATAGATGACATATCATGAGCTGATCGTATTTACATACAGACACGGAGATAAAACAACGTACTAAAGTAAGGTTGATAAATTAAATGCATGTGCAACTAGAGAAAAGTAGAGGATATAGACTGTGAAGGCCAGTGCAAGCCTACATCAAGTGACGTAAGCTGCTCAGCTGATGGTGACACTATTGACAAAGACTGAAAGTCCCACACTGAGCTTAACTCAAGTGACGTAAGCTGCTCAGCTGATGGTGACACTATTGACAAAGACTGGAAGTCCCACACTGAGCTTAACTCAGGGGTAAACAACTGGTGGAATTCTGTCATCGCTAAGGTCCCACAGACTGACAGAGTTCAAAACACTACCTTTGGGAATTCTAACACAATTCCTCTGACCACCACAGAGGGAACAAATCCTCTTCCCAGCAACGAGGGAAGCCTTGGATCTGTTAATTCTCCTACACCTGACATCTCTGCTTCAGCCACTGCCAGCCAACTTGACAGTGCACATACCATCTCTGATCCTACACCTGTCAACACACCTGCCGACACAATTCCAGAATCTGGTAGCAGTGCTTCATCAGCAAGTTCTGAGCCAGGAGTTTCTCCACCCGAGATTGGTGCAGTTAATGATCAGGGAACTATCACTGCACCTGATCACCTACTGCGCCAAAGTACGAACAGCAGGGACACATCTGTCAGAACTGGTAGAGGACGGGGCAGAGGACGTGGAAGAGGACGTGGAGGAGGAAGACATCTACAGCCGTCTCACCCTCCATTAACACAGTTCCAGCGGCAGAATCTGAGGACAAATCTGCAAAACACAGGAGGTGCAACAAATCCTAGTCCACCCTCCCAGGCACCTAGGCTGTGCTCTCGCTGTTACCGGAAGGGGCACACTGCCAACAACTGCCTGCGAGATACCAGGTGTAATTACTGCTACAAGAAAGGACATCAGGAGGACCAGTGTCGGAAGAAAAAGGAACTTGACAGACAGGGCCACCTGTTTAGAGACCTGTTCTCAGAACAAACCAGCAGGATCTCTGAAATGGTGAACACTCTCACACGTCACCCACTTAGCTACTCCTATCCCAGCCCAGCAGGTGGGATTGTGCCTTATACAAGACCACAGACCTACATCCCTGCAGCTGCCTCAGTACCCTACCTCTCGCAAGGGCAGGCACCTTACATTCCCTAAACACCCACCACCTCAAGCTGACCACTTCATCATGAGGAGCCAGTCTATCAGCATCCTGTCGGCCAACATTAGAGGTTTCATTACTAATGTTGGAGAGCTCACACATAGTTTTGTGAACACTCGACGTCCCGACATGATAGCTGTTGTTGAAACATTTTTTGGATGACAGGACTGCAGAAAATTTTGCAAGAATTGCTGGCTACACCTCATGGATGAGAAGAGACAGGCAAGGGCAAGGAGGAGGTGTTGCTGTGTGCTTCTCTAAAAGTGTTCATGCCCAGCACATTGATGTTACCACCCCTACACATCTTGAAATGATGTTCTTCAAGCTCTGTATAAACACTAGTACCTCTGTACTAGCATGTTCAATGTACAGACCTCAGTGGCAACATGCAGACCCCATCAACTTCCTAATGGAAAATATTGACTCCCTTCTGCTACAACACAACTGTCAACATATTATAATTGTTGGTGACCTCAATCAGCACCTTATACAGAGGGACTTTGATGACCTTCTTGCAGTGTTTGACATGAGAAACTTTGTTGATTTCCCTACTCATATCTCTGGCTCCTCCCTTGACCCAGTAGTGAGTGATCTGGCAGAAGGCATAGTCACTTGTCAACCCCTCGGCTACGTTGGATCGTCTGACCACAAGGCTGTTTTGTTACAAAGAATTCTTCAACACTTGTCCAACCTTTGGACGAAGACCTACTTCAACTAGTGGATGGTACCACTATGACCTCACCTCCTCCTGCTTCGCCTCGCCTCACTGCAGTGTATGAGCCACGTCTACGGCCCTATGCTGTACATTCTACAAGATTGATGGACTGAACACATCGACTCCAGGCTGAGGGACTGATTACCTCAAACTCCTCCTCTCCTTACGCCTTTCTACTTTGTATCGGACTGATGAAGCCACTGTGTGGCGAAACGTTTCCTGAATAAAGATTTCCATATGTTGCATAAGTGTCTCAATCTTCAACTTGTCGGTTTTTCAAACCATTCATCAAAACTGTCAGTGGTGACAATAAGGCAGGAGGAGGTGCATTTCCTTCTTAAATCGCTTGACCAAGAAAAGGCTGTGGGCCCAGACAAGTTGAGCCCAAGATTGTTGAGAAGATGTGCAGACCAGCTACCAGCACCTCTAACTCGCATCTTTCAGCACTGCCTAGTATAGTGTAAATGACCCTCTGTATGGAAAGAGGCAAATGTAGTCCCTGTTCACAAAAAGAAGAGCAGAGCAGAAATCAGCAACTACAGACCAGTGTCACTCCTGTCAATCACTGGTAAGATCCTTGAGACAATAATCTCAAGATAAATGACAGAGTTTTTTGACTACCACTCACTACTTTGTGATCGTCAATATGGCTTCAGGAAAGGTTACTCTGCTGCTGATCTGTTGTTAAACCTCTCCACTAAGTGGCACCAGTCACTGGATGAATCCAAAGTCAGCTGTGTGGTAGCACTGGACATTGCTGGCGCTTTCGACCGGGTGTGGCACAAGGGCCTCTTAGCAAAACTTCAAGCACTGGGAATTGCAGGCTCTACGCTATGTCTCCTCAGTGACTACCTTCATGGTAGATCTCTAAGTGTAGTTCTCAATGGAACGGAATCAGCAAGACATCCTATTGGGGCAAGTGTTCCACAAGGAAGCGTGCTGGGTCCATTGTTATGGAATTTCTACTTCAACGACCTTCTTCATCTCATTACAGAATCACATGCATGTGCAGACGACTGTACACTGACATTCACTTATCCAAGAGAAGAAATGCCACCTGCTCTAAGCTACATCAATCACCAGCTGAGAGCTATATCAGCTTGGGGAAATAGATGGAAAGTAACATTTGCACCTGAGAAAACGCAAATGATGATCGTCTCTAGGCACCATGATGGTAATGCTGGTGCAGTAGTAAGGATGAATGGGAGGGTGTTGGCACCTGGAGAAGAAGTTGATATCGTTGGTGTGAAATTTGACTCCAAACTAACCATGAAGAACCATGTTGTAAATCTTGCTAACAAGGCAGCCAGGAAGCTTACAGCACTTCGCCGTATCTCGCATCTGCTTGACAGTAGGGGTTGCATAATCCTGTACGAGGCACAAGTACGCTCACACCTTGAGTATGCTCCACTTTCTTGGTTTGCCTGCCCCCCCCCCTCTCATCTGCGACTGCTTGACGGAGTAGAGAACAGAGCAAGACGTCTCATCTCTCGCCTGGACCCATCCTGGATAGATCTGTCATTTCAGCAGAGCCTTCAACATAGGAGGGATGTGGGTGGCCTTACTGTTATGTACAAGGCCAATATTGTCAAAATACCACACTTGGATCCACATTCGTACAGCATAATGATGTCAACGAGATAAAGACAGTTGATCAAATGAAAATGCTGGCCCACAGATGGCTCCAACTTCATCCTGTTCCCTACTTGTATGTCTCATAACAATAAAAATGCTTTCAAATGAGCTGATGTAGGTAACAGCTCTTAGCTTGCCAATAAAGTTAGGATTCCTTAACCTGTAAATAGCTTGTCAATAAAGCTAGGGACCCTTAACCTTGTCAAACCCTGTGTAAAAAAAAAAAAAAAGGTACAGAAAGAGCATTCCGGAAGAGTAAAGTTAGAGCGTTGAAAGTCATTATGGACAAAGATGCTAAGGGATAAAGAAATGATACAGAAAGATTAAATATTGGACAATACGTAATGAAGAGTGTTAAAGAAAAGAAATTATTGCATAGAAATAGAATACATAGGGTGATTGCAGAGATAAGAATCCGTAAGACAAGATAAAGACGATATAGGTAAGGATTAGAGCTCAATGCTTGGCGATAGGTACTATACCACACAAAAGACAGTACAGGAAAAAGATCAGAGGTGAATCCTTGTCAAGAAAACGTAAGAGAAAGGAAGGATAGAAACAGTTTTTGCCTACTTATTTCCTACCTAACAAAAACACAACTGCATATCCAAATTCTTCCATGAGGAACGATAACAGAGAACAAACAACTCATTCTACAACAAGTATAGCAGCATGATTTTCCTAAGCCATTGTTCCAAAGGGCTGGAATTTCAAAGAGTAACTCATTAAGGCTTCTGGGCACTATTTCCTATTCTGAAAAAATGTGCTACACGAGACACCGAAAATTTAAAACAATTCACCAAAATGACAACACAAAAAAAAAAAAAAAAAAAAAAAAAAAAAAAAAAAAACAAAAAATAAAAAAAAAAAAAAAAAAAAATAACTAGAAGAGAGCTCCAATGAGCTTGTGTTATTCCTTCTGGTGCACAGTGAACTTTTGTTTGGTCTGGTGAACAGTGAGCTCTGACTGTTCTGGTGTACAGTGAGCTCTGACTGCTTGCTCTGGTGTACAGTGAGCTCTGGCTGCTTGCTCTGGTGTACAGTGAGCTCTGGCTGCTTGCTCTGGTGTACAGTGAGCTCTGACTGCTTGCTATTGTGTACAGTGAGCTCTGGCTGCTTGCTCTGGTGTACAGTGAGCTCTGGCTGCTTGCTCTGGTGTACAGTGAGCTCTGACTGCTTGCTATTGTGTACAGTGAGCTCTGGCTGCTTGCTCTGGTGTACAGTGAGCTCTGCCTGCTAGCTCTGGTGTACAGTGTGCTCTGACTGCTTGCTCTGGTGTACAGTGAGCTCTGACTGCTTGCTCTGGTGTACAGTGAGCTCTGACTGCTTGCTCTGGTGTACAGTGAGCTCTGTCTGCTTGCTCTGGTGTACAGTGAGCTCTGACTGCTTGCTCTGGGGTACAGTGAGCTCTGCCTGCTTGCTCTGGTGTACAGTGAGCTCTGGCTGCTTGCTCTGGTGTACAGTGAGCTCTGCCTGCTTGCTCTGGTGTAAATTGAGCTCTGACTGCTTGCTCTGGTGTACAGTGAGCTCTGACTGCTTGCTCTGGTGTACAGTGAGCTCTGACTGCTTTCTCTGGTGTACAGTGAGCTCTGTCTGCTTGCTCTGGTGCACAGTGAGCTCTGACTGCTTGCTCTGGTGTACAGTGAGCTCTGACTGCTTGCTCTGGTGTACAGTGAGCTCTGACTGCTTGCTCTGGTGTACAGTGAGCTCTGACTGCTTGCTCTGGTGTACAGTGAGCTCTGACTGCTTGCTCTGGTGTACAGTGAGCTCTGACTGCTTGCTCTGGGGTACAGTGAGCTCTGCCTGCTTGCTCTGGTGAACAGTGAGCTCTGCCTGCTTGCTCTGGTGCACATTGAGCTCTGACTGCCTGCTATGGTGTACAGTGAGCTCTGACTGCTTGCTCTGATGTACAGTGAGCTCTGACTGCTTGCTCTGGTGCACAGTGAGCTCTGGCTGCTTGCTCAGGTGTACAGTGAGCTCTGACTGCTTGCTCTGGTGTACAGTGAGCTCTGCCTGCTTGCTCTGGTGTACAGTGAGCTCTGACTGCTTGCTCTGGTGTACAGTGAGCTCTGACTGCTTGCTCTGGGGTACAGTGAGCTCTGCCTGCTTGCTCTGGTGAACAGTGAGCTCTGCCTGCTTGCTCTGGTGCACATTGAGCTCTGACTGCTTGCTATGGTGTACAGTGAGCTCTGACTGCTTGCTCTGATGTACAGTGAGCTCTGACTGCTTGCTCTGGTGCACAGTGAGCTCTTGCTGCTTGCTCAGGTGTACAGTGAGCTCTGACTACTTGCTCTGGTGTACAGTGAGCTCTGCCTGCTTGCTCTGGTGTACAGTGAGCTCTGACTGCTTGCTCTGGTGTACATTGAGCTCTGGCTGCTTGCTCTGGTGTACAGTGAGCTCTGACTGCTTGCTCTGGTGTACAGTGAGCTCTGACTGCTTGCTCTGGTGTACAGTGAGCTCTGCCTGCTTGCTTTGGTGTACAGTGAGCCCTGACTGCTTGCTCTGGTGTACAGTGAGCTCTGCCTGCTTGCTCTGGTGTACATTGAGCTCTGGCTGCTTGCTCTGGTGTACAGTGAGCTCTGGCTGCTTGCTCTGGTGTACAGTGAGCTCTGACTGCTTGCTCCTGTGTACAGTGAGCTCTGGCTGCTTGCTCTGGTGTACAGTGAATTCTGGCTGCTTGCTCTGGTGTACAGTGAGCTCTGACTGCTTGCTCTGGTGCACAGTGAGCTCTGACTGCTAGTTCTGGTGTACAGTGAGCTCTGACTGCTTGCTCTGGTGTACAGTGAGCTCTGCCTGCTTGCTCTGGTGTACAGTGAGCTCTGGCTACTTGCTCTGGTGTACAGTGAGCTCTGACTGCTTGCTCTGGTGCACAGTTAGCTCTGACTGCTTGCTCTAGTGTACAATGAGCTCTGACTGCTTTCTCTGGTGTACAGTGAGCTCTGACTGATAGCTCTGGTGTACAGTGAGCTCTGACTGCTTGCTCTGGTGTACAGTGAGCTCTGCCTGCTTGCTCTGGTGTACAGTGAGCTCTGGCTACTTGCTCTGGTGTACAGTGAGCTCTGACTGCTTGCTCTGGTGTACAGTGAGCTCTGACTGCTTGCTATGGTGTACATTGAGCTCTGACTCCTTGCTCTCGTGTACAATGAGCTTTGTCTGCTTGCTCTGGTGTACAGTGAGCTTTGGTTCCCTGCTCTGGTGCACAGTGAGCACTGAGTGTTCTGGTGTACAGTGAGCACTGAGTGTTTTGGTGTACCGTGAGCACTGAGTGCTCTGGCGTACCGTGAGCACTGAGTGTTCTTGTGTACCGTGAGCACCGAGTGTTCTGGTGTACAGTGAGCACTAAGTGTTCTGGTGTACAGTGAGCACTGAGTGTTCTGGTGTACCGTGAGCACTAAGTGTTCTGGTGTACAGTGAGCACCGAGTGTTCTGGTTTACAGTGAGCACCGAGTGCTCAGGTGTACAGTGAGCATAGAGTGTTCTGGCTTACAGTGAGCTCTGACTGTTCTGGTGTACAGTGAGCACTGACTGTTTAGGTGTACAGTGAGCTTTAGTGTACAGGAACTATGGCTACTCTGGTGTACAGTGAGCATAGAGTGTTCTGGCTATCAGTGAGCTCTGACTGTTCTGGTGTACAGTGAGCTCTGACTGTTTTGGTGTACAGTGAGCTTTAGTGTAGAGGAACTATGGCTACTCTGGTGTACAGTGAGCTCTGGCTGCTTGCTCTAGTGTACAGTGAGCTTTGCCTGCTAGCTATGGTGTACAGTGAGCTCTGAATGCTTGCTATGGTGTACAGTGAGCTCTGACTGCTTGCTCTGGTGTACAGTGAGCTCTGGCTGCTTGCTCTGGTGTACAGTGAGCTCTGACTGCTTGCTCTGGTGTACAGTGAGCTCCGCCTGCTTACTCTGGTGTACAGTGAGCTCTGACTGCTTGCTCTGGTGTACAGTGAGCTCTGACTGCTTGCTCTGGTGTACAGTGAGCTCTGACTGCTTGCTCTGGTGTACAGTGAGCTCTGACTGCTTGCTCTGGTGTACAGTGAGATCTGGCTGCTTGCTCTGGTGTACAGTGAGTTCTGACTGCTTGCTCTGGTGTACAGTGGGCTCTGACTGCTTGCTCTGGTGCACAGTGAGCTCTGACTGCTAGCTCTGGTGTTCAGTGAGCTCTGACTGCTTGCTCTGATGTACAGTGAGCTCTGCCTGCTTGCTCTGGTGTACAGTGAGCTCTGACTGCTTGCTCTGGTGTACATTGAGCTCTGGCTGCTTGCTCTGGTGTACAGTGAGCTCTGACTGCTTGCTCTGGTGTACAGTGAGCTCTGACTGCTTGCTCTGGTGTACAGTGAGCTCTGCCTGCTTGCTTTGGTGTACAGTGAGCCCTGACTGCTTGCTCTGGTGTACAGTGAGCTCTGCCTGCTTGCTCTGGTGTACATTGAGCTCTGGCTGCTTGCTCTGGTGTACAGTGAGCTCTGGCTGCTTGCTCTGGTGTACAGTGAGCTCTGACTGCTTGCTCTGGTGTACAGTGAGCTCTGGCTGCTTGCTCTGGTGTACAGTGAATTCTGGCTGCTTGCTCTGGTGTACAGTGAGCTCTGACTGCTTGCTCTGGTGCACAGTGAGCTCTGACTGCTAGTTCTGGTGTACAGTGAGCTCTGACTGCTTGCTCTGGTGTACAGTGAGCTCTGACTGCTTGCTCTGGTGTACAGTGAGCTCTGGCTACTTGCTCTGGTGTACAGTGAGCTCTGACTGCTTGCTCTGGTGCACAGTTAGCTCTGACTGCTTGCTCTACTGTACAATAAGCTCTGACTTCTTTCTCTGGTGTACAGTGAGCTCTGACTGCTTGCTCTGGTGTACAGTGAGCTCTGACTGCTAGCTCTGGTGTACAGTGAGCTCTGCCTGCTTGCTCTGGTGTACAGTGAGCTCTGGCTACTTGCTCTGGTGTACAGTGAGCTCTGACTGCTTGCTCTGGTGTACAGTGAGCTCTGACTGCTTGTTATGGTGTACAGTGAACTCTGACTCCTTGCACTTGTGTACAATGAGCTTTGTCTGCTTGCTCTGGTGTACAGTGAGCTTTGGTTCCCTGCTCTGGTGCACAGTGAGCACTGAGTGTTCTGGTGTACAGTGAGCACTGAGTGTTTTGGTGTACCGTGAGCACTGAGTGTTCTGGCGTACCGTGAGCACTGAGTGTTCTGGTGTACCGTGAGCACTAAGCGTTCTGGTGTACAGTGAGCACTAAGTGTTCTGGTGTACAGTGAGCACTGAGTGTTCTGGTGTACCGTGAGCACTAAGTGTTCCGGTGTACAGTGAGCACCGAGTGTTCTGGTTTACAGTGAGCACCGAGTGCTCAGGTGTACAGTGAGCATAGAGTGTTCTGGCTTACAGTGAGCTCTGACTGTTCTGGTGTACAGTGAGCACTGACTGTTTAGGTGTACAGTGAGCTTTAGTGTACAGGAACTATGGCTACTCTGGTGTACAGTGAGCATAGAGTGTTCTGGCTATCAGTGAGCTCTGAATGTTCTGGTGTACAGTGAGCTCTGACTGTTTTGGTGTACAGTGAGCTTTAGTGTAGAGGAATTATGGCTACTCTGGTGTACAGTGAGCTCTGACTGCTTGCTCTAGTATACAGTGAGCTTTGCCTGCTAGCTATGGTGTACAGTGAGCTCTGAATGCTTGCTATGGTGTACAGTGAGCTCTGACTGCTTGCTCTGGTGTACAGTGAGCTCTGGCTGCTTGCTCTGGTGTACAGTGAGCTCTGACTGCTTGCTCTGGTGTACAGTGAGCTCTGCCTGCTTACTCTGGTGTACAGTGAGGTCTGACTGCTTGCTCTGGGGTACAGTGAGCTCTGCCTGCTTGCTCTGGTGTACATTGAGCTCTGACTGCTTGCTCTGGTGTACATTGAGCTCTGACTGCTTGCTCTGGTGTACAGTGAGATCTGGCTGCTTGCTCTGGTGTACAGTGAGTTCTGACTGCTTGCTCTGGTGTACAGTGGGCTCTGACTGCTTGCTCTGGTGCACAGTGAGCTCTGACTGCTAGCTCTGGTGTACAGTGAGCTCTGACTGCTTGCTCTGATGTACAGTGAGCTCTGCCTGCTTGCTCTGGTGTACAGTGAGCTCTGGCTACTTGCTCTGGTGTACAGTGAGCTCTGACTGCTTGCTCTGGTGTACAGTGAGCTCTGCATGCTTGCTATGGTGTACAGTGAGCTCTGACTGCTTGCTCTGGTGTACAGTGAGCTCTGGCTGCTTGCTCTGGTGTACAGTGAGTTCTGACTGCTTTCTCTGGTGTACAGTGAGCTCTGCCTGCTTGATCTGGTGTACAGTGAGCTCTGACTGCTTGCTCTGGTGTACAGTGAGCTCTGCCTGCTTGCTCTGGTGTACATTGAGCTCTGGCTGCTTGAACTGGTGTACAGTGAGCTCTGACTGCTTGCTCTGGTGTACAGTGAGCTCTGGCTGCTTGCTCTGGTGTACAGTGAGTTCTGACTGCTTGCTCGTGAACAGTGAGCTCTGACTGCTTGCTCTGGTGCACAGTGAGCTCTGGCTGCTTGCTCTGGTGTACAGTGAGCTCTGACTGCTTGCTCTGGTGTACAGTGAGTTCTGCCTGCTTGCTCTGGTGTACAGTGAGCTCTGACTGCTTGCTCTGGGGTACAGTGAGCTCTGCCTGCTTGCTCTGGTGTACATTGAGCTCTGACTGCTTGCTCTGGTGTACAGTGAGCTCTGACTGCTTGCTCAGATGTACAGTGAGCTCTGCCTGCTTGCTCTGGTGTACAGTGAGCTCTGGCTACTTGCTCTGGTGTACAGTGAGCTCTGACTGCTTGCTCTGGTGTACAGTGAGCTTTGCATGCTTGCTATGGTGTACAGTGAGCTCTGACTGCTTGCTCTGGTGTACAGTGAGCTCTGGCTGCTTGCTCTGGTGTACAGTGAGTTCTGACTGCTTTCTCTGGTGTACAGTGAGCTCTGCCTGCTTGATCTGGTGTACAGTGAGCTCTGACTGCTTGCTCTGGTGTACAGTGAGCTCTGCCTGCTTGCTCTGGTGTACATTGAGCTCTGGCTGCTTGAACTGGTGTACAGTGAGCTCTGACTGCTTGCTCTGGTGTACAGTGAGCTCTGGCTGCTTGCTCTGGTGTACAGTGAGTTCTGACTGCTTACTCTGGTGTACAGTGAGCTCTGACTGCTTGCTCTGGGGTACAGTGAGCTCTGCCTGCTTGCTCTGGTGTACAGTGAGATCTGGCTGCTTGCTCTGGTGTACAGTGAGTTCTGACTGCTTGCTCTGGTGTACAGTGGGCTCTGACTGCTTGCTCTGGTGCACAGTGAGCTCTGACTGCTAGTTCTGGTGTACAGTGAGCTCTGACTGCTTGCTCTGATGTACAGTGAGCTCTGCCTGCTTGCTCTGGTGTACAGTGAGCTCTGGCTACTTGCTCTGGTGTACAGTGAGCTCTGACTGCTTACTCTGGTGTACAGTGAGCTCTGACTGCTTGCTCTGGGGTACAGTGAGCTCTGCCTGCTTGCTCTGGTGTACATTGAGCTCTGACTGCTTGCTCTGGTGTACAGTGAGCTCTGACTGCTTGCTCTGGTGTACAGTGAGATCTGGCTGCTTGCTCTGGTGTACAGTGAGTTCTGACTGCTTGCTCTGGTGTACAGTGGGCTCTGACTGCTTGCTCTGGTGCACAGTGAGCTCTGACTGCTAGCTCTGGTGTACAGTGAGCTCTGACTGCTTGCTCTGATGTACAGTGAGCTCTGCCTGCTTGCTCTGGTGTACAGTGAGCTCTGGCTACTTGCTCTGGTGTACAGTGAGCTCTGACTGCTTGCTCTGGTGTACAGTGAGCTCTGCATGCTTGCTATGGTGTACAGTGAGCTCTGACTGCTTGCTCTGGTGTACAGTGAGCTCTGGCTGCTTGCTCTGGTGTACAGTGAGTTCTGACTGCTTTCTCTGGTGTACAGTGAGCTCTGCCTGCTTGATCTGGTGTACAGTGAGCTCTGACTGCTTGCTCTGGTGTACAGTGAGCTCTGCCTGCTTGCTCTGGTGTACATTGAGCTCTGGCTGCTTGAACTGGTGTACAGTGAGCTCTGACTGCTTGCTCTGGTGTACAGTGAGCTCTGGCTGCTTGCTCTGGTGTACAGTGAGTTCTGACTGCTTGCTCTGGTGAACAGTGAGCTCTGACTGCTTGCTCTGGTGCACAGTGAGCTCTGGCTGCTTGCTCTGGTGTACAGCGAGCTCTGACTGCTTGCTCTGGTGTACAGTGAGCTCTGCCTGCTTGCTCTCGTGTACAGTGAGCTCTGACTGCTTGCTCTGGGGTACAGTGAGCTCTGCCTGCTTGCTCTGGTGTACATTGAGCTCTGCATGCTTGCTATGGTGTACAGTGAGCTCTGCATGCTTGCTATGGTGTACAGTGAGCTCTGACTGCTTGCTCTGGTGTACAGTGAGCTCTGGCTGCTTGCTCTGGTGTACAGTGAGTTCTGCCTGCTTGCTCTGGTGTACAGTGAGCTCTGACTGCTTGCTCTGGGGTACAGTGAGCTCTGCCTGCTTGCTCTGGTGTACATTGAGCTCTGACTGCTTGCTCTGGTGTACAGTGAGCTCTGACTGCTTGCTCAGATGTACAGTGAGCTCTGCCTGCTTGCTCTGGTGTACAGTGAGCTCTGGCTACTTGCTCTGGTGTACAGTGAGCTCTGACTGCTTGCTCTGGTGTACAGTGAGCTTTGCATGCTTGCTATGGTGTACAGTGAGCTCTGACTGCTTGCTCTGGTGTACAGTGAGCTCTGGCTGCTTGCTCTGGTGTACAGTGAGTTCTGACTGCTTTCTCTGGTGTACAGTGAGCTCTGCCTGCTTGATCTGGTGTACAGTGAGCTCTGACTGCTTGCTCTGGAGTACAGTGAGCTCTGCCTGCTTGCTCTAGTGTACATTGAGCTCTGGCTGCTTGAACTGGTGTACAGTGAGCTCTGACTGCTTGCTCTGGTGTACAGTGAGCTCTGGCTGCTTGCTCTGGTGTACAGTGAGTTCTGACTGCTTACTCTGGTGTACAGTGAGCTCTGACTGCTTGCTCTGGGGTACAGTGAGCTCTGCCTGCTTGCTCTGGTGTACAGTGAGATCTGGCTGCTTGCTCTGGTGTACAGTGAGTTCTGACTGCTTGCTCTGGTGTACAGTGGGCTCTGACTGCTTGCTCTGGTGCACAGTGAGCTCTGACTGCTAGTTCTGGTGTACAGTGAGCTCTGACTGCTTGCTCTGATGTACAGTGAGCTCTGCCTGCTTGCTCTGGTGTACAGTGAGCTCTGGCTACTTGCTCTGGTGTACAGTGAGCTCTGACTGCTTACTCTGGTGTACAGTGAGCTCTGACTGCTTGCTCTGGGGTACAGTGAGCTCTGCCTGCTTGCTCTGGTGTACATTGAGCTCTGACTGCTTGCTCTGGTGTACAGTGAGCTCTGACTGCTTGCTCTGGTGTACAGTGAGATCTGGCTGCTTGCTCTGGTGTACAGTGAGTTCTGACTGCTTGCTCTGGTGTACAGTGGGCTCTGACTGCTTGCTCTGGTGCACAGTGAGCTCTGACTGCTAGCTCTGGTGTACAGTGAGCTCTGACTGCTTGCTCTGATGTACAGTGAGCTCTGCCTGCTTGCTCTGGTGTACAGTGAGCTCTGGCTACTTGCTCTGGTGTACAGTGAGCTCTGACTGCTTGCTCTGGTGTACAGTGAGCTCTGCATGCTTGCTATGGTGTACAGTGAGCTCTGACTGCTTGCTCTGGTGTACAGTGAGCTCTGGCTGCTTGCTCTGGTGTACAGTGAGTTCTGACTGCTTTCTCTGGTGTACAGTGAGCTCTGCCTGCTTGATCTGGTGTACAGTGAGCTCTGACTGCTTGCTCTGGTGTACAGTGAGCTGTGCCTGCTTGCTCTGGTGTACATTGAGCTCTGGCTGCTTGAACTGGTGTACAGTGAGCTCTGACTGCTTGCTCTGGTGTACAGTGAGCTCTGGCTGCTTGCTCTGGTGTACAGTGAGTTCTGACTGCTTGCTCTGGTGAACAGTGAGCTCTGACTGCTTGCTCTGGTGCACAGTGAGCTCTGGCTGCTTGCTCTGGTGTACAGTGAGCTCTGACTGCTTGCTCTGGTGTACAGTGAGCTCTGCCTGCTTGCTCTCGTGTACAGTGAGCTCTGACTGCTTGCTCTGGGGTACAGTGAGCTCTGCCTGCTTGCTCTGGTGTACATTGAGCTCTGACTGCTTGCTCTGGTGTACAGTGAGCTCTGACTGCTTGCTCAGATGTACAGTGAGCTCTGCCTGCTTGCTCTGGTGTACAGTGAGCTCTGGCTACTTGCTCTGGTGTACAGTGAGCTCTGACTGCTTGCTCTGGTGTACAGTGAGCTTTGCATGCTTGCTATGGTGTACAGTGAGCTCTGACTGCTTGCTCTGGTGTACAGTGAGCTCTGGCTGCTTGCTCTGGTGTACAGTGAGTTCTGACTGCTTTCTCTGGTGTACAGTGAGCTCTGCCTGCTTGATCTGGTGTACAGTGAGCTCTGACTGCTTGCTCTGGTGTACAGTGAGCTCTGCCTGCTTGCTCTGGTGTACATTGCGCTCTGGCTGCTTGAACTGGTGTACAGTGAGCTCTGACTGCTTGCTCTGGTGTACAGTGAGCTCTGGCTGCTTGCTCTGGTGTACAGTGAGTTCTGACTGCTTGCTCTAGTATACAGTGAGCTCTGACTGGTTGCTCTGGTGCACAGTGAGCTCTGGCTGCTTGCTCTGGTGTACAGTGAGCTCTGACTGCTTGCTCTGGGGTACAGTGAGCTCTGCCTGCTTGCTCTGGTGTACATTGAGCTCTGACTGCTTGCTCTGGTGTACAGTGAGCTCTGACTGCTTGCTCTGGTGTACAGTGAGATCTGGCTGCTTGCTCTGGTGTACAGTGAGTTCTGACTGCTTGGTCTGGTGTACAGTGAGCTCTGACTGCTTCCTCTGGTGCACAGTGAGCTCTGACTGCTAGCTCTGGTGTACAGTGAGCTCTGACTGCTTGCTCTGATGTACAGTGAGCTCTGCCTGCTTGCTCTGGTGTACAGTGAGCTCTGGCTACTTGCTCTGGTGTACAGTGAGCTCTGACTGCTTGCTCTGGTGTACAGTGAGCTCTGACTGCTTGCTCTGGTGTACAGTGAGCTCTGACTGCTTGCTCTGGTGTACATTGAGCTCTGCCTGCTTGCTATGGTGTACAGTGAGCTCTGACTGCTTGCTCTGGTGTACAGTGAGCTCTGGCTGCTTGCTCTGGTGTACAGTGAGCTCTGACTGCTTTCTCTGGTGTACAGTGAGCTCTGCCTGCTTGATCTGGTGTACAGTGAGCTCTGACTGCTTGCTATGGTGTACAGTGAGCTCTGACTGCTTTCTCTGGTGTACAGTGAGCTCTGCCTGCTTGATCTGGTGTACAGTGAGCTCTGACTGCTTGCTCTGGTGTACAGTGAGCTCTGCCTGCTTGCTCTGGTGTACATTGAGCTCTGGCTGCTTGAACTGGTGTACAGTGAGTTCTGAGTGCTTGCTCTGGTGAACAGTGAGCTCTGACTGCTTGCTCTGGTGCACAGTGAGCTCTGACTGCTAGCTCTGGTGTTCAGTGAGCCCTGACTGCTTGCTCTGATGTACAGTGAGCTCTGCCTGCTTGCTCTGGTGTACAGTGAGCTCTGGCTACTTGCTCTGGTGTACAGTGAGCTCTGATTGCTTGCTCTGGTGTACAGTGATCTCTGACTGCTTGCTCTGGTGTACAGTGAGCTCTGACTGCTTGCTCTGGTGTACAGTGAGCTCTGCCTGCATGCACTGGTGTACAGTGAGCTCTGGCTGCTTGCGCTGGTGTACAGTGAGCTCTGTCTGCTTGCTCTGGGGCACAGTGAGCTCTGACTGCTTGCTATGGTGTACAGTGAGCTCTGACTGCTTTCTCTGGTGTACAGTGAGTTCTGACTGCTAGCTCTGGTGTACAGTGAGCTCTGACTGCTTGCTCTGGTGTACAGTGAGCTCTGACTGCTTGTTCTGGTGTACAGTGAGCGCTGACTCCTTGCTCCCGTGTACAATGAGCTTTGTCTGCTTGCTCTGGTGCACAGTGAGCACTGAGTGTTCTGGTGTACAGTGAGCACTGAGTGTTTTGGTGTACCGTGAGCACTGAGTGCTCTGGCGTACCGTGAGCACTGAGTGTTCTGGTGTACCGTGAGCACTGAGTGTTCTGGTGTACCGTGAGCACTAAGTGTTCTGGTGTACAGTGAGCACCGAGTATTCTGGTTTACAGTGAGCACCGAGTGCTCTGGTGAACAGTGAGCACCGAGTGTTCTAGTGTACAGTGAGCACCGAGTGTTCGTTTGTACAGTGAGCACCGAGTGTTCTGGTGTACAGTGAGCACCAAGTGTTCTAGCATGCAGTGAGCACCGAGTGCTCTGGTGTGCAGTGAGCACCGAGTGTTCTGGTGTACAGTGAGCACCGAGTGTTCTGGTGTACAGTGAGCACCGAGTGTTCTGGTGTGCAGTAAGCACCGAGTGTTCTGGTGTGCAGTGAGCACCGAGTGCTCTGGTGTGCAGTGAGCACCGAGTGTTCTGGTGTGCAGTGAGCACCGAGTATTCTGGTGTACAGTGAGCACCGAGTGTTCTGGTGTACAGTGAGCACCGAGTGTTCTGGTGTACAGTGAGCACCGAGTGTTCTGGTGTACAATGAGCACCGAGTGTTCTGGTGTACAATGAGTACCGAGTGTTCTGGTGTGCAGTGAGCACCGAGTGTTCTGGTGTACAGTGAGCACCGAGTGTTCTGGTGTACAATGAGCACCGAGTGTTCTGGTGTGCAGTGAGCACCGAGTGTTCTGGTGTACAGTGAGCACCGAGTGTTCTTTTGTACAGTGAGCACCGAGTGTTCTTGTGTACAGTGAGCACAGAGTGTTCTGGTGTACAGTGAGCACCGAGTGTTCTTTTGTACAGTGAGCACCGAGTGTTCTGGTGTACAGTGAGCACCGAGTGTTCTTTTGTACAGTGAGCACCGAGTGTTCTTGTGTACAGTGAGCACCGAGTGTTCTGGTGTACAGTGAGCACCGAGTGTTCTGGTGTACAGTGAGCACCGAGTGTTCTGGTGTACAGTGAGCACCGAGTGTTCTGGTGTGCAGTAAGCACCGAGTGCTCTGGTGTGCAGTGAGCACCGAGTGTTCTTGTGTGCAGTGAGCACCGAGTGTTCTGGTGTACAGTGAGCACCGAGTGTTCTGGTGTACAGTGAGCACCGAGTGTTCTTGAGTGCAGTGAGCACCGAGTGTTCTGGTGTACAGTGAGCACCGAGTGTTCTGGTGTGCAGTAAGCACCGAGTGTTCTGGTGTGCAGTGAGCACCGAGTGCTCTGGTGTGCAGTGAGCACCGAGTGTTCTTGAGTGCAGTGAGCACCGAGTGTTCTGGTGTACAGTGAGCACCGAGTGTTCTGGTGTGCAGTAAGCACCGAGTGTTCTGGTGTGCAGTGAGCACCGAGTGCTCTGGTGTGCAGTGAGCACCGAGTGTTCTGGTGTACAGTGAGCACCGAGTGTTCTGGTGTACAGTGAGCACCGAGTGTTCTGGTGTACAGTGAGCACCGAGTGTTCTGGTGTACAGTGAGCACCGAGTGTTCTGGTGCACAGTGAGCACCGAGTGTTCTGGTGCACAGTGAGCACCGAGTGTTCTGGTGTACAGTGAGCACCGAGTGTTCTGGTGTACAGTGAGCACCGAGTGTTCTGGTGTACAGTGAGCACCGAGTGTTCTGGTGCACAGTGAGCACCGAGTGTTCTGGTTTACAGTGAGCACCTAGTGTTCTGGTGTGCAGTGAGCACCGAGTGCTCTGGTGTACAGTGAGCACCGAGTGTTCTTGAGTGCAGTGAGCACCGAGTGTTCTGGTGTACAGTGAGCACCGAGTGTTCTGGTGTGCAGTAAGCACCGAGTGTTCTGGTGTGCAGTGAGCACCGAGTGCTCTGGTGTGCAGTGAGCACCGAGTGTTCTGGTGTACAGTGAGCACCGAGTGTTCTGGTGTACAGTGAGCACCGAGTGTTCTGGTGTGCAGTAAGCACCGAGTGTTCTGGTGTGCAGTAAGCACCGAGTGTTCTGGTGTGCAGTGAGCACCGAGTGCTCTGGTGTGCAGTGAGCACCGAGTGTTCTTGTGTGCAGTGAGCACCGAGTGTTCTGGTGTACAGTGAGCACCGAGTGTTCTGGTGTGCAGTAAGCACCGAGTGTTCTGGTGTGCAGTGAGCACCGAGTGCTCTGGTGTGCAGTGAGCACCGAGTGTTCTGGTGTACAGTGAGCACCGAGTGTTCTGGTGTACAGTGAGCACCGAGTGTTCTGGTGTGCAGTAAGCACCGAGTGTTCTGGTGTGCAGTGAGCACCGAGTGCTCTGGTGTGCAGTGAGCACCGAGTGTTCTGGTGTACAGTGAGCACCGAGTGTTCTGGTGTACAGTGAGCACCGAGTGTTCTGGTGTACAGTGAGCACCAAGTGTTCTGGTGCACAGTGAGCACCGAGTGTTCTGGTGTGCAGTAAGCACCGAGTGTTCTGGTGTGCAGTGAGCACCGAGTGCTCTGGTGTGCAGTGAGCACCGAGTGTTCTTGTGTACAGTGAGCACCGAGTGTTCTTGAGTGCAGTGAGCACCGAGTGTTCTGGTGTACAGTGAGCACCGAGTGTTCTGGTGTGCAGTAAGCACCGAGTGTTCTGGTGTGCAGTGAGCACCGAGTGCTCTGGTGTGCAGTGAGCACCGAGTGTTCTGGTGTACAGTGAGCACCGAGTGTTCTGGTGTACAGTGAGCACCGAGTGTTCTGGTGTGCAGTAAGCACCGAGTGTTCTGGTGTGCAGTGAGCACCGAGTGCTCTGGTGTGCAGTGAGCACCGAGTGTTCTGGTGTACAGTGAGCACCGAGTGTTCTGGTGTACAGTGAGCACCGAGTGTTCTGGTGTACAGTGAGCACCAAGTGTTCTGGTGCACAGTGAGCACCGAGTGTTCTGGTGTGCAGTAAGCACCGAGTGTTCTGGTGTGCAGTGAGCACCGAGTGCTCTGGTGTGCAGTGAGCACCGAGTGTTCTTGTGTGCAGTGAGCACCGAGTGTTCTGGTGTACAGTGAGCACCGAGTGTTCTGGTGTACAGTGAGCACCGAGTGTTCTTGAGTGCAGTGAGCACCGAGTGTTCTGGTGTACAGTGAGCACCGAGTGTTCTGGTGTGCAGTAAGCACCGAGTGTTCTGGTGTGCAGTGAGCACCGAGTGCTCTGGTGTGCAGTGAGCACCGAGTGTTCTTGAGTGCAGTGAGCACCGAGTGTTCTGGTGTACAGTGAGCACCGAGTGTTCTGGTGTGCAGTAAGCACCGAGTGTTCTTGAGTGCAGTGAGCACCGAGTGTTCTGGTGTACAGTGAGCACCGAGTGTTCTGGTGTGCAGTAAGCACCGAGTGTTCTGGTGTGCAGTGAGCACCGAGTGCTCTGGTGTGCAGTGAGCACCGAGTGTTCTTGAGTGCAGTGAGCACCGAGTGTTCTGGTGTACAGTGAGCACCGAGTGTTCTGGTGTGCAGTAAGCACCGAGTGTTCTGGTGTGCAGTGAGCACCGAGTGCTCTGGTGTGCAGTGAGCACCGAGTGTTCTGGTGTACAGTGAGCACCGAGTGTTCTGGTGTACAGTGAGCACCGAGTGTTCTGGTGTACAGTGAGCACCGAGTGTTCTGGTGTACAGTGAGCACCGAGTGTTCTGGTGCACAGTGAGCACCGAGTGTTCTGGTGCACAGTGAGCACCGAGTGTTCTGGTGTACAGTGAGCACCGAGTGTTCTGGTGTACAGTGAGCACCGAGTGTTCTGGTGTACAGTGAGCACCGAGTGTTCTGGTGCACAGTGAGCACCGAGTGTTCTGGTTTACAGTGAGCACCGAGTGTTCTGGTGTGCAGTGAGCACCGAGTGCTCTGGTGTACAGTGAGCACCGAGTGTTCTTGAGTGCAGTGAGCACCGAGTGTTCTGGTGTACAGTGAGCACCGAGTGTTCTGGTGTGCAGTAAGCACCGAGTGTTCTGGTGTGCAGTGAGCACCGAGTGCTCTGGTGTGCAGTGAGCACCGAGTGTTCTGGTGTACAGTGAGCACCGAGTGTTCTGGTGTACAGTGAGCACCGAGTGTTCTGGTGTGCAGTAAGCACCGAGTGTTCTGGTGTGCAGTAAGCACCGAGTGTTCTGGTGTGCAGTGAGCACCGAGTGCTCTGGTGTGCAGTGAGCACCGAGTGTTCTTGAGTGCAGTGAGCACCGAGTGTTCTGGTGTACAGTGAGCACCGAGTGTTCTGGTGTGCAGTAAGCACCGAGTGTTCTGGTGTGCAGTGAGCACCGAGTGCTCTGGTGTGCAGTGAGCACCGAGTGTTCTGGTGTACAGTGAGCACCGAGTGTTCTGGTGTACAGTGAGCACCGAGTGTTCTGGTGTGCAGTAAGCACCGAGTGTTCTGGTGTGCAGTGAGCACCGAGTGCTCTGGTGTGCAGTGAGCACCGAGTGTTCTGGTGTACAGTGAGCACCGAGTGTTCTGGTGTACAGTGAGCACCGAGTGTTCTGGTGTACAGTGAGCACCAAGTGTTCTGGTGCACAGTGAGCACCGAGTGTTCTGGTGTGCAGTAAGCACCGAGTGTTCTGGTGTGCAGTGAGCACCGAGTGCTCTGGTGTGCAGTGAGCACCGAGTGTTCTTGTGTACAGTGAGCACCGAGTGTTCTTGAGTGCAGTGAGCACCGAGTGTTCTGGTGTACAGTGAGCACCGAGTGTTCTGGTGTGCAGTAAGCACCGAGTGTTCTGGTGTGCAGTGAGCACCGAGTGCTCTGGTGTGCAGTGAGCACCGAGTGTTCTGGTGTACAGTGAGCACCGAGTGTTCTGGTGTACAGTGAGCACCGAGTGTTCTGGTGTGCAGTAAGCACCGAGTGTTCTGGTGTGCAGTGAGCACCGAGTGCTCTGGTGTGCAGTGAGCACCGAGTGTTCTGGTGTACAGTGAGCACCGAGTGTTCTGGTGTACAGTGAGCACCGAGTGTTCTGGTGTACAGTGAGCACCAAGTGTTCTGGTGCACAGTGAGCACCGAGTGTTCTGGTGTGCAGTAAGCACCGAGTGTTCTGGTGTGCAGTGAGCACCGAGTGCTCTGGTGTGCAGTGAGCACCGAGTGTTCTTGTGTGCAGTGAGCACCGAGTGTTCTGGTGTACAGTGAGCACCGAGTGTTCTGGTGTACAGTGAGCACCGAGTGTTCTTGAGTGCAGTGAGCACCGAGTGTTCTGGTGTACAGTGAGCACCGAGTGTTCTGGTGTGCAGTAAGCACCGAGTGTTCTGGTGTGCAGTGAGCACCGAGTGCTCTGGTGTCCAGTGAGCACCGAGTGTTCTTGAGTGCAGTGAGCACCGAGTGTTCTGGTGTACAGTGAGCACCGAGTGTTCTGGTGTGCAGTAAGCACCGAGTGTTCTGGTGTGCAGTGAGCACCGAGTGTTCTGGTGTGCAGTGAGCACCGAGTGTTCTGGTGTACAGTGAGCACCGAGTGTTCTGGTGTACAGTGAGCACCGAGTGTTCTGGTGTACAGTGAGCACCGAGTGTTCTGGTGTACAGTGAGCACCGAGTGTTCTGGTGCACAGTGAGCACCGAGTGTTCTGGTGCACAGTGAGCACCGAGTGTTCTGGTGTACAGTGAGCACCGAGTGTTCTGGTGTACAGTGAGCACCGAGTGTTCTGGTGTACAGTGAGCACCGAGTGTTCTGGTGTACAGTGAGCACCGAGTGTTCTGGTGTACAGTGAGCACCGAGTGTTCTGGTGCACAGTGAGCACCGAGTGTTCTGGTGTACAGTGAGCACCGAGTGTTCTGGTGTACAGTGAGCACCGAGTGTTCTGGTGTTCAGTGAGCTCTGGCTCAGTACTTTCAGTACTTTGATGTTAAATGACATTCCCATACACAAAATAATATAATATATTTTAAGCGTTGAAAATTAATGTAAATTCTATGCTAAGTATATTGTCAGATATAATATTTACTATCGATTTTTAAAAATTACTCTTGAGAACATTAAAACCATAAATTATTATGGAACCGCTTAGATTTCCCTCGGAACATTAGCGTGCTGTAACGTAACGTAACGCACCGTGTCGTTGAGGATGTCACCCGAATTTGAATGACAGTGTCATCCATCGAAGACACATGAGGTCTCCAAGCGGACATCAACCAAATATTTACTTGTGCCGCCGAAAACGATATAAAGTTCAGTGACGAGAAATTTCTATAACACTTATATGGAAAAGTCGAGGAAATTAAAGTTGTATCAGAGTATAAAAGAAATTCCAATCCATACAACAGTTCGAAAAACTAATGTGTAGGACCTGGGAGTGATAATGTCAGAGAATCTCACTTTCAAAGAAAGCAACAATGTGAATTCCACATCTTCAAGCAAAATGATAGGATGGATAATGAGAACCTTCAAAACTAGGGACGCCAAACCCATGATGGATCTCTTGAAATCGCTTGTTTTCTCTTGGCTGGAATACTGCTGTACACTAACAACCACCTTCAAAGCAGGCGAAATTGCAGACCTGGAGAATGTACAGATGTCTTCAAGAAGGCACTGGACAGGCTGTGGTTCATTCGTCAGTTTACGTGTGGCCAACAGTAACAATCTAGTTGAAAAGGCTCTGATCCACTACGAGGCCTGGTCACAGACCTGGCCGCGGGGGCATTGATCCGCAAAACGCTCTCCTGATATACTCTCCAGGTATACCTGTACATGGGGTTAATATTTAGCACTTTGTTTCGTTACACTTGCATCTTCTGCTTCCACTATATTCTTCTAGATCAGCCTCCTCTTAGTCTTACCTTGCTTCCTTGAATCAATCTCGTCCCTTGAAAATTTTGTATGTCAAGGTCAAGTATCTGATGAACTATCTCTCTACTTCTCTGTTTGAGTCCCTTAAACCTCTCCTTGAAATCAGGTCTTCATATATAACTGGCCTCAGTACCATCTCGAGGGCTTAATTGGTCTCGAATTTCTCTGTGAGCTTAAACCTTGGGACTCAATGCTGCTTCATACTCCAATATGTAACCCGTGTGTTTGTTACACATAATTTTTTAAATGATCTTTTTTTCACTAACATTCGCGGAAAACGTTCTTCAATTAGCTAGTTCATGGATAAGGAGGGAATCCCAGCGGCAGTTTGAGAACGACAGCATCGAAAGCCAAATCTGATCGGAAGTTGTTATATATCCACATCAGTAGGAAAACAGTGGTGAAGGATCAGATAATCAGATCAACCTATTCCTCCTGTGATATACTCTGTATGATGCTCACGTCTCGAGCTTCATAATCACAGATTGTATTCCAGTTTTAATCATCTCTCTACATTTCCTGTTCCCATTACCGTTTTGTTTCATCTATATCAGTCACTTGCATGCTTATTCCTGCTGCCTCGTCAAGTCGTCTTGGAGCCTTTCTAGAGTTTAGTCTTCTCAATAGTTTCACATAATTAGCAAACAGTGATATAAAGGATTATAATGTTTCTAACATGCCAATTATGTACTTCAGAAAGAGCAATTATCCAGTTATTGATTCTTGGAAATTATTCCTTTATTTATTGTTACATGATGGGGTGGTACAAACTTTTGGGAGAAAAAGTGTGTAGGGTGAGCTTATAAGTGAAATGACGAAATCACGGAACGAATGGGATTTGAACCCATGGCAAGTGAGTCCTAAACTCAGGTCAGTGCGGTAACCACTGAACCACCTGGTTCTAAAAAGATTAATGCTACTAGGTACATTCTATCCACCATTTCTATACACCACTGTGACCACACATGCAGGTATTTACAGATGAATCCCACACTAGAGTGGCTGTAGCGTACTTTAGCTCAAATCCCCTCAAAGTCTCCATCATCACTCACAAAATCGCAATAAGACAACTGCAATCGTGTTATTACGATATTATGAGACATGAAATAACGAAGGTATCGTTGGTGCAATAGCACACTTTCAGTTATCATATAGGGGGCAGCACCATAGATGGAACTTACCGAGAAGAGTGCAGCTAGCGTGAGGGGTAACTTAGTGGTGAAAAGATCCTTGGGGAACTGTGCTTAATACCTTATCTACCTCAGTGCCTCTCCCTTACCATCACCATCTTTCTACTCTCTATATTTCTGTATCCTCCTGATAGCTCTCTCTATTAGTTCTTCCCGTCACAAGGTGACGTACTGAGTTGAAATTTTGTTTACATTCTAGGAAGCTGCTGTCTACCTATCTTTTTCTGCCTTATTTTGGTTACATTGTTATGTAACTCAAGAAGGTTGGAGAAACAAGCTCTGCCATTTTTTAATTATGCTGTATGCACAAGATATCGTTATTTCATTCTAAGTTTTGCACTGTTCTTCAGGTTATTTTTGCTAGCACTGACAACTAGTATGCTAGTCCGCCATGCTAACCTAGATTTAGGTAGTTCCTCTTTATTATATTCATAGATCATACAGATTTTGCATTTCATTTCATTTCATTTCATTTCATTTCATTCCATTTCATTTTGTATTTCATTTCTCAATGCCTAACCATTTGTTTATCTTATTTATTTTGTTTCATCTTATTCCCTTTGAATCAATTTTACTTCCTTTATTGTGTTTGTTTCTTTCAGTATTTGTTGATTTCTCCTTATTCGCCGTTTAATTGGCATCTTTGGTGACTCCTCAGTGAAGAGAAAACAGTGGTACATGACCTTAACACTTCTATACTGATCTAACCTCAAACTTTCATCCAAATCCAGAATAAGCATTGACCTTTTCAACCCTCTGTTTAGTTCTTCTGTTTAGTTCTTCTTTACACATGAAATAATCGTTTTATTGTTTTGTATGTTATACGTGACTTTTATTTTTATAATTTTTATAAACGGTTCCTGCACATGACAACTTGCATTCCACACAAGCCCATTGTACCTTAACTTATTCATAGTTTGGAACAAGAGGATAACAACTAACAAAATATAGAAGAATTGAGACTTATGCAACACATGGGAATCTTTATTGAAGAAACGTTTCGCCACATAGTGGCTTCATCAGTCCAATACAAAGTAGAAATGGGTAAGGAGAGGAGAAGTTTGAGGTAATCAGTCCCTCAACCTGGAATCGATGTGTTCAGTCCATCACTCTTGTAGGAAGTGCAGCATAGGGCCAGAGAGGTGGCTTATATACTGCAGTCAGATGAGTCGAAGCAGGAGGAGGCGGGATCACAGTGGGACCTGCCACTAGTGTAAGTAGGTCGTCGTCCAAAGGTTGGGCAAGCGTTGAAGTCTTTGTACCAAGACCCCATGATGTTGCAGTGTCTGACAGATGTGATGAATGGTTTAGAAAACAGACAAGTCGAAGAACTGAGACTTATGCAACACATGGGAATCTTTATTGAAGAAACGTTTCGCCACGTAGTGGCTTCATCAGTTCAATACAAAGTAGAAATGGCCCTATGCTGCACTTCCTACAAGAGTGATGGACTGAACACATCGATTCCAGGTTGAGGGACTGATTACCTCAAACTTCTCCTCTCCTTACCCATTTCTACTTTGTATTGGACTGATGAAGCCACTATGTGGCGAAACGTTTCTTCAATAAAGATTCCCATGTGTTGCATAAGTGTCTCAATTCTTCAACTTGTCGGTTTTTTAAACCATTCATAACAAAGTGTAGTTGAACATATTGACGCGATACTACAGAGTGGAAGAGGGTTGCTTGCAGCTTTACTCATGAAGCTACATGTAATACTGGACACTGGCATAGCCCAGTAAATATCAAAAGGAGAAAAGCAAAGGTAACAAAATCCCCAACATTGGATGATGATCAGAAAGGATTAGCTTTAAGACAACATTTTAATTGCCTGAAATAAATCTTCCTCATCATGAAGTAAGCCTTCCCGTGTGATGGAATACTGGAGCATTCCATCACACAGAACGATAACAGGAGTCAATACGGCGCACTGTATATGAAGAGTAAAATGCATTTGTTGTATAAAACAAGAGCATGAGATTATGAAAAAACTAAAGAACAAGGACAACAGGAAGACTCCTGACGTACAGAACAAGAATAGCAGGAGGCATCCAGCCTCCTAGAACACAGAGAGCAGGAGCCATCCTGATTCACAGGACAAAGAGAGCAAGAGATACTGTATCACACAGAAGGAGAGCAGAAGGCATCCCCCGACACAGGACAAAGATTTGCATTTGTTGTTCCTGAGCGCAAGATTTCTGGGCAGCTGTACCTACACGCTTCTCTGGTATGAGTAATGTTAAAATGAACAAGATGTTTGGGTAGCTGCAGCCGCATGCCTCTCTGGCATGTGCGGAGAACCAGTAAGCAAGATTCCTCAGTAGTTCCAGTAACACACTTCTCTGGCATGAGTGTTGTTCTAGCGAGCAAGATTTCCGAACAGCTTCAGCCAACCATTCCTCTGGCATGTGTGGTATTTCCAGTGAGCAAGAGTTCCCAGTAGCTGCAGCCACACACTTCTCTGGCATGTGCAGTGTTCCAGCAAGCAAGATTTCTCGGTAGCTCCAGCCACACACTCCTCTGGCAATTTCGTCTGGGGCAAATGATTCAGACCCGGCTGGGAAAGCAATGTATCTAGTGTAATTGAATTTCCTCAGAGAACCAACTGACTCGTGCAAGCGTCTCCTTCACACAATATCTAAAAACCATCAACAGCAACAAATTAACTTTAAGATTTACTTGAGATCATAATGAATCATGTACACACAATAGGTGTAGTCCGAGGTGACGTAAGTACTCTCACTATTTATTTATAGTTTATGGTTTACATGTACATAAAAAAACATAATCCATGTGCCATTTGTATGAACACTTATGTATCGTGGTGTCATATGTATACACACAATATATTTGCGAAGTTCTTGGTGTCACGTAAAAACATACGATATGTATAGCTAATGGTGCCAACATGTATACATACACATATGAGTGTAGTTAACAGTATCACATATACACTCAGAATAAGTGTAGTTCCAGGTGTCCAGATAACTCGCACATAGGAGAACGAAACTTTCGACGACGTTTTGGTCCGACTTGGACAACTAACTAGTTGATGTTTAAGTTGGACAGAAAAGTTGTCATAAGTTTCAATTTGTTATTATTTACGAAGACACACACACACACACACACACACACACACACACACACACACACACACACACACACACACACACACACACACACACACACACACACACACACACACATACATCATTCAAATTTACTCGAGTTCTATGATAAAGTATCGAATGTTTGGCAAAAGAGAGAGAGAGAGAGAGAGAGAGAGAGAGAGAGAGAGAGAGAGAGAGAGAGAGAGAGAGAGAGAGAGAGAGAGAGAGAGAGAGAGAGAGAGAGAGAGAGAGAGAGAGAGAGAGGTACGTGAACTTTATATTTTTGACATTGGAAAAGTTCCCCACAAGAGACTGGTACAAAAGATAGTGGAGCAGGAAGGAAGGTCAGAGAAAGCACTAAAGTGGACCAAGGAATACTTAAGGGGAAGAAAGCAATGAGTTGCTGCAGGGAAGAGGTGTCTGACTGGGCGAGTGTGACGAGTGGGTTCCAACAAGGTTCAGTACTGTCACGAGTACCGTTTCTTGTGTGTATAAACGATATGACTGAGAAAATCTAGTCAGAGGTGTTCTTGCTCGCAGTTGATGCAAAATTAATGAGAGCAGTAACAGGAATAGATCAGGAAAGACTACTGATGATTCTGGACAAGCTGCGTGATTGGTCTAAGTACCAATTGGAATTTAATCCCTGCAAGTGGAAAGTTATGAAAATCGGAAAATGGCGAAGACGTCCTGAAACAATGAACAGGCTTGGGGGACGGACTTTGAACCATCCTTAAAGAGAAGGACCATAGGGTCAACATAATTCCGAACATTTCACCTGAGGCACACATCAACCAAATGACCACTGTAGCAAATGCTAAGTTAGAAAATTTAAGAGTAGCTTTCAAGAAAATCTCCAAAGAGGCATTTACCACCTTATTCATGGCATATGTCTGGCCCATCTTGGGGTATGCAGAGCCAGCATGAAACCACCATCTGATGAAGCGCAAATGAAAAATTTGACCCGGTACAACATCTGGGTATATTTATTGTAGACGTTTCGCCATCCAGTGCCTTTATCAATACAAATTCAAGGACATAATTGGAAGACAGAAGAACTATATTCAAAAGATGAGGTAATCAGTCCCTCAGCCTTGGAGTTGGTGTGAAGAGCACCATAGTCATCACGACTACAGTGCTCTTCACATTCTCGGAAGGAAGACTGGGTAGCTGAGCTCAAGAAAAGGGACTAAGAGTGGGGAAAGCAGTTAGAAGAGCACAGCAAGGAAAGGGAGGAGAGGATAGCTGCAGAGAGCAGGAAATATGAGCTACAAGCTACAGCAGCAGCGGCCAAGATGCAGAAATTAGAAGAAGAACTGAAGAATCTGAAACAGTCTAAAGAACCAAAGAGCAGTATGGGCATGACAACAGGAATTGTTACATCAGTCACAAATGAAGGGACTGTAGGGAACAAAGGAGCTGAACTGTATGCAGAGGCCCTATCAGACCACCGTGGAACCCGGAAAAAGACGAGGGGCACACCAGGAACAAACGACGGGACTTAAGAAAATGAAAGAGCTAAGCTACAAGCAGAGGTCCTAACAGACCACAACGGTGCCCAGGAAAAGCTGAGAGGAGAAGATGACAGACCACTAGGCACAGAGACATCAGATAGAGATGAGATTGAAGAAAGGAAATCTGTAATGGAGGCAACTAAATCGACTCAGGGGATGCAAAAGGAAATGCAGTGGGAGAATGAAAGGAAGAGGTTGGTCTTCGTTAATGGGCTCCAGGAAGTTGAAGGGGAAACTTATGAAGCAAGATGACAGGGGGAGAAAAAAGTGATTTAAAGAGATAATGACCCAGCTCGCAAATTTTCTGAGAATAGGGGGTTTGCAAGAAGGAAAAACCGGTAAGTCAAAGTGAATTTCAGTGCAGAATCAGCTCGAAACAGGATCTTGCAGAAGAAAGCATTACTAAAGGATATACTGGCATACCGGAGGGTGTACCTTGACCATGACAGAACACAATAAGAAAGGCTGAAACTGAAACAGAGGGTACAAAGATGCAAGGAGAAAAGAGAGGCAAAGAGGGTGATGTACAGGAGAACTCAGACTCAGGAGGAAAAGCAAATACAGTCTCCCTCAGAACCACCTACAGAAAGCCCTCAACCATGACAACCCCAATGCAACCAAACAATCTAACCACCCCACATATCACAAACTCCACATTCACAGTAACCCCCCATAGTTTCCCACCAGGTCTCCCACTCCCCCAACCCCAATGTACTCCCCAGACCACAATTTTAGAAAAGTTGAAGGTTTGGTATAACAAATAAATGTGAGGAGTGGCATGAAAGAATCAAGGAAACATCCCCTGACATCAGAGCACTCACAGGAACTAAATCTCTGAGATGATAACAGACACAATCTTCCCACCCAGATATCAGATCCAGAGAAAAGAGAGAGGGAGCAGTTAAAAACCGATGGGGATTTGAGAAAATGGAAGGAATGGACGAAATGGGCGAAAGGGACTACATAGTAGGTACAGTTCAGTCTGTGGCACATAAGATAATCATTGCAGTGATGTACAACTCACCACAGAACTGCAGGAGACTAAAAGAATATAAAGAGAGCAACAGAGCAATGGTGGACACATTAGCTGAAGTGGCCAGAACAGCTCACACAGGAAGAGCAAAGTTACTAGTTATGGGAGATTTCAATTACAAAGAAATTGATTTGGGAAGTCTAGAGCCACATGGAGGTTCCACAACATGGAGAGCCAAGATGATAGATGTGGTACTGGAAAGCCTCATGCATCACCATGTTATGGACACTACCAGAGAGAGAGGTAAGGATGAGTCAGCAAGACTGGATCTCATATTCACCCTGAGTGGCTCAGACATCGAAGACATCACATATGAAAGGCATCTTGGAGCTAGTGATCACGTGGTTGTGAGGTTTGAATATATAGTAGAGTTGCCAGTGGAGAGGGTAACATGAGCAGGATGGGAAAAGCCAAATTACAAATGGGGGGATTACACAGGCATGAGGAATGAAAATTGGTAGGAAAATCAGTAAATGAAGTAAATGAATTGATGGACTACATGACAACAAAATGCAAGGCCGAAGGAAGGTTTGTTCCCAAGGGCAATAGAAGTAATGGGGAAACCAGAAAGAGCCTCTGGTTTAGCCAAAGGTGAAGAGAGGTAAAAACTAAGTGCATTAGAGAGTGGAAAAAGTACAGAAGACAAAGAACCCAGGAAAAACTAAGAGATCAGTCGAACAGCCAGAAACAAGTATGCACAGTTTAGGAGGGAGGTCTAGCGACAGTACGAAAACGACGTAGCATCGAAAGTCAGGTCCTTCACGATCCATCCCACTCAAAAAATATTTGCCCAACCCTAGTACTCTACCCAAGAATTAAAATTTATAATTTGTTTAATGTATTATTAAATTCTTCCAAAATTTTATTAATTTTAAATTAATCTAATTTATATAAAACAAAGGAAATATTCATATATATCTGTAATATATATATCTGTAAAATTGATGTACTGATATACATCAATTTTACAGATATACATCAGTCGTGCAGAGACCAATATACACCTAGTTATATTTGATGTTATTATGGGTCTCTGGTTCTTTTCTCCTGCAATGTTGTCAAGTTCACCTCATTAGTTTAACTTTATAGATCAATCCCCTTTTCTCTCTGGAACTGCCATCTTTGCATTATTCTGCATTTATTCGTATCTTAACATGCTTTATCAAGTGAGAGTTCAAGATGGTTCTCCACACTCCAAGATGAATCTAATATATACTGTATAAAGGGCCATGAATGACTTCTTTGTTGAATTTCCAGAATCCTATACTTCGATTTGCCAAACCAGCGTTTGTATCAGAGGTTATTCAGTTGATGGGGGCCTTTGGTGATAGACTCGGCAATATACTTACCCCAAGTTCTGTGTCCTTAAATGAGTGCTCCACTCTCTGTCCCTTGAGAATGTATTCAGTTCTCGGTCCTCGAGCTCCTTCTTTAATTTTCATAAACTTTCATTTGATGCGTCGAGTTTAAATTACCACTTATCTGGTCAGTCTTGTAGTTTGTCTAGGTTCATTGTAGCCTTTCCCCGTCCTTGACACTTTTTATTCTTTTCTATAATTTTAACCCTCTCAAGGAAGGTTTCTTGACGCTGGTGAGGGGCTCTTGATCTAGGGAATTGGATCTGTGCTCCAGTTCAGTGAATTAAACCTGAATATCTTCCACGTCCCCCCCACAGACGCTGTATAATCCTATGGGTTTAACGCTTCCCCCTTGATTTTAATAGTAATAAAAATTTAATTTGACCTCATCTACAAACTGGAACACTTTAAATCTCTTCCAGTTTCCAAGAACCTGGAACCGTGATCACTTCTAATATAGAGAATAACAACACACATCGTCAAAAAGCAAATTATTCTTTCCTGTTTCCACTAAGAACACCGGTTATATATTTTTGTCAGTTCCTCACAGATTGTCTTGTCGTTTCTCGTTGAACTATTCTTCCTTCTTCAGTAAAATTACCTAGTCTTACACTTACTTTCTGTTACTTATTTTCTGACGATACTGTGAAGCAGTATTGGATCAGACTTGTCCTTTGCGGCTGTGTCACTTTCAAATTGTTGTTCACCTTCTCTCCTCATCCTCGCATATTCGTTTCTCGCTCTTCTCACCTCTCGGCTTGCTTACTGTACTTTGATTTCATTAGTTTTGTCATGATCTTGTACTTCTCATTATTTTTCTTTCTGTCTATATTTTGCAATTTTCACTTCTTTGGTAAGAATCTCTCGTCTGCTTCCTGTTAATATTCTGTTTGGCATTTCATCGCATTCACAATTTTTATCTTTCAGTAATCTTTCTTACTGCGTTGCGTTCAGTGATTATCTCAATCAATGTTTCCTTTTAGGAAATCCGATTTCTCCTGCCTCTCGTATCTTATTCTTTCCTCAATGTTTACTTCCATTAGGAATTCGAAATTTAGTAGCGAGAAATGTTTAGCACCCAACTGCCTCTCATATTCTAATTCACCTGCATCTGATACACTGGTAAAAAATCCTAGATCCAATCTTACTGGATTACTTGGATTGTCCTCTTTCTCTGTCTCTGTCTGTCTGTCTGTCTCTCTCTCTCTCTCTCTCTCTCTCTCTCTCTCTCTCTCTCTCTCTCTCTCTCTCTCTCTCTCTCTCTCTCTCTCTCTCTCTCTCTCTCTCTCTCTCTCTCTCTTGTACGTATTACTTGCTGACTTATCAAGCTTCCATAACCTGTGAAAGGATTCAGGGAAGCTGGTTAGGCAGACTTGAGTCCTGGAGGTGGGAAGTACAGTGCCTGCACTCTGAAGGAGGGGTGGAGATATGTTGTAGCTTTTGAACAGTAGTATCAGCACACCTCTAGCAAGACAGCGATGGAGTGAGTGATGAAAGTGTGTCTTCTTTTTCGGGTTACCCTGTTTCGGTGGGAAATGGCCGGTGTGTTAAAAGAAAAAAAATCCTACTCAAGTACTGATAGGAATGACATAGAGGTAACTGATGCTATTAGCAAGATATGTTTTAATAACTTAATGAAGCTTTAAGCTCTGATGTTTCTGTTATAGTCATATTTACAAATGATTTAAAATTGACTTATTAGAATATTTTTAAAAGTTTCCAGGACTTGAGTCCTGGAGGTGGGAAGTACAGTGCCTGCATTCTAAAAGGAGGGGTGGGAATATTTGCAGTTAGGAGGGGCATCTGAACTGTGGAATCTACACACCTCTGGCATGACTGTGATGGAGTGAATGATGGTGAAAGTGTTTCTTTTTTGGGTCACTCTTCCTCGGTGGGAGATGGCCAGTGGGTTAAATAAAAAATTCAAGGAGATTGAATGATAGTGAATGTGGTTCTTTCTTTAGGTTAGCCTGCTGTGGGCAGCCTGACTCAAATATCTTCTGCATGTCGTAAGCACCTGAGAGTGAATATCTTAGCCACTAGCTGTGTTGCTTTATACAGGAAGTCCTCAACTTACGAAGACATTGGGACCTCCTGAGTTGTGTATAATATTGATAATACAGGAAATCTTCAACTTATGATCATGTTGGGGATCTTCTGTACTGTATATAATAATGATTTTATACATAGTAATGATATATTAATGATATTATACACAATACATAAGATTCTCAGCATATTTGTAAGTCGAGGTCTTACTGGAAAAGTGATGTGGCAACAGATGTATTATCTAGTGGTAAATATAGTGCGGTGTAGTATGTTTGTGTAAGATTTTTATCCGCCTAGTTGAAACAATGCATAACATCCACCTTGTCCCCCATTTAGACTATACTGCTCAGTTCTGGTCACCGTATTACAGAATGGATATAAATGCTCTGGAAAACGTACAAAGGAGGATGACGAAGATGATCCCATGTATCAGAAATCTTCCCTATGAGGATAGACTGAGGGCCCTGAATCTGCACTCTCTCAAAAGGCGTAGAATTAGGGGGTATACGATCGAGGTGTATAAATGGAAAACAGGAATAAATAAAAAGGATGTAAACAGCGTGCTGAAAATTAAGATTCAGGAAGGATATAGGAAAGCACTGGTTTGGTAATAGAGTTGTGGATGAGTGGAACAAACTCCCGAGTACAGTTATTCAGACTAAAACGTTGTGTAGTTTTAAAAATAGGTTAGATAAATACAAGAGTGGGTGTGGGTGGGTGTGAGTTGGACCTGACTAGCTTGTGCTGCTGGGTCTGGTGCCATGTTCCTTCCTTGAGATGAGGTGGCCAGACTGGGTGGGTCATTGGGCTAATCCGGGGGGGGGTCATTGGGCTAATTCGGGGGGGGGGCATGGACCTGCTCCGCATGGGTCAGTAGGCCTGTTGCAGTGTTCCTTCTTTCTTATGTTCTTATGTTCTTCTTTTACCTTCCTGCTCTACGTTTCCAGTCCTCTATGTGGGTTCCAGTCTGTTTACGAATGAAATATCTCATGACTAGCAGCCGTGCCTTTATGCTTTAGGATCTCTTTAACTTTTCTCGTTAAGGTGTCATTCTCTTTTAATGTTTGGCAGCGGGTTGAAAAACACAGCTACCAATAAGCTGAGTCCTCATGTCCTGAGTGAGCCCACTCTATAGTCTTTCAACTCATTTCTGCTTATTCTTTACATTTCATTAAACCTCCACTGATTTCTGAATAGTAGTACATCTCCCCCTCCTATGTATATACTCTCTCCTTCCTCCTTCCTTGAAATCCTGCTAGGAATATGGCATGTGTTATCGTTTCACTTAGTTTTGTTTCTGTGATGGCTATCATCTCGAGATGGTCTGAGTTCTTGTTTAATAGTCCATCTGCGTTCGTGTTCCATTATCTGAGCTTTCCAGCAGTATGTGTGCTAGTGACTGTAGTATCCAGGTATTCAGTCTTTAGTACATCTCTCAAGAGGGGAAAAGGTAAGGCCGGTTTAGGTGTGTTCATTGTCATGGGGAAAGGGGTTTGCGATATAGTTGTGGATAGGGGAAGGAAGGGGTGGGTGTGGGGCTATTGTTAGTGTTAGGAATGGAGAGAATGGGCCCTGAATTGGGCTTGCTAGGGGATAGGCAGCGTATGAATCTTTAGTGTTTGTGTGGCGTGTATGTATGTGAGTGCTTATGAGTGTGCTCCCGTGAGTTTCATCGTTCTCGTATGGAACACTGTTATGAAAGTGAATGAGAATGAGAGTTGGTGTGAGACACACTGACTGTATTAATCATCACTCTTGAAACAAATGAACAAGTTTCTCTTCCCTCCTTCCCATGCATGTAAGGGATTGGATTCTCTGGACGCGATACAATAGCGGGGGTGATGGCCAGCCGCACCACTTTGTAGGAGCCGGTAGTAACCATCCGATTTGCATGTAATTCGAAGCTCCCCTTCTCTCTGTGTATTGTTCAACCACGCATAAAACATTTGAAGATTCCCGAATTAGAGCTTAATAAGCACCGGAGAAATACACTAAATAATACAGATTGTGTATTAATATTCTCCTTCCAAAGGTGAAAAAAATATTGTGAAGATTCAGAAACCGCAGTCGATAGGAAAACAAAATACAGAATATAAAGGTTGCAATGGTGCCGCGGGCGACGGTGGATCGAGCGGTTGTGTGCAATCACATCAGGGAGACAACAGTCGATTTGCCTTTATTTCAGCGTTGGGATTTAGTTCAGTTAATAGACGTGCCGGCAGACTGAGCGTGAGGAAGGGACATGAGGAGTGAGGAAGAGGCGGGGGGAGTGAGGAAGGGTGAGAACTGTGAGGGAGGGATATAAGTGAGGAAAGGACAAGAGGAATAAGAAAGTTACAAGAGAAGCAAGATAGAGACGGAAAGAATGGAGAGGGGAAAAGGGAAGAGGGGAAGAGTTCTGAGAAAAGAAAGGACCTGAGGAATGGACGTGAGGAGCAAGGATGGTACACGAGGAATGAAGGGACCTAAGAAGTGAGGGAAGGTCCCGAGAAAAAAAAAGAGAGACATGAGAAATGCGGAAGAAACTTGAGGAATGGGGGAAAGAAACCTAATGAATGAGGAAAGTACAGATGTATGCAAAGGAGGGTGGAAGTGAGCAACAAGAAGGGAACAAGGGTCGGTGGAGGTGAACAAGGGATGGTAGCAGTGAACAAGGGATGGTAGCAGTGAACAAGGGATGGTAGCAGTGAAGAAGGGATGATAGCAGTGTACAAGGGACGGTAGCAGTGAACAAGGGATGGTAGAAGTGAACAAGGGAAGGTAGCAGTGAACAAGGGATGGTAGAAGTGAACAACGGATGGTAGAAGTGAACAAGGGATGTTAGAAGTGAACAAGGGATGGTAGAAGTGAACAAGGGATGGTAAAAGTGAGCAAAGTAGTGAAAGGCTAGTACGTCAGTTGTGAGGGAAGGGAAGGCTCAGCAGGAATTCGCCAGAGTAAATGTCCTGGCTCCACCGCTCCCTCCCTGAGGCCCTTTTTCCATGGCAGTTGCAGGTGTCATAGTGTACTGCCGTCAGGAGAAACTTTGTGTAATAGCAGACTATCACATACAATCTCTGCCACCACACAAGCGAGGGAACACAAAACACTATCAGCACTGGACGTTGTATTAAAACTGAGCATGAAACATTTAACCACAATTTTACCATGGGATAACTTAACAGATTTCTTAAGTTATACCATGAATTCAGGAAAGATCCTGGACTTCACCTTACGAAACAGACAAAGTAAATGCGATAGTAATTATGGACAAGGTAGATTATAGTGGAAAAATTAACATGTTATTAGAAGACGGAGGAACTTACGTGCCTCTTAAGTCACCCCTCTTGTGAAGATCGATCTTCTTTAATTAGATAACAACTCATGCTGTTAAAAAAAGGAATACTATGGAACGGGTGGGATTTGAACCCATGGCAAGTGGGTCCTAAAACTCCAGGCTCACAGCCCATGGATTCAAACTCCACCCGTTCCGTGGTTTGCTTGTAATCGTTTTATTACGATTTCGTGAGACATGCTTTTAAATATTTCTCAGCACATGAAACCAGAATCAAATACAAAAACATTAATGATTAGAATATAAAAAAGTAAATACATTTAAGGCTATTTTAGACAAACTATTAGAAATAGAACGTTAATTTAAGATTTTTTCCAAAAAATGAGTATACAACGAAATAAAAGATTTAATTGAAAATGCTGGAGTGCCACGAAAAAAAGAAAAGAAAAAAAAGAACACGAACCTGGAACCAATACAAGGAGCGAGACCGACAGAAAACATGTCAGTGATTCCAACAAGTGAGAAGCAAATAAACGGAAGTAAGGAAAAACGAAGAAAAAACTTTGAAAATAAAATATTTGAGAGGGGAACGATGTAATCAAATCCTTTAAGTACATAAAATACGTAAACTTTTAGCTGAATGGTTGCAAGGGAGGTTACGGAAGACTGAGGCAGTGATATAGTAGTACGTGGACTAGTACTGTGGTATACAGTGGACCCCCGCATAACGATTACCTCCGAATGCGACCAATTATGTAAGTATATTTATGTAAGTGCGTTTGTATGTGTATGTTTGGGGGTCTGAAATGGACTAATCTACTTCACAATATTTCTTATGGGAACAAATTCGACCAGTACTGGCACCTGAACATACTTCTGGAGTGAAAAAATATCGTTAACCGGGGGTCCACTTATGCTTGTACATGTGAGGCATAAACATGACTGTAACAAGGAACAGATATATTTCAGCTACAGGTATATCGTTCCACCTGTGCAGCCGTGACAATTCGGCAACATGTGTAATACCTGTTCGTCTGGATGATAAGCTCAATGAAGTTACGAGACAAACATGTGACACACTTTATATTACAGTTGTTTGTTTACTAAAGAAACCCAGATAAAGCAGATCTGAATTCTAAATGGACAACCAAAATTAAAATTCTGTAAATAAATAAAATGAGAGAGCGCCATAGACAGTATAATAACCTATGTGATATGCCAAGATACCTTATTAATGAAAATATGATACCAGATATATTTAGCAAATTTCCGAAATTTTCTTGTAACAGGTAAGTGAACTGTAGATAGAAATCCAAATGTACTCCTGTTAACTCTTGCAAGGCCTAGTTGCTAGGCCTTCTGTGTGTCCAAATGCTCTTTCGCTACCGTCCACAGGATGGGGTGCACATTAAACTAGCCATTTCGGTGGCAAAATTTAAAATGTAATCCACCTCCATAACGGGAAAATATAAGCATGTGAGGATAATAGAAAAAATGCATACGGGACTACGAAAGAACAACTGGGAAAAGAAATGGAGAATCACAACCAACGCAGACAAAGTCCTCATCAGTACCATCAGATGTTTTGCAACAACGAAGACAAGGGATGAGGAGTATCTCCATCAGGGGTACACCTGCTGCCATCATAAACCCTGGGATATGAGATAGACAGATTACTCCACTTCACATCACATATCTCTGAAAAGGTGAACTTAGCCAAAGCCTCAGCAAACTATGCAGGTCTAATCAAGCTTCTTCTCACATCAAGAATCACCTGTACAAGATGATGATGAGACCTGTGCTACAATATCCTTGTGTACCTATGTCGTTAGCAACTAAAACCAACATGCTACAACTACAGAGTCTAGAATAGAGCACTCCGCTTCATCACAGGCACCAGGAGGAGAGACAGAATCAAGATGGAAGATCTACACATCCAACAGGACATAAATGAAATAAATGTAAGGCTTCATAAACTAAAGAAGAGACAACTATACGACATGCAAGAACAGTCAGAGAAAACCCACCCCAACCAGCGAACACCACCGACTATATCATCAACACACCTCCCCACACAACCCAAAGTACGACTCTCCAACAGAGAGCGCGACGATTCATCCACAAGTATAATTTCCAGAGACCAATGATAATTATTGACCTCCCAGAAGATATAGATGAATGGGTTACACCTGAACCCTTTTAACCTTCTAGCCATGTAACATTTGCAAATCAACTACGGCGGGACACCATCTCTGAAGCAGCTGTGCCGGACAATATCTCCGAGTAGCAATCGACCTATATCAAACGCCTTGCTATTGTCATTTCCAACCTACGCCCTACAATCGCAAAAAAAAGGCAGCTGAAAAAATGTATACCCCCCTACTAACTCAGCGTCATGCAGTTATACATTTGTTATAACTGTGTGAAGCTGATGGGTAGTGTGTTATACCCTATTCAATGAAATTGACTTCATTAATGACACTACACACACACACATGTGTTAAAATGCACCAAAGTGGTTAAGCCACTTACCTTTATTACCACACCTCCACTACCCCCACCCACCCTTTTCCCATACTTCCAGCCTTACCCATCCTTCTCTCTTTTCCATCCTTCTTCCTTTCCCATCTCACCAAAGATCTGGTCATACAAGTCTGGCATGTTGCTATAAAAAAAAAAATCCACAGCTGACAGAAAAATTATAAGACGCAGCAGAGGCTTGTTGACAGCCCCAGCCAACCTACTAACCTAAATTTAAGTTGAAGACGCTCACAACACCACCGACTCTAGTTAGCAGAAGTGGCAGATTAAATGAAAGAACAAATTAACAAGAACAGTGTTACGAGCCAGATGAGGGAAACGCCACATCGAATCAAAATAAGTCTTTCAGTAGTACATTGCTAGATGAAGGGTCAACAGTTTGATAGGATTTATATCACTGGGAAGACAGCAATGGTTAAGAGTTTCTGGAGAGATCTGGAGAGAGTTCCGGGGGTCAACGCCCCCGCGGCCCGGTCTGTGACCAGGCCTCCTTAGGTCAGTGTCCCAGGATGCGACCCACACCAGTCGACTTACACCCAGGTACCCATTTTACTGATGGGGAACATAGACAACAGGTGGAAAGAAACACGTCCAATGTTTCTACTCTGGCTGGGAATCGAACCCAGGCCCTCACCGTGTGAAGCGAGAGCGTTAACCACCAGGCCACCAGATACAAGTGGTAGGCATCCCAACAGCCCTCAATATTTTTCACTTGGACAAACTCAAGAAGGGGAGAAGTCTTTCATAAACATCACAGAAATTTGTTTTAATTATTTTCCAAAAACATGTCATAAGAGTAACTATAAATATGAAAAAAAAAATTGTAAGAAATAATAAAAGCCAAAAACATCATCCTAAGAATCATATCCAAAATGATAATTATATCCAAAATGATAATTATATCCAAAAATATATCCTAAACCTACTTACACTTACGATCGTATTTTCTGAAAACCATTGATATCTATATGAAACAACAATAATGAATACTTAGTGAACATGGTAGTTATAAGAAAGAAAAATAATGATAAAAAAAAAATCAGCAGGTACACAAAAACAGAGAATTTTTAACAGACATTAAAATACTAAGAAACAGAGATAGGTACAAGAAAATAATGTAGAGACACAGAATGTAAGAATAAATTTAGAAACCCAAATAAGACACAGAAATACGAAAAATGAGCCTAAGGAGTGAGGAGGAAAGTATGGAAGTGAACTTAAAAAATACAGCAAAATAAAAGAATACAGGAATCTAGTTTACAGTAGAGGATTAATGGGGTACACATAGGATACATAAAAAAGGTTCATAAGGATATAGAATCCATGATGAAAAAAAAAGCTCGCCAATAAAAACTTTAGAAAACAGAGGACAGTACATTATCCTGAATAATAAGAGAGAAAATGTAAATTTAGAATACTAGGACTGGAATACATTGATGTATATACATAGAATGTATATTATATGAATGCGTAGGAATATTTAAATGAGAATGCATAAGTAGCAAGAAATACATGAGGTATAGATGTAAATATGCAAAATACAATGACTACATAAGAATAAATGTTTACAGTGTTGGATACGAATTCATATGTATGTATAGATAAGAACGCAAAGAGAATGTGTTGGATGTATACTAAGAATGGGTTGGTAAGAACATATAAATAAAAATGAATACTAAGAATATATAAGCAAATTCTTTTAATAATGTATAGATAAGAACGAATAATTAAGAATGCGTAACTCATCGAGCGGAGGAATAGAACCTGTGATAAGCTGTGCAGCTGTCTAGTGTACAGCTGTCTTTTGTACAGCTGTTTATTGTACAGCTACTCACTACCATAGAAAATGTACTGGCTGTCAGCTGATAGGATATTATTTCCATGAACAAGGGTGGATTGTAGATATCAGCTGCTAGAAAATTAATCCCAACACCAAGGGTGGACTGCAGCTGTCAGCTGCTTGACCATTAATACCAACAAGGGTGGAGTGCATCTGTCAGCTGCTTGACCATTAATACCAACAAGGGTGGACTGCAGCTGTCAGCTGCTTGACCATTAATACCAACAAGGGTGGACTGCAGCTGTCAGCTGCTTGACCATTAATACCAACAAGGGTGGACTGCAGCTGTCAGCTGCTTGACCATTAATACCAACAAGGGTGGACTGCAGCTGTCAGATGCTTGACCATTAATACCAAAAAGGGTGGACTGCAACTGTCAGATGCTTGACCATTAATACCAACAAGGGTGGACTGCAGCTGTCAGCTGCTTGACCATTAATACCAACAAGGGTGGACTGCAGCTGTCAGATGCTTGACCATTAATACCAACAAGGGTGGACTGCAGCTGTCAGATGCTTGACCATTAATACCAACAAGGGTGGACTGCAGCTGTTACATTCTATCAACTTACTACAACACCTCACCTCGTTCTCATAACTTTACGAAGTTCATTGTCGTTACAAATAATTTTTCCTCCATTTAATGAATATCACAAATGAAGCCTATTATAGGTTTGTTTTGATGATAAACAGAGAAATATTGTATTTAACTTCCCCTGTGTGCGTTAGGGTGTCTTCTTGACACAAACTAAAATGCCTTACATCGTACACCAAAACACAGATTTTACAGTTCACTGGTCTTAAATTACATTGTTTACAATAACGCAGTGATCTTCGTGAATTATATTGAAACTTTTAATATATAAGATACTGTTTTAAACTCAAAAGGAGGCTCATGAATGTTTATATGGGAGATTTAATGCTGCGTGAAATATGTATTATTACACTGTACGTAAATGGTATGCAGTACCGACAAAAAGAAAATTAGATGTGTAACATCTGGGTATCTTTATTGTAGACGTTTCGCCATCCAGTGGCTTTATCAAGATAAGATAAGATAAGATAAGATTTCGTTCGGATTTTTAACCCCGGAGGGTTAGCCACCCAGGATAACCCGAGAAAGTCAGTGCGTCATCGAGGACTGTCTAACTTATTTCCATTGGGGTCCTTAATCTTGTCCCCCAGGATGCGACCCACACCAGTCGACTAACACCCAGGTACCTATTTGCTGCTAGGTGAACAGGACAACAGGTGTAAGGAAACGTGTCGAAATGTTTCCACCCGCCGTGAATCGAACCCGGGCCCTCCGTGTGTGAAGCGGGAGCTTTAGCCACCAGGCCACCGGGCCACAATACAGATTCTAGGACATAACTGGAAGACAGTAGAACTATATACAAAAGATGAGGTAATCAGTCCCTCAGCCTTGGAGTTGGTGTGGAGACAATCGTAGTCGTGAAGATTCTGGTGCACAGGCAAGAAGGCTGGCGCTTATATACTGGCGTTAGGTGAAAAGGGGATGAGTAGCAGACGAAGGTATTATCACTGGTAGGTGGGATTCCCCAGTGAAAGTAGGTCATATCCAAGGGACGGTTTAGTAGTGGATATCTCCACAACCTTCTTCACTTCTACTAACCGGCCCCTTGGATATGACCTACTTTCACTGGGGAATCCCAACTACCAGTGATAATACCTTCGTCTGCTACCCATCCCCTTTTCACCTGACGCCAGTATACAAGCGCCAGCCTTCTTGCCTGTGCACCAGAATCTTCACGACTACAGTTGTCTTCATACCAACTCCAAGGCTGAGGAACGGATCACCTCATCTTATGTATATAGTTCTACTGTCTTCAAATTATGTCCTAGAATTTATATTGATAAAGTCACTGGATGGCGAAACGTCTACAATAAAGATACCCAGATGTTGCACATCTGTCTAGATTTCATGTATTACACTGGTCAACAAAGGTATCAGTTCACATTTAACTACAGTCTCTGTGGTACAGAACGACTACCACCTGGTGACCGATTTCACCAAAATGTAGTCGTCATGGAGAAGAGTTTTTTTTTTTTACACTGATCAATATTACAATTCTGAATCCTTCCTCCTTAAGCCATGTGTGTCGTAAGAGGCGACTACAGTGTCAGGACTAATGAACCTCTTCTCCTGTATAAATTACTAAATGAAGAAAGGAGAAACGCTTTCGTTTCTTCTTTTTCAGGTCACCTTGCCTCGGTGGGCGACAGTCGACTGGCTCCCAGGTATCTGCCTACTGCTGGCTGAACAAAGGCAGCAGATGTAAGGAAATATGGCCAACGTTTCCACTCGTACCGGGGATCGAACCACAGATTGGCAATGTGTGAATGTGTTGCCGCCCAAGCTATATTAAACACAATATAGTATCTATAATTGTTATGTAACATATATCATGTAGCTCATTATCCTTAAATAGCAAAAATATTGTTCATAAGATTTAAAAAAAAAAAAATTAGCAAGTGTTACTAAAGCTCCCCGACACAGACTCATACACAGAAAAAACATACATGCATTCGAACACAGACCAGTCATACGGACTCACAAATACAGACTATTACTCTCATACGCAGTCGTTGACACGGACTCGTAAAGTGACTGGTTGTGCTGGGATTGTTCGTCACTATCCGTAAGAATAGAGACTATTTCTGCATACACACAGACTGATAATGTCTATTGACTGTATGAAAATAGTATCTGTGAACAGACTTTTCCAAGAGATACAGACCATTCTGTTAGACACAAGCTAAACATACAAGCTTGAGTAAGCCGTACTGTTCTCCGACAGATTAACCTAACAGTCTAGCTTAACGTAAACTGACCAGCTTGGCAGACTGACCAGCTTAAAGACAAACTAAATGAGAAGCTCCCATCCCTAATACGACTACCTCGAAAGACAAAGTCTACCGTAGAGGCAGACTAGCCTAGTAGACAGAATAGCTTCAGGTAAGGCAGACTAACCTGAGAAATATTCCGGACTGAGACTATTCGCGAGACAGACGAGCCTGAGAGATTTCTATCCCTGAGTCAGACTAGTGTGAGAGGCAAGTTCATCATCACTTCCCGAGCAAACTGTCAGGGACAGGTGACGCCTACAGTCTTTCCCGTGAGAACTCGTGGCGGCAGCAATCTTCACCTTTACAATGTGTAAATTGCTCAACATTTGAAGCGACAACCTGATTCTCGCTAAATTGTTCGTAACTCTGTTTAAAAGCAAACAAACTACGTAGGCGATGAAGAGTAGCGATAATAGGAATTACTTTAACAAGGCAGCCATGTCGGCTATAGTAGATTTTGATTTAGTGGGGCCAGGGAGGTATTGGGATTCTCTCAGGAAGGACGGGAGGCGATGCAGATAAGCGGATTTGGCTGCCGGTGCATTTGCATAATAAATTGTGACGATTGATTCACTGGGGACCGGGTGATCCACTGCGTGTGACCCGGTAACGTGATCTTTTCCCGCTTGCCGTCAATACTCTTCATTAACAATGATTACAACAACGATCTGGCTCAATGTGCCGGGGTGAGAGAGCTGTGTGTTCACAAGGGGCAGTTCAGTGAGTTTACAGGGCACCCTCGTGCGTTGACCAGGGGCCGTTCAGTGAGTTTATAGGGCATCCTCGTGCGTTCACCAGGGGCCGTTCAGTGAGTTTATAGGGCACCTTCGTGCGTTGACCGGGGGGCCGTTTAGAGAGTTCACAGGGTACACTCGTACATTTACGGGGGGAACAGTTTAGTGCGTTCACATGGGACCACATAGTGCTTTAACAGTCTCTCTCTCGTGCGTTAACAGAACTCCCCTCATGTGCATCTACTGGTTTGTTTCACAGAACGATCCATACCAGAGTGTGCAACACCTGGTGCATCATGAACTAGCTGTAGAGCTACGTTCACTAGTGACTGTGGAATTACTAACTGATACACTCTTCTGCTTGGAGTACCCAACTCGGCTGTTCGATACAGTAATTCTTGGCTCATTACAAAGTCACTAATGGGTGCTGGTGGCTTCACAGTAAGAATAAGATCTTCCTGGAGCAGGAATCGAATCACACCAGACCACATGGGATCTGTTCTTTGGGCATTTTTGACATCCTCGACAGTAAATGGAGGATCTGCAGTAACTACATTAACGTGTCGCGATAAAGCATCTGCGACTACATTCGACTTGCCAGGTAAATGTTCAAAAGTGGGATTAAACTCTTGGATAGTCAAGGTCCATCTGGCTAACCTTCCAGTAGGCTGTTTGTTCTGGAATAAAGGTATCAGTGGTGCATGGTCTGTCAAGACATGAACAGGGTACTGGTAAATAATGTCTCGGAAGTGCTTTAAAGACCATACTATTGCTAAAGCTTCTTGCTCCGTTACTGTATAATTACGTTCAGCCTTCGTAAGGACTCGGCTAGCAAATGCAACTATGTTGTACTTGCCATCAGTCTTCTGAGCTAGTACGGCACCTATGCCAATTGAACTAGCATCAGTTGTCAGATAGAAAGGCTTAGAAAAATCTGGGAATTTCAAAATTGGGGCAGATGTTAGCTTTTCTTTTAGAGTTTGGAATGCTCTTTCTTGACGGAAGGTCCAAACAAAAGGAGCATCTTTCTTAAGCAATTCGGTTAGTGGAGCTGCTATTGAAGAAAAGTTTGCAATGAAAGATCTGTAGAAACCTGCTAGACCCACAAAGGATCTTACAGCATCAGCAGTTTTGGGAGTTGGAAAATTTAGTACTGCAGTTATTTTACTTTGGTCAGTCGTAACCCCACTAGGAGTGACTACGTGACCCAGAAACTTAATTTCTGATCTGAAGAATTGACATTTGGACAGTTTGATCTTTAAATTGACTTCTTCAAGCTTGCCTAGTACTATATCAAGTCTTTTCAGATGTGTATCCACATCTTCGGACATGACGATTACGTCGTCTAAGTACACCATAAGTGCTTTACCTATAAGACCTCTAAAGATATTGGTCATGAGTCTAGAGAACGTGATAGGAGATGATCGTAATCCAAAAGCCATTCGTAGGAAATGATAATGACCTGTGGGAGTAGAGAATGCAGTTAACTCTTGGCTGTCCTCGTGAAGAAGGACTTGCCAAAACCCTTGTAACAAGTCCAGGGTCGAGAAGACTTTGTTATCTCCGATATTGCGTAAAAGGTCACCTAGTACAGGAAGTGGGAAGCGATCTGGAATAGTTTTCGCATTTAACTTCCTAAAGTCAATCACCGGGCGCCAAGTACCATCCTTCTTAGGCACTAGGATCAAGGGCGCATTCCAGGGTGAATTGCTATGTGCAATAACTCTATCATTGAGCATTTGATTGATCAGTTCCTCTGCGACAGCAACTTGGGAATGAGGCATTCTGTACGCAGGTATATAGATAGGTCTAGTACCAGGTTCAAGTGGAATACGATGGGACAATAAGTTCGTTATACCCATCTTCTCACCTGGTAAGGCAATGGCGTTACGACGTTTGTTCAACAAAGTCAACAAACACTTCGTCTGGGAAGTCAGTGGGAGCTAAGTCTTTCTCCTCAACTGGTGGAATGGATTGATCCAGCGGAGTGGATGAGGTCTCCACTGTTGAAATAGCACCGACCCACTGGTCAGGTGGCATGTCATCCTGTACTTGAACAGGGTAAGGATAGTGAACTAGATCAACGAGATTGGTATTTGCTCTGAGACGAACACTGTGACCCGAAGTGTTAGCAAGGAATAAATGGATCTTACTGTCTCTTACAACGTGTAAGGAAGGTTCAACAAATAAACCCTTGACCTTGCAGGAATCACTGTCAACTAGGATGTTATCACCATCTGGAACATTAGGAACAACAACAGACACTCTAGTGAGAGCACTAGCCGCAACAGAGACGTCTTTCTGCAGATGGCATGTGACATCAACAAGAGATGGCATTACTAGTTTCAAGTAATCGTTTTCCGACAAGGCGTCCCCTGTGGAGAAACTACTACTTGGACTAGCAGACATTGCAGGGATAGGCAGAGCACTCAAAGCAGTCTGAGCATCCTCGGACACTTGAGGCAATACACTATCTTGCATATCTGAAGTTGTAGGTGGAACACAGATGGGAGTGACAGAGTTACCAGTGCCTGACCGCTTGGGTATGCTACTGGAGAATGCATTGGCTTGTAAGGACTTAACCCGTACATCATACTCTGCAGCAGTATGGCAGATTTCTGATCCAAGCTGGTAACCCCAGCCCGGGGTTACCATTGGGCATGCCATTGGTATGGGTCGAGCACAATGCGTAAGTCTCGCATGGAAGCAAATCCCAGTAGAAGGTCACCAGGGAAAGTAATCCGGTCGACAAGAAAAGCAGCAGTAAAGTTTCCTCTTTGGATAGTAAAGGTGAGAGAAGTCTGACCTCGGACTTGCAGAAGGGAACCAGCTACTCCACTAAGGGAAGTTATAGTAGTTGGTTCAACGAGGAGGACATGGCGTAACTGCTTCTCTTTAAACAAACTAAACCTGATGATATTAACTTGCACACCAGAGTCCATGAACACATGAACGGGCGCATTATGGACAGAAGCTTGTACTAAAGGACCAATCGTTTCGTTAGGAGTTATATGCAAACAGAAAGGTGGGTTGTCATCGGAGAAGGCATTTTCAACTTCATCCCCAAATTCCTCTACGTCAGAGATGTGTGAAGCAACATCAACAGCGAGGTTGTCATTCTCAAGGCTGGCTAAGGCTTCATAGGAATTTTGAACTGGGATGGTGTACTCGTTATCACCTACTGTCACAACTGGACGAGTAGACTGGGGCGCTCGGATTCCCCCGAATTGGAAGAATGAGCCTGGTTCTGGTTAGTTTGTGAACCATGACGTCTGTTTCCTCTCCTGGCTCTGCGGTTGGAACGGCCACGAAAAGATCTAGAGTACTGCAGGTTGTTGAGAGCATTGTACTCAGATGTGTCATCTCCATGAATTCTATGATAAGTACAGTAGGGAAGATCTGACTGGTACTCATCATCAGTACGACGCTTCTTAGGGTGACTATCATGACAATTAATAGCAATATGGCCACGGTAACCACAATTGTAGCAAGTTCTTTGACTCTGGATACTGTACATACTACGGGTGCTACGGGAATGATGGCTCTTAACACTAGCTTTGGATGAGGGACACGAGTGATTAAGGTTGGGAGTTTTGGTAGTAGCACAAACTAGAGGAGGTACAGGAGTGGACAAGGTGGTTGGCATAGACTTACGATAAGGGAAGGTTCCCTCAGGACACAAATTTCGTACATGGATGAGAGCTGCGAGCGGTCCCATAGTAGCATCTAGCGGACTTGAATTGTACACATACATAGAAGTCGGTGGCATTAGTTGTTTAATAACTCCAAATGCGGCTAATTTGGCAAACCCATCAAGGGCTGGTTTATCACTATCTTTAAGGTACTTGGAATTTTGACCTGCTTTAACGAATGAGGACATTAGGTTATTAAGACGAAGAGCAAACTCATCCAATGACTCTTCTGGTCTCGGAGCTGTGCAAACTAATTCTTTGAGAACGACAAGCGGATCGGTTTCTCGCACCGGTTCAAGATAGTTACGAATTAACTGTTCATAATCTTTCCACCTGGTTAGATCTTGAAAGTTCTTCATACGAATTAAGTTGAATACACGTGAGGCTGCTGGAGAACGGGCTAGACTCTCCTTTCCGATACTGATTAAACAACTCTCAGATGGAAGACCATCAACTGAATCATCAGCTCTGGCTCGAACAGCAGTAAACCAACCTTCAAGGTTGTTTGGATTACCATTGAAAAATTGCATAGCATCATACGGATCACGACTGAAATTACGCAGGCTAGAAGTCTGAGTATGTCTATCATTTGATAAGGAGTTACTCGAATTTTGGGCTGACGCATTAATGGTTGTACTAGCAGCATGTGCTGAGGCATCGCTTGAGAAAACTTGAGACATGTTTGCAAAATGTAAAACAAGAATTTAGAGAAACTAAAGAAAATGTAACTGAAGAACACACACAACACAACACAGTGAACTTAAATGGGGAAAAAAATGTTTAACGATTCTGCATAAGTAATTAAAAATTGACAGGTCACACAGTAAGCAAAGAAACTCACACAAGAAAAATACGCAATTGAATGAACAACACTTTGAAAATCAAGAGAACTTGTACTTTACTCAAATCTGATTTGCTCAATTTTACTTTAAATTGAATGAATGACACAGTGAGTTGTCTTTACTTTCAATGCAACAGGGAAACACACAATAAAATGATAAAATGGACTCAATAAAGCTTGTGCATAATAAAACAAACTGGGACACAATTCACTGGAATAAAATAAAATGGCACAGAAAGAATAAAATATTATGCATAGAACAGAGCATATGAAACTGCACTGAAATAAACTGTAGCAATATTGCAAATAACAATTGCTAATCAAAAAGTATTGCACAACACTGCATAAAATCTCTGCAAGAAAAACTTTAATGGCAACACAATATTTGCACAAGAATTATTGCAAAATGGGTCAATGTGCAATAATAAAAAAATATTACACACACAAGAAATGAAATATATCAAGGAATGAACTGGGGGAACACTTTGACTCTTAACTGCACTCAAGCAACACTTAACAAGCAAAAGAACAATTTACTCTAAAAGAAGAACTTAAAAATTGCACTAAGAGTGAATTTGTTCAATGAAACATGAAAAATAATAGGTGCTAAAACACAGAACAAAAAAGTTTGAACACTTACAGTGATGCAGAACACAACACTTACAGTGATGCAGAACACAACACTTACAGTGATGCAGAACACAACACTTACAGTGATGCAGAACACAACACTTACAGTGATGCAGAACACAACACATCAACATAAACACAATACTAGAATTTTCTTGCAATGAAACTTGATGTGTGAAAAATTTGATAATAATTTCTTGCTTGCACAAAATAATGGCACTATTGTCTGTGGAAATAAGACAAATTAGACACTGGCTAAATGAAAGAATATGAACACAAAAAAAAATGTTCAACACACAGGGAACAAAACAAGAATACACAAATGCTGGGATGAAAAAAAAAATATATATATATAACTGAGACAACACTGAGTTGTGATGCAGAACATGAGGTGAAAAATTACTGAAATACTTCACTGGAATACTGAGAACACTAGGTGATTCTGAAGTGGAAACACAAGTTCTATACTGCTCATATGTTGCACACACAACAAAGGAAAACACTAAGTACTTACTTCAAGTGTATAAAAAGACTCACAACACAACAGACATAAGATCATGCACGAAAATTAACACTGAATTAAGGAGATTAAAAGATTATTGCAATCAGTATATAATAAACACTGAGTCTGATCAAGAGTCACTGAATGTCACTAAGAGAAAAATCACTGGAAACACAAAAAGAAATGTCTCAACACTCGCAAATATCTCTATGAAAAATATTATCGCTGTAACGACTTGGTGAAGAATGAGGTTGATGATGGAAGGTTGGAGGATTGATTATGTCGTCTTGCTGCTGTCCTCTGCACACGTGATCGTAGAATTGCGCTTAAATCGACGATAGACTTCACACAGGAGGCTTTCAATGGTGGTGCCACTGTCGAAGACGCACTCTAGCTCTTGACCCCCTATGTGGTCCTTAAAATATGGTGCTATAACCCTTAGTAGTGTGCCAAAACACTGGTAGAGGTAGGGTGAGTGGGTTAATGGCTGAGTGAGGCGTCTGAGGCTGTGTGGTGAGTGGGTGGGTGGGTTTGTGGGCATAACAGGGCTAAGGCTGGGGGTGGTGAGACACACGTGGTCGTGGGCCTATGGGTTGAACGGCGTAAGCCTCACTGAGGGCACCCACACTGCCGCGAAGATAATTCTAAGCTGGCTTGCTTAAAATACACCCACGAAATACCACAACACCACAGGGATGAAAAAAGAGCACTCAGGATGGCTAGGGGCTTGAATCACAAGCGATGAAGACTACTCACGTGGCTTACTTGAGTACTGGGGTAAGACACCTGGGTTAGTTGCTAGCTGGCTTATCTTAACCCTTCACACAGAATAGCTTGATAACTTCTCACGATGAGCACAGCAGGGGTGGAAAGCTGGCTTGGCAGGCAAAAGAACTGGATGGAGTAGACTAGGCTAGACTGGACTCGGTTGTTCTGACTCCCCCACCACAGACTGGAAGTTGGCTTATTTTGCAAACTCGGGTCAACCCCTCGGGAGTGATGCAAATAAGCAGATAAACACTAATACAAAGAGACTGACCAGTGAATGGTGTAGAAGCTGGTAGGAGCTTGGGCGGGAGGAACTGGCTGAGGTAGCTGGCTGGCATTAACCTTCTCGGCAGGCCTACTCACAAGATGGCAGCCGGCTCGGTCGAAATTTATCTCCAGAAATCGCTGTAATCGTCAGGATTACAGGCCCTCCCTTGCCACCATTTATCGTAGGGGTTCTTAAAAGGAGATATCGAGGGTTGAAGGTAGACACACTTGTTGGATGGTAACGATATATTGTCAGACTGTGATGATGGGAAATGGAGCCCAGCCTCTGCCTGTCCTAGCCTATGTCAAACGCCGACTGACAGCGAGGTAGCTAGCTTCACACTCAAGCTGCATCCCGTGACGTCATACAGTCACAGGTCTAAGGGGTCTTCTATATAAACACATGGATGATACTAATATACTATACAACACAGGGATCAGCAACTATGCTGACACTGGTACCTCCCAGCTCGTTCACTGGTACCTCCCAGCTCGTTCACTGATACCTCCCAGCTCGTTCACTGGTACCTCCCAGCTCGTTCACTGATACCTCCCAGCTCGTTCACTGGTACCTCCCTGCTCGTTCACTAGTACCTCCCAGCTCGTTCACTGATACCTCCCAGCTCGTTCACTGGTACCTCCCTGCTCGTTCACTGGTACCTCCCAGCTCGTTCACTGGTACCTCCCAGCTCGTTCACTGGTACCTCCCAGCTCGTTCACTGATACCTCCCAGCTCGTTCACTGGTACCTCCCTGCTCGTTCACTGGTACCTCCCTGCTCGTTCACTGGTACCTCCCAGCTCGTTCACTGATACCTCCCAGCTCGTTCACTGGTACCTCCCTGCTCGTTCACTGGTACCTCCCAGCTCGTTCACTGGTACCTCCCAGCTCGTTCACTGGTACCTCCCAGCTCGTTCACTGGTACCTCCCAGCCCGTTCACTGGTACCTCCCTGCTCGTTCACTGGTACCTCCCAGCTCGTTCACTGGTACCTCCCAGCTCGTTCACTGGTACCTCCCAGCTCGTTCACTGGTACCTCCCAGCCCGTTCACTGGTACCTCCCTGCTCGTTCACTGGTACCTCCCAGCTCGTTCACTGGTACCTCCCAGCTCGTTCACTGGTACCTCCCAGCCCGTTCACTGGTACCTCCCTGCTCGTTCACTGTACCTCCCAACTCGTTCACTGGTACCTCCCAGCCCGTTCACTGGTACCTCCCTGCTCGTTCACTGGTACCTCCCAGCTCGTTCACTGGTACCTCCCAGCTCGTTCACTGGTACCTCCCAGCCCGTTCACTGGTACCTCCCTGCTCGTTCACTGTACCTCCCAACTCGGGCACTGGTACCTCCCAGCTCGTTCACTGGTACCTCCCAGCCCGTTCACTGGTACCTCCCAGCTCGTTCACTGGTACCTCCCAGCTCGTTCACTGGTACCTCCCAGCCCGTTCACTGGTACCTCCCAGCTCGTTCACTGGTACCTCCCAGCCCGTTCACTGGTACCTCCCAGCTCGTTCACTGGTACCTCCCAGCTCGTTCACTGGTACCTCCCAGCCCGTTCACTGGTACCTCCCAGCTCGTTCACTGGTACCTCCCAGCTCGTTCACTGGTACCTCCCTGCTCGTTCGCTAGCTTCTTACCTGCTGGTTCACTAGCACTTACCCGCTGGTTCACTAGCATTTACGTGCTGATTCGCTAGCACCTACTTGCTGGTTCACTAGCACTTACCTGCTGGTTCACTAGCCCTTAACTACTGGTTCACTAGCACTTAACTACTGGTTCACTAGCACTTACCTGCTGGCTCACTAACCCACACTTACCTGTTGGCTCACTAGCATAAACCTACTGGTTCCCTAGCACTTGCCTGCTGGTTCCCTAGCACTTGCCTGCTGGTTCCCTAGCACTTGCCTGCTGGTTCACTAGCACTTGCCTGCTGGTTCCCTAGCACTTGCCTGCTGGTTCCCTAGCACTTGCCTGCTGGTTCCCTAGCACTTGCCTGCTGGTTCCCTAGCACTTGCCTGCTGGTTCCCTAGCACTTGCCTGCTGGTTCCCTAGCACTTGCCTGCTGGTTCCCTAGCACTTGCCTGCTGGTTCCCTAGCACTTGCCTGCTGGTTCCCTAGCACTTGCCTGCTGGTTCCCTAGCACTTGCCTGCTGGTTCCCTAGCACTTGCCTGCTGGTTCCCTAGCACTTGCCTGCTGGTTCCCTAGCACTTGCCTGCTGGTTCCCTAGCACTTGCCTGCTGGTTCCCTAGCACTTGCCTGCTGGTTCCCTAGCACTTGCCTGCTGGTTCCCTAGCACTTGCCTGCTGGTTCACTAGCACTTATCTGCTGACTCACTAGCATTTGCCTGCTTTATTACTGGTACAAACTCCCTAAACCTTTAAATTCAAATACTGTAAATTGCTATTAAATGTCCCAACTGTTCTTTGCTATTTATTGTTCTAGTTCAGGACATGAGAACTTAAAGGTATGTCATCCAGAACATGTGAAATTAAAGGTGTGTCATCCAGAACATGTGAAATTAAAGGTGTGTCATCCAGAACATGTGAAATTAAAGGTGTGTCATCCAGAACATGTGAACGTAAAGGTATGTCATCCAGAACATGTGAACTTAAAGGTATGTCATCCAGAACATGTGAACTTTAATGTGTGTCATCCAGAACATGAGAACTTAAAGGTATGTCATTCAGAACATGTGAACTTAAAGGTGTGTCATCCAGAACATGTGAACTTAAAGGTATGTCATCCAGAACATGTGAACTTAAAGGTGTGTCATCCAGAACATGTGAACTTAAAGGTATGTCATCCAGAACATGTGAACTTAAAGGTATGTCATCCAGAACATGTGAACTTTAAGGTGTGCCATCCTGAATATGTCTTCCCGTGACTCACTCATCTCTCACACTGAAATTCAGGAACATACATTTGCCTTTAGTCACCCGTTAAATTCCTGTAACCTTAAAAATCTAAATAAATGCTCTAATTTACATCATAAGAAAGGAGGTAAACTGTAGCAGGCCTACTAGCCCATACTTGACACGTCCTTGTCGAACTAAAACCCATTAGAAAATTAATCGGCCAACGCTGCACTATTATTTTACGATTGTTTACCATTTTCAAGTTTCCACTGAAGAAATGTGCAGATCTACTGATGTCATTCACCTAAACCACAGATCTAAAGTCGGTTATGGTATACCTTTCACCTAATATCTCCAAGTATATATGGATATTTTTCACCGACACCGGACTCTTAAAGCTCTAACGGACAGCTTTTTCGAAACTGATCCACTCATTAAAGTTCTTTATAATTCCCTTTGAGGGGCAAGGCAGTCTAAAGTGTGAATTTGAAAGTGATTTCCTATGAGGGGATAGAGCCACTCAATGTAAGGTCACTGAGACCATCCAAACAGAGTTGTGAAAGTAACATCTCGCGCAATTGCAGATATTCGAAGACCGAGTATATTCGGTCCTGCCCGTTTGGGGTATACCATTTTTTAATGTTGCAATGTTGCAATTGTTGTAAAAAAACGAAATAAATATTTTTTAAATTTATTATACAAGTAGACAATATAAAAAACATAAATGGAACTTGTTTCTGAACAATTTGTAACCAGTAAAAAAATAGAAATAGGAACTACTTATCAACAATGACACATTGCAATGGGATGCAACTTACAAATGAAATATTCCTGAGTTCCCTGAGAAAGAACAATCATTTCACATCACTAATTTTGCAAATGAAACTTCATGAAACAATTTCTATCCTTCTTTATGCACAGATTTACTTTACATATGGCACAGCAAAATGAGGATGTGACATGATTATTCTTTTTGCTGCAAAACTTGCATGAAAGCACCTTACCTAGCACTGGCCAGTGACCTAGCTGTTTATCCAGCCTGTTTATCCAGCTTCTCAAAAGTTGGGTTACCTTGATACATCAGTATATCATGTATGATTCCATCTTCACTGGCACGACAGAAGAGTTTGAAACCCCACTTGTCTGGTTTGTTTTTGATGTATTGCCTTAGGTTTCCAGCTGTTTTACCCTTGAAAGCAACCATAACTTCATCAACAGACTGCTTGCGTGTAGCTGGAACTTTCAAGCAAGCTTTAGTTAGTCCATTGTAAAGAGGCCTTATTTTGTAGAATCTGTCATTATCCTTCTTTTGTGTGTTATCATTGAAATGAATGGTACGCCTCAGCAACCTAAACCTCTTTGATCCCATGACTTCTGCAACTTGAGTTATCCTACTTGCACTTCTCCAATAGTCCTCAATGGATGGCTGTACAGTGTAACCCATATGCAACAGAATACCTATAAACCTAGTCATTTCCTCAGAATCTGTTTGAAAAGTAGTATGTATGTCTTTTTGCCTGGCATACAAATTAGTTTGAAATGTAATGTTGTCTATCATGTCTTGAGTAAAAAAGTCTGTAAAATAATCATATGCACACCTAACTTCAACAGGCTTTATATGTTGATATTTAGGCAAATGGTCAGTGTGGATGTCCTCATTCTTCCATTTGGTGTCTCCTTGAGAAGCAAGATCATCTTGAAGCACTTCTTCATCAGGGTATTCCTCCATAGTAATACGTTTCTTCCTCTTGTTCAATTTTTGTTTTTTTGGTGGTGGCCCAGCTTCCTCCTCCTCATCTGTTGACACCTCTGCATCTGGTGGCAAGAATTCATCCTCACTATCCAGCAAATCCAGGTCATCTGAGTCTTGATCTGAGTCACTATCATCCCAAACACAGACAAATTTCGACTTATCCTTGGAGGACTCACCGTAGAACAATTTCTTATTGATCTGGAAGGACAATAAAAACATTCTGTACACACCCAGACCATTACTGAATTCATATATACACTACCAAATTTTATGGAAATATTTATATACCGAAACTTGAAAACTGCACCTAAAAGGGCAGGAACGACTGTACTTGGTCCTATTTTGTTGCACTTTTTTCATTTGCATGGTGCACTCGTAATATGCTTCACAACGCCTTCATATATATATCAAAATATGGCTAAACTATTCATTTACACACTAGACACACAAATCAGTACTTACCGACATTGTATTGGGTGAAATGCTTCAGTATATAAGGAGCACCCAACCGAGAAACACGAGTTTTTGCGCCGGCAAGGTAGAAGTGTTAACATTCTGCTCTCTCGACCAATGGGAAGCGGGCAGCCGCCATCACCGCTCAGCCGGGGCGACTCAGGGAAGGTCTGTGATTGGTCAGAAATAGAGAACGGGAACCTAGATGCGGTGGGGGAGTCGGAGGACGTGCGCAAAAAACCACGTTTTGAGGACCGATTACACTCGGTCCTGCCCGGTAAAGGGTATTAACTGAGGAAGACTGAACAGTGAGTCTATATTATTCTCACTTTCCCCAGGTGATAATGATATTCTTATTATCTCGTGAGTTATAATGAAGAATATTGCGTCAAAGTTGTGGAAGCAAGTCTCGTCCTGAATAGTTCATTCAATGGGAGCCACGGGACATATGTACAAGATTAAATCTTTGTAGATAGTGAAGATACTATCTCTGTGAATAATCATTCCATTATCATTAGGACAGATTGCACCCTCAGGAGTTATTGAGGCAACCCATCCAACAGAATGGAATCAGTTGATGAGGCAGAGGACAATCAGAACATACACTAGGGCAAGGTGTTGTGCTTGGGAGTGAGAGTTAACCATCAGGTCAGAGTAAGGAGTAACATCGATTTATAAGGTTATTAGGACAGGGGTGCCCTGTTGAATGAAAGACACAAGGCCATCTACCAGCAAAGGAAAAGTCAAGAATGAAAACACCTTTGCTAGGTTGAGGGTGAACAGGGTTGTACCGAGAACTGGGATTTACGTAAGGATTACGATGAACACAAGATTAAAGCTGCAGGTTGATCTGTGTAGGGGGAGGAGTTCGACTGAGATGGTGTCGGATTCAAAAAAATTGGAGTTAAAGAGGAATGGTGTGAGAGTTAACGGGAGCAACGGTATTCATGACAGATGGCGTGGAGTTAAGAGAAGCATCAGTATATATGGGACAAAGTGTGAGATTCAAAATGACACCGGGGTTCAATTATTAGTATAATGATGAAACTGGACTCAACACTGAGTGGGGTTTAAGGATATTGGGGTTGAAGAGAGATGGTTTAGGGTTCAAAGAATCAGTGGAGATCTCAAAGAAGTACCTGGCCTCATCTGTGACGAAGTAGAATACGACAGAAGACTAAGGTTCGATTGGAGGTTAAAGGAAACACATGGGCTTAAATGTGAGTGAATGGAGTTCAGAGGACTTACCTGGAGTTTACCTGGAAAGGGTTTCGGGGGTCAACACCCCCGCGGCTCGGCTCATTTTAACTTTTTTAACTCTCTTAATAAACAGTTCATGTAAGCCATCATTACATACAGACACTCACACTCACACACATAAAATTCACATCATCCACAATAACTTTTCCAATGTGTCAGTGAACTCTCGCTTATTGAAATGAATAAAGAAGCTATGGTGGCCAGCAGGTCAGTATAATTACCGGTTAGAAGTTCTCCAGGTCGACACAGGTCCAAGATCGATACAGGTCAGCAGGTCTCCAGATCAACACAGATCCATACAGGTCAGCAGGTCTCCAGATCAACACAAGTCCATACAGGTCAGCAGGTCTCCCGATCAACACAGGTCCATAAAAGTCTGCAGGTCACAAGGTCCAACTAGCCTCGCCTGGGGTACTCCCATTCGCGTGTATACAAACTAAAACATTTAATTAAACGGAAACCTTCTCTGCCTCTCCTTGTTTTAAAGTGAGTCAGAGGTCAGCAAAATCAGAAGGTCATTAAATCAATAACTCAGCAGATCAATGAATCAGTGAATCAGGAGTGACAACTGGCCACTTCATATATCTTTCCTACATACCCAGATCAAGAAAACAAAAGAGTTATTAGCGGAATATATTCACTGGCTCTCCTTCTTTGAATGTCAGCCAACGAGAAAATAAAATTTACGAGAGGACACTCGTTAAGCGGAGATCAACACTCGTTGAATTTAGAATTATCACTGGGTAACAAGATTTATCATTAACTTTAACTGGACCATCATTAATCCTCATTGACCACCATAATACCTATAAAAATACATTCGCAAATCTTCGTTAATCCACAAGAAAATGGAGGAAAAATGAAGTCATTTATTTTCTTAGCTCACAGTAATACAGATATGCTTTCGTTAATCGCTGACACTCGCTATTAACTAAAATTTTTAGTTTCCACTTACTCTTTGTAAGCAATATTTTCAGTCACTATTTTTATTTCTTTACCGTTGTCGAGAGCTAATTACCCGCGAGATGACAGGACAGCCCTTAGAGACGAGGGGGAAAATGTATAAAAATAGCGTGAACCGTTAGTGGGCAGGTGCATGAGTCGATTTGTAATTTGTAATCTACAAAATCTTCACCACTGCCGTCTACTTTTTAGGTTAGGTTAGGTAAGGTTTGTCAGGAAACAGGACAAGTGTCTCCTGACGCGGGTCTTAGATGATGACCTGTTATTGGAGCTTCTGGTCATCTGTCCGAGGCCTTTCGTTGGCTTACCGGTCCACCTCTTTAAAATTTATAGTCAAAGTTATAAGAATTTCTTGTCTACTTTTTAGAGAGACAGCGCGGATATTCCCAACTTCAATCTGGCTTAGGGAATTAAGTACTTGCTGATTATCCATACTCTGTAATGGGGCTAAATAGCAGTATACGTATGGTTACTCTGCTAGACTGAAAGGTAACCCACGTATCTTAATGTGTGGGCGTATAATACCATTACCAATCATGGAATATGTTGCACACACTTGACATGTGCCTTTTTGCACATGTAAAAAGGCACCACGACGACCAGTACCAGGTCAGTTACCATGTTAGTTAAACAATACTACATTTGTCCACTTATCGCATAACTTTCGGCCAGATAAAAACTCTGATACATGAGCTAGGGAAGAGCCCAGAACTGCCGAATAACTGCTGGATAACCACTTCACTGAGGAAGTTATCAGTGACAAATCACCAACAGGCCACCATTTCCGAATCTGCTCCATTAAGTCCTGTGTATAGCTGCAGTACACATACATCATCATACATGACAAGCATTAATTAATGATTATCTGTTAACAGGACCTTCCCTGACTGAAAAACTGGGTGATATTACTAAAATGCGGCTTTTATAAAGTACAGACATCTCCAGAGAATACTACAAGGTCAACTTGTTGATCCCTCCTCTAGTATCTAGCCTGTAACAAGTTGTCAGAATATATCCTAATCCAGTTATCCTGTTAAAATTAAGTGGTTTCTCAATAGCGCTTTGGAATCTCAACTGAATAAATATAAACCAAATCCATAAATGCCCCAAAAACCTCTTTAGCCTTATCTAAATACTGTCCACTTATATGTTTCACTGTAAACACCTGGTCCACACACCCCCTACCTTTCCTAAAACCTCCTTGTTCATCTGCTATCCTATTCTCCGTCTTACTCTTAATTCTTTCAATAATAACTCTACCATACACTTTACCAGGTATACTCAACAGACTTATCCCCCAATAATTTTTGCACTCTCTTTTGTCCCCTTTGCCTTTATACAAAGGAACTATGCATGTTCTCTGCCAATCCCTAGGTATCTTACCCTCTTCCATACATTTATTAAATAATAGCACCAACCACTCCAAAACTATATCCCCACCTGCTTTTAACATTTCTATCTTTATCCCATCAATCTCAGCTGCCTTAGACCCTTTCATTTTACCTATTGCCTCACGAACTTTCCCCACACTCACAACTCGCTCTTCCTCACTCCTACAAGATGTTATTCTTCCTTGCCCTATGCACGAAATCACAGCTTCCCTCTCTTCATCAACATTCAACAATTCCTCAAAATATTCCCTCCATTTTCCCAATACCTCTAACTCTCCATTTAATAACTCTCCTCTCTTATTTTTAACTGACAAATCCATTTGTTCTCTAGGCTTCCTTAACTTGTTAATCTCACTCCAAAACTTTTTCTTATTTTCAACAAAATTTGTTGATAACATCTCACCCACTCTCTCATTTGCTCTCTTTTTACATTGCTTCACTACTCTCTTAACCTCTCTCTTTTTCTCCATATACTCTTCCCTCCTTGCATCACTTCTACTTTGTAAAAACTTCTCATATGCTAACTTTTTCTCCCTTACTACTCTCTTCACATCATCATTCCACCAATAGCTCCTCTTCCCTCCCGCACCCACTTTCCTGTAACCACAAACTTCTGCTGAACACTCTCACACTACATTTTTAAACCTACCCCATACCTCTTCGAGCCCATTGCCTATGCTCTCATTAGCCCATCTATCCTCCAATAGCTGTTTATATCTTACCCTAACTGCCTCCTCTTTTAGTTTATAAATCTTCACCTCTCTCTTCCTTGATGCTTCTATTCTCCTTGTATCCCATCTACCTTTTACTCTCAGTGTAGCTACAACTAAAAAGTGATCTGATATATCTGTGGCCCCTCTATAAACATGTACATCCTGAAGTCTACTCAACAGTCTTTTATCTACCAATACATAATCCAACAAACTACTGTCATTTCGCCCTACATCATATCCTGTATACTTGTTTATCCTCTTTTCTTAAAATATACTACATATATCTTGTAGTATATCTTATTATACTTGTATATTCATATACTGTGCCATACAAATGATGCTATAAGTGCTTTAGATAAACGTTGCTGTGAGATTCACTCATTAATGCAAGAGAAATATAATAACCATGTATATGTATTTGTGTGCTTGTGCTCGGTAATACTTGGTGCGCCTCAATAAGACTCGGCTTAGAATGTCACTTACAATAACAAGTCCTTAAATAATCTAACATCTGAACCACTGAGGCAAACAAACAGCTTTCTTGAACAATATGACGAACCATTCGCCAGAGAGTAATAATATTCGATTGTAAAATTACCGACAGTATGTTAGGTAAAGGGGCACAAATGCAACTAATGTGGCATTTTATTGTGGCAACGTTTCACTCATCAGGAGCTTTATCAAGCCATTACCAAACATGCTCGAAGCAGCGGACAACAGCACCGTGTCAGGGAAGGAACAAGGAGACAAAGACGACCCTAACAGTGGACCTTTAACAGATCCTAAATAAAAGGCTTAAAACTCCCTTATTACTGAAACAGTGTTTGGCAATACCAAATCCCCGACTACGACAATGCTTAGATGCCAGAACAATATAGGTCAAGAGTTTATATCGGGACCAGAGATATAAAGAGTATCTCCACGACACAGCCTCTGGAAACGTCAAATATCACTAAGCCTAAAAAAATGATCTGTTAACAGAGCTGTGCAGAGTTACGAGATGTATGTCCCAGTTCACCAAAGGAGACATATTCTACCAAAACAGTCTAAATCACACCAAATGACAGAACAGGGAGATTAGATGTGTTTCCTCCACCAACAGCAGCCAGAGAGAGAGAGAGAGAGAGAGAGAGAGAGAGAGAGAGAGAGAGAGAGAGAGGCAGGCCCAGCAGCTCCAATGTCAGTTTATTCGTACTAGGTAGTGCCTGGCTCGAACCACTAAACAAGCAGGCAGGCAGTATGCAAGTGCTGGCAGCCAATCAAAATTCTCCAACTGCAAAACTGCGGAGAAAAGACAACTTGGAGAAGAAATTGAGAATCACGACCAATCCCGACAAGGTCCTCGTCAGTACCATCGGATGTTTTGCCGCAACTGTCGTAAACAAGGGGGATATCTCCATCAGAGGTACACCTATCACCATCAGAAACCCAAATAAGATCCCGGGACTCGAGATCGACAGATTACTCCACTCCACATCACAAATCAAAAAGGTAAATTTAGCAAAAGCTTGCCTCAGTGAGGTTTCATCAAGCTTCCATCCTCCCCTTCATGTATGAGATGATAAGACCTATGCTTGAATATTCTTGTGTGCCCATTTCACTAAGAATGTGTTACACCTACAAAGAGTCCAGAGCAAGGCCCTCCACTTTATCACAGGCACCAGACGGAGGGACAGAATCAGAATGGAAGATCTACACATCCAACAGGAGGTCGACGCAATAAATGTCGGGCTAGACAAACTAAAGAAAATACAATTATATGACATGGAAGAACTCTATATACCAGACAGAGAAAACCCTCCCCAACCATCTAACACCACCGACTACATCATCAATGCACTTCCCCACAGGACCCACAGGATGTTCTTCCAACAAAGAGTTCAACATTACATTCACAAGGAGAACTTCCTGAGACCGAAACAGAAACAGTTCAGGAGACCAACAGCTCCAGCAAAGAAGCCGACCACCACCAACTCCAGCAGGAGCTCTATAACCTGCCTTAACAACCTCCCTCCTGCGATAAAAAGGCAATAGCAAAAGCTATATCTACTACCAATTCACCACCACGCATGTATGCAACTTGTATATAGATGAGCTGCTGACGGGTAGTGTGGTATACCCCATCCTATGATTATCATGAATAGGAAAGCACACACAAACCCTTATTTAAGTGTACCACCCTTTTTCCACCTTCCATTTTTACCTATCCATGTTCCTCCCCCACCTTACTAAACCTGTGGTTTAAATTACGTCCTACGTCCTTCAGCCAGTGAATCCCCATGTTCTATAATTCACGTCTGTATTGTTTGGTGCCGTTTTCTCGCCAATTCTACATAAAGCCACATTGAACATTCATTTGAGGAAATCATAAAGTCTTCTTAAACTTGTCCTCAGTTGGAGTTTCTATGTGGACAGCCTTTCCGAGACCCTGACTACTGAGCATGATTTGAAGGTCCTTGATGAGGAAGCAAACAAAGAAATGATAAGCGCCAATATGCCACTCAGAGGCTGAAATACGAATCATTTGCGTTGAAGAAAATCAGAAATTTACATTATCCTGTCGTTGATGTTCCTGGTGGTGGTAATATGCTTGGGATGGTTTGGTATACCAAGGAGACGAAGCTTCAACAAAGTAGTGACCTCACTAATCGAAGTTTACTGTCAGAGGTGTTCCGATGTTTTGATCCCTGAGACTGGTTTCCTCCGTCATTATAAAGGGGATAATACTTATCTGAAAAACGTGGTGATTGAAACAGGTGCGACGAGAACTTGCTACTAGAGTTGTGTTGGGTTTGGAGTGACATTGTGGTAGAGTTTAACCTGCTCCACCAGATAATTTTCCAGGCAAGTAGACCAGGAAGGTTTGACGTACACATTAAGTGTGTATACAAATAGCACATAAAAGAAACTTAAAGTGGCTCCCTTCCCTTCGCTCTTCTACGTGACTGGTTAATGGTCCAAGTCGATCTGAAACATCGTAGTAAATTTCTTTCTCGTATGTGCGGGTTATTTGTATATTGTTCCTGTCACAATATTATGCCTTTTTATTCTGTATGAACCCCACAGGTGTCTAATTCTGACTAATTTCTATGATGTTCTTCCTTCTTCAAAATCCCTCTCTCACTCGTATGAGGCTGCTCTTATTGCTTCCAGGCGTCGTAAGAATCAGCTTCACTTTCTTCGTACGTGACTGTCTTGCTGAACAAGTTTTGCTCTCTTCCTTCTCCCAGTTCCTGAAATTCAGCTCCTTGGGCACTCCCTTTCCTGATCATGATCGCCTCTTACTTCATCAGCTTATTCTTTCTACTAAGTCCCAAGTTACTTACGTCTTCTTCATCCATCGTTAACATCAAAGTGCTCTCTTATTTCCTCTCTTCCACATGATCTTTGTAATCTTCTCACTATCATTGCCTTCGACACAGCTCGCCTTAATTCGGAAATTCACTTTGCTAAAATACAGAACAAACTTCAAGGTCTTATCTCAGATAGGTCTTGGTCTAAATTCCCCCTGATTGACTGTGTTACTAATCTGTCTTCTGTCTCACTCTCCCACCATCGATTTGAACTTCTTGGTTTTGGTCTTTCCTTCATCACTTCACCATCTCGTGCTGGCCTTGACCTAATTCGCTCCTTTAATTCCTTTCGCCAGTCTCTGGAAATTTTCCTAATATGTCCGCTTTTCGTGGTGTCCTGATTCCTGCTCTTGATAGCCTGTTGTCTATGAATTACCACCTTCCTCGACGCTATCAACTCGCCCTTTCTTGTCCTATTATACAATATTAATATTGTCATCCCTTCTTCTGACAAAGGCAGTTCGGTGGATGTTCTTGACTGCGAGAATTATCTCCACGAAGCTAAAGTCTTGCTCTCTGACTTAGGCATCTACGCTCCTCTTGTGTCCTCTTGATCGCATCAAGAGAACTTTCAACCATAAATTTCGTACTGTCTCTGATCTCTCCGACCTTGTTCAACGTTTCCATGGTATCTGACCCTCTTTACCATATTTATATAGTCTTCCTAAAACTCATAATCCTCCAGAGGTTCTGTTTCTTATAACCGTCCTTCTTGGCTGGCCAAAGTTCTCTCATTTTCTTGGAACTTTTTTTCCCCTGCTCATCTTCGTCAATCTCAAGACTTCATCAGACGTGTTCGGCCTCTCACAACCTGTTAGACGCTAAACCTTGACGTGTCTCTCTTCAGTAATGTCCCTCTTGATGTTCTCAGTTTTCTCAAAGCGAAGGCCAATGAAAGGTCACTTCATCTCGCTATACTTGCTGATGCCTTTCTTGATCTTTGTGTGGGCTCTAACTCCTCTTTCTTTCAAGGTAAATTTTATTCTCAAAACTTCGGTGTCGTTCATGCAGCCTTTCTACAATTAGTGAGCGCCATTCCCTCTGGCTCCACTATGTCGACGACATCTTTTCTCCTTGGGCGCATAACTCTAGTCTCTTCCATCAATTTCTCAATGCCCTTAACAATCTTCCTCCTTCCATCAACTTCAAAGCTGAATAGGTATCTAGTTCTTTACTTCCTTTCCTTGATATACATATCCATCGCTCGGCTACAGGCTTTTCTTTTTCCGTTCATCTCATGCCTATGTATAGTAACATGCACATTCACTGCCTTCTTATAACGCTTCCTCTGTCTGGAAAGGAGTTGTTATTTCTCTCTTTGTCCGTGCCCCTGATTTGGAAATTTCCACTTTTCGCTAACAGTTCTCTCGCCTTGGATGCCCTTCTGGTTAAATAAACTTTGCTTCTCACATACTAAACTGACTTTCTTCTCTCCCAAACGCTCTACTTCTGTGAAATCTCCTGTTCTTTGCCATCCATATACTTCCAGCATCTCAAATCTTAAAAACGTTCTCTGTTCCTTAGGCATCAAGCTCACTTTTCACCAAGCTAACACCCTTCGTAGGAATATAGTTCGTAAATCGCCTCCTGCAACTAATGCTTCTGGAGTGTACTCCGTTTCCTGTTCCTATTTTCCTCTTCAATACTTTCAAGAAACTGGCCACTCTCTTTCTGACAAACATAAAGTGCACAAAAGAAGTGTTAGACCTAATGACACTTTGAATGCTCTTTTCTGTCATGTTAGAGATCAGAGTCATCCTATTAACTTGTCCTCTGCCAAAACTGTCTACCCTTGTAGACAGACGCCGTCTTATTGTAGAATCCCTTATACACAACTTTCCTAATATAAATTTTAGTCTTGGCTCCAAACTTCATTGTGTTTGTTCATTATTTAATTACTGGAAACTTATCTAAAATATATTCACCTGGATTAGAATAAATTAAATTGCGCTTGTTATAATGAGGTTAGGTAAGTTTTCTAAGGTTCTTTTGGTGCAAAATTATTAATTTTTACATTAACATAACTGAAAAAAATATGTCCTTAAACGTTTAAGAGAAAAGATTAGAAGGGAATTAATTGTAAACGAGTTCTTGCTATATGACCAATTTTACGTATTCGGCACGACACACACGCACACACACACACACACACACAGATGGCAAAGGACTCAGGAAAATAAAGAGATTAGTCGACGTGCCAGAAACGAGTATGCACAGATAAGGAGGGAGGACCAGCGGCAGTACGAAAGCGACAAAGCATCGAAAGTCAAGTCTGACCCGAAACTGCTTTACAGCCACATCAGGAGGAAGACAACAGTCAAGGACCAGATAATCAGGCTGAGGAAAGAAGGTGGGGAGCTCACGAAAAATGTCCAAGAAGTATGTGAGGAGCTTAATATGTGATTTCAGGAAGTATATACAGCAGAGGCTGAAGGGAGACTGGGAAGACAAAACAGTGGGGTACACCAACAAGGGATATACCAGCAAGTGTTGGATGAATTACACACAACTGAGTAGGAGGTGAAGAAGCTCCTAAGTGACCTTGATACCTCAAAGGCGGTGGGACCGGACAACATCTCTCAGTGGGTCCTTACAGAGGGAGCAGCGACACTGTGTGTGCCACTAACCAAAATCTTCAACACTTCCCTTGAAAATGGGCAACTGCCTGAAGTATGGAAGATGACAAATGTAGTCCCCAGCTGTAAGAAAGGAGACAGAAATGAAGCACTAAACTATAGACCAATGTCACTGACGTGTATAGTATGCAACGTCATGGAGAAGATTATCAGAAGGAGAGTGGTGGAGCACCTGGAGCGGTACAAGATTATAAATGACAGCCAGCACGGATTCATGGAAGGCAAGACCTATTAGAGTTTTATGACAAGGTAACTGAAATAAGAAATGAGAGGGAGATTAGTACAGAAGCTAGAGGATCAGTCATATATAACAAGAAGGGTACTGCAATTGTAGATCAATGGTTCAGAGAACCGACACGTTGATAAATTAGACACATGTGCAAGATACCCAAGAGTTGCACATGTATCTAATTTACCAAGGGTACTGCAATGGATCAGAGAATACCAAACAGGAAGGCAACAGCGAGTCATGGTCCGTGATGAGGTATCACAGTGGGCTCCTGTGAATAGAGGGGTCCCACAAGGGTCAGTCCTGGGACCAGTGCTATTCTTGGTATGTGTGAACGACATGACGGAAGGGATAGACTCAGAGGTGTCCCTGTTTGCAGATGATGTGAAGTTAATGAGGAGAATTAAATCAGATGCGGACCAGACAGGTCTACAAAGAGACCTGGACAGGCTGGACGAGTGATCCAGCAACTGGCTCCTAGAATTTAATCCCACCAAATGCTAGGAGGCCAGAGACTGCAAACCTCACTCAAAGAGAAAGGTCTAGGAGTGAGTATAATACCGAGTACGTCTCCAGAAGCACACATTAACCAGATTACTGCTGCGGCATATGGGCGTCTGGCGAATCTGAGAATAGCGTTTCGGTACCTCAGTAAGGAATCGTTCAAGACTTTATACGATGTGTATGTCAGGCCCTTACTGGAGTACGTAGCACCAGTTTGGAACCCACACCTGGTCAAACACGTCAAGAAATTAGAGAAAGTGCAAAGGTTTGCAACAAGGCTAGTTCCAGAGCTAAGGTTAAGGTTAAGGGAAATCGGTCTCACGACACTGGAGGACAGGAGGGTCAGGGGAGACATGATAACGACATACAAAATACTGCGTGGAATAGACAAGGTGAACAGAGACAGGATTTTCCAAAGATGGGACACAGAAACAAGGGTCACAATTGGAAGCTGAAGACTCAGATGAGTCAAAGGGATGTTAGGAAGTATTTCTTCAGCCACAGAGTTATTAGAAAGTGGAATAGTCTGGCAAGCGATGTAGTTTTAAGACGAGGTATGACAAAGCTCATGGAGCAGGGAGTGGGAGGAACTAGTAGCGACCAGTGAAGAGGCGGGTCCAGGAGCTGAGTCTCGACCCCTGCAACCACAATTAGGTGAGTACAATTAGGCGAGTACACACACACACATACACACACACACACACACATATACACTCATACACACACACATACACACACACACACACACACGCACACACACACACACACACACACACACACACACACACACTCACACACACACACACACACACACACACACACACACACACACACACAGCGAAGAGGCCAGGAGCTATGAATCGACCCCTGCAACCACAAATAGGTGAGTACAAATAGGTGAGCACATACACACACACACACACACACACACACACACACACACACACACACACACGAGGATGAGGCAGGACTGCAAAGAGACCTGGAGAGGCTGGACATGTGGTCCAGTAACTGGCTTCTCGAATTCAATCCAGCCAAATGCAAAGTCATGAAGATTGGGGAGGGGCAAAGAAGACCGCAGACAGAGTATAGGCTAGGTGGACAAAGACTACAGACCTCACTCAGGGAGAAAGACCTTGGGGTGACCATAACACCGAGCACATCACCGGAGGCACACATCAACCAAATAACCGCTGCAGCATACGGGCGCATGGCAAACCTGAGAATAGCGTTCTGATACCTTAATAAGGAATCGTTCAAGACACTGTACACTGTGTATGTTAGGCCCATACTGGAGTATGCAGCACCAGTCTGGAACCCACACCTGGTCAAGCACGTCAAGAAGTTAGAGAAAGTACAAAGGTTTGCAACAAGGCTAGTCCCAGAGCTCAAGGGAATGTCGTACGAGGAAAGGTTAAGGGAAATCGAACTGACGACACTGGAGGACAGAAGGGTCAGGGGAGACATGATAACGACATACAAGATACTGCGGGGAATAGACAAGGTGGACAGAGATAGGATGTTCCAGAGAGGGGACACAGGGACAAGGGGTCACAACTGGAAGCTGAAGACTCAGACGAGTCACAGGGACGTTAGGAAGTATTTCTTCAGTCATAGAGTTGTCAGCAAGTGGAATAGCCTAGCAAGTGAAGTAGTGGAGGCAGGAACCATACATAGTTTTAAGAAGAGGTATGACAAAGCTCAGGAAGCAGAGAGAGAGAGGATCCAGTAGCGATCAGTGAAGAGGCGGGGCCAGGAGCTGAGTCTCGACCCCTGCAACCACAATTAAGTGAGTACAATTAGGTGAGTACACACACACACACACACACACACACACACACACACACACACACACACACACACACACACACACACACAGGGGCTCTGGTGGCCTGGTGGTTAACGCTCTCGCTTCACACGGCGAGGGTCTGGGTTCGATTCCCAGCCAGAGTAGAAACATTGGACGTGTTTCTTTCCACCTGTTGTCTATGTTCCCCATCAGTAAAATGGGTACCTGGGTGTTAGTCGACTGGTGTGGGTCGCATCCTGGGACACTGACCTAAGGAGGCCTGGTCACAGACCGGGCCGCGGGGGCGTTGACCCCCGGAACTCTCTCCAGATAAACTCCAGATAAACACACACACTCACGAACCCCCGATATTTTAGCACACCCTCCTAAAAACCAGCCAACTTTCTGAGACGCCTTATTCCACTTGGTCACCAATGTTTCAAACATCAGGGGCTTAGCACCACTGGACATGTCACCCGTGATGCAAGTACATGCAGAGCCGTGGAACCTACAGAAGTAATTACATTCTCCTCCAGTTTGGAATACCAGTCTTCACGAGCAGAACACACGCATTCTAATGCATCCTAGAACAAGCGGTTTTAAACAAATAGCAATAATATATATATATATATATATATATATATATATATATATATATGTATATATATATATATATATATATATATTATTTATTTTTTTATTATCACACCGGCCGATTCCCACCAAGGCAGGGTGGCCCGAAAAAGAAAAACTTTCACCATCATTCACTCCATCACTGTCTTGCCAGAAGGGTGCTTTACACTACAGTTTTTAAACTGCAACATTAACACCCCTCCTTCAGAGTGCAGGCACTGTACTTCCCATCTCCAGGACTCAAGTCCGGCCTGCCGGTTTCCCTGAATCCCTTCATAAATGTTACTTTGCTCACACTCCAACAGCACGTCAAGTATTAAAAACCATTTGTCTCCATTCACTCCTATCAAACACGCTCACGCATGCCTGCTGGAAGTCCAAGCCCCTCGCACACAAAACCTCCTTTACCCCCTCCCTCCAACCCTTCCTAGGCCGACCCCTACCCCGCCTTCCTTCCACTACAGACTGATACACTCTTGAAGTCATTCTGTTTCGCTCCATTCTCTCTACATGTCCGAACCACCTCAACAACCCTTCCTCAGCCCTCTGGACAACAGTTTTGGTAATCCCGCACCTCCTCCTAACTTCCAAACTACGAATTCTCTGCATTATATTCACACCACACATTGCCCTCAGACATGACATCTCCAGTGCCTCCAGCCTTCTCCTCGCTGCAACATTCATCACCCACGCTTCACACCCATATAAGAGCGTTGGTAAAACTATACTCTCATACATTCCCCTCTTTGCCTCCAAGGACAAAGTTCTTTGTCTCCACAGACTCCTAAGTGCACCACTCACTCTTTTTCCCTCATCAATTCTATGATTCACCTCATCTTTCATAGACCCATCCGCTGACACGTCCACTCCCAAATATCTGAATACGTTCACCTCCTCCATACTCTCTCCCTCCAATCTGATATTCAATCTTTCATCACCTAATCTTTTGTTATCCTCATAACCTTACTCTTTCCTGTATTCACCTTTAATTTTCTTCTTTTGCACACCCTACCAAATTCATCCACCAATCTCTGCAACTTCTCTTCAGAATCTCCCAAGAGCACAGTGTCATCAGCAAAGAGCAGCTGTGACAACTCCCACTTTGTGTGTGATTCTTTATCTTTTAACTCCACGCCTCTTGCCAAGACCCTCGCATTTACTTCTCTTACAACCCCATCTATAAATATATTAAACAACCACGGTGACATCACACATCCTTGTCTAAGGCCTACTTTTACTGGGAAAAAATTTCCCTCTTTCCTACATACTCTAACTTGAGCCTCACTATCCTCGTAAAAACTCTTCACTGCTTTCAGTAACCTACCTCCTACACCATACACTTGCAACATCTGCCACATGCCCCCCTATCCACCCTGTCATACGCCTTTTCCAAATCCATAAATGCCACAAAGACCTCTTTAGCCTTATCTAAATACTGTTCACTTATATGTTTCACTGTAAACACCTGGTCCACACACCCCCTACCTTTCCTAAAGCCTCCTTGTTCATCTGCTATCCTATTCTCCGTCTTACTCTTAATTCTTTCAATTATAACTCTACCATACACTTTACCAGGTACACTCAACAGACTTATCCCCCTATAATTTTTGCACTCTCTTTTATCCCCTTTGCCTTTATACAAAGGAACTATGCATGCTCTCTGCCAATCCCTAGGTACCTTACCCTCTTCCATACATTTATTAAATAATTGCACCAACCACTCCAAAACTATATCCCCACCTGCTTTTAACATTTCTATCTTTATCCCATCAATCCCGGCTGCCTTACCCCCTTTCATTTTACCTACTGCCTCACGAACTTCCCCCACACTCACAACTGGCTCTTCCTCACTCCTACAAGATGTTATTCCTCCTTGCCCTATACACGAAATCACAGCTTCCCTATCTTCATCAACATTTAACAATTCCTCAAAATATTCCTTCCATCTTCCCAATACCTCTAACTCTCCATTTAATAACTCT
>NC_091318.1:34401512-34466512 GCF_038502225.1 Cherax quadricarinatus | reverse complement strand
TTTCCTGGGTCCTTTGCTTTCTCTACTTTCCCCCATGCTGTTGTACACTTAGATTTGGCCTTTCAACACCTCTTGGTAAACCGTGGCCTCACTCTAATCTTCCCGTTGTTTTTGTTACCCTTAGGTACGAACTTCTCTATTGCTGTGCACTTTGTGGTCACGTGTTCCGTCATTTCATTTACTGTGCTTTCCTACAGTTCACTTACCTACTGCACCTCATGTATGAATTGTCTCTTACTTGCGCAGTCCCCTTTTTGGAAGTTTGGTTCCTCCCATCCATCTCGTGCTGCTTCACTTTCCATTGTTAACTCTGTGTATTGGAAACTCAAGACCACATTGTCAGTAGCGCCTTGGGGCCTTTCGTGTGTGATTTCTTCTGTCGGAACTGCATAAGGTGAATATAAAGTCTAGCCTTCCTAGTACTGCCTCCAGTATCTTGGTTCTCCATATCTCAGGTCTGCCATGTGGCTCCAGATTCTAACAGTCAGTCTCCTTATGGCTGAAATCATCCATGATGAGTAACTTTGTTCTGGGCATATGGGCCCTTCTGGCAACTTCGGGTAGTGTGTCCACCATCACTCTGTTGCTCTTGTCGTATTCCTGTTTAGCCTCTTGCTCTATGGTGGAAGGTTGTACATCACTGCTACCATCACTTTTGGGCCCTCAATATGCAGTACTCCGACTATGTAGTCATATGCTGCCCCTCTGACTAGTCCTCCCACAGGCCACTGGTTCTTCATGAGCAGTGCAACTACTCTTCCCCTCTGTCTCTCCCCCCCTCTTTTCTCAGGATCTGATAATCAGAGGGGAAGATCACATCTGCTATTACTTGCATGAGCTTTGTCTCTGTGATTCTTATGATGTTCGGGGATACCTCAGTGATTCTTTCCTGCCACTCCTCATTCTTATTTATAATTCCATTTGCATTGTTGTATCACACCATCAGCTTCATTTCAAGGACTGTATTCTGGGAGGTGAGGGGGGATGGGGGGTTGATACTGCTGTAGGTGTGGTAGGCAGGCGTGAATATTATGGCAGTCTGCTGGTATAGCAGTATTAGTTCTGTGGGGAGGAGGTACTGTGGATGTGAAGTGTAGTTTGGCTCCGGTTATTGTGCTTAGTTGGTGTGGGGTTGTAGGGGTTGAGGGGATAATGTGGGTGGGTCTGTTTGCAGGTTGTATTTGCTGTTCCATTCGAGGATGAGCTCCCCTGGAAATTAATGGTATGAAATACCCACGCAATGGAAATATAAACACTTAAGCAGTATAATGTGATCCTTTACTGACAACGTTTCGTGCAACGTCACTTCATCAGAGACTGCAGACGACGTGCATTAAACATCTTTAACACACTCAGAGAAGACACTGCCGAGAAGAGATACATAGTCCTCCCCACCAAACACTTTTCCAACATCTTTTCCAATACCTCATTCCAAGTACCTTCCTCCACATCCACCACCATCAAGGACATTACCAGTAATAGATAGGACAAGTTTCAAACCTCTACAGGAGTATACACAATTCCTTGCAATGACTGCAGCAAATTATACGTCAGCTAAACATCCAGAGACCTCCGAACATGTATTTCATAACAACAGTACCCAGGCAAATCTGAAGATCCAAGGAATGCCTGTGTTCAACACCGAAATTCCTACAACCATTTAATCAACTACAGAAACGCAAGACTTATCACCAGAGAAGGCAACACTCAATACCGAAGAATTCTGGAATCCTCACTTATCTGTATATACATCCAACAACTTCAACCAGAACAGTGGCTTCTATAACATAGCTGAACCCCTTGCTAAGAAACTTCTTCATAGCTATCCCACATAAGAACATAAGTATGGAAGAATACTGCAGAAGGCCTACTCATATACTTATCCAATCTCTTTTTAAAGCTACCCAAGATTCTAGATTCTATCACCCTTCTCTGATGACTGTCACATGCAGCATTCTCCACGTGATGCCATCCTATAAATACTCAAGTCTCTTTCACCCTGGTAGAGCTGTTTGTGACTTGATAAAGCCCACTGCATGGGCGAAACGTTGTCAATAAAGGATCACATTATACTGCTTAAGTGTTTATATTTCCATGAGCTCCCATGTCCATCTGTACATGCCATATCCATCCCTCGTTGTTCCCTTTCTTTTTGTGTTCTGTCATGGTTGAGGTACACTCACTGGTATTTTTGAGAACCCTTTAACAGTGATTTCCACTGCAGGAATTTGTTTTATGTCATTTCTGACTTAAATGTCAATTTGACTGGGCAGTTCTTTTCCCTTGAGAACCACCCAGATCTCTTAAAATTTGTCAGAGAAGTCGTGTTCTCTCCTGTTACCATGACAATGCTCTCGAGTTCTTTAATTTCCCCCTCTCTTCTTTCATCATATGTTTCCCCTTCTGCCTCAGGAATCCAATGAATAACAAGTGTCCACTCCCTTTCTTCATCCCATTTTGTTTTCTTCTGTATATCTGGATCTGATTTAAGTATCTCCTTGGTTGTCTTCCTTATCATCTCCAAGACTTTCTGGTGGCTTAGTATCATTTCACTAAGCGACTTCTTCCCTCTTTCCCCTCCTTCTATCCCCTCAATGTCTGCTGATGTTCCTTCGCCGAGTTCCTTGCTCCTATTGGTCCTTGTCCCTATATTATGCTTCAAAACTTCTATTTCCTCCTTCAGTCTCTGCATCCTTGCCTCAGCAGCAAGAGCTCATAATTCCCACTTCTTGCTCTCTGTAGATATCTTCTCAACGATTGTGTTGCAAAACTCACTCAGTGTTTAACTATAGTGCTCTTGATCCTCTCAGCCTGTGCTTCTTGTTCAGCTTAGTCATCCCTGGTATCGTTCTTCATCCTGTCACATGTGTATGCAATGTGTATGTGTGTGTGTGTGTGTGTGTGTGTGTGTGTGTGTGTGTGTGTGTGTGTGTGTGTGTGTGTGTGTGTGTGTGTGTGTGTGTGTGTGTGTGTGTGTGCATGTATGTGGCTTACTCATCTATCTGTACTCGCCTATTTGTGGTTGCAGGGTTAAAGACATAGCTCCTGGCCCCACCTCTTCACCGATCACTACTAGGTCCTCTCTCTCCCTGCTCCATGAGCTTTATCATACTTCGTCTTAAAACTATGTATCATTCCTGCCTCTACTGCATCAATCGACAGACTATTCCACTTCCTGACAACTCTATGACTAAAGAAATACTTCCGAACATCACTTTGACTCTGAGTCTTCAACTTTCAATTGTGTCCCCTTGTTTCTGTGTCCTATCTCTGGAACATCTTGTCTCTGTCCACCTTATCTATTCCTTTCAGTATTTTGTATGACGTTATCATGTCTCCCCTAACCCTCCTGTCCTTCAGTGTCGTCAGGCCGATTTCTCTTAACTTTTCGTTTGACATTACCCTTAGCTCTGGAATTAGCCTTGTTGCAAAACTTTGCACTTTCTCTTATTTCATAACATTCTTTTCCAGGTTTGGGTTCCAAATTGGTGTGGCATACTCCATTATGGGCCTGATGAACGATTCCTTACTGAGGTATCGGAATGCTATTCTCAGGTATGCCAAGCGCCCATATGCTACAGCAGTTATCTGGTTGATGTGCACTTCACTTGATGTACTCGGTATTACACTCACCCTAAGATCTTTTTCCTTGAGGGAGGTTTACAATCTTTGGCCACCTAGCCTATACCCTGTCTGCGATCTTCTTTGCCCTTCCCCAGTCTTCATGACTTTGCATTTGGCGGGGTTAAATTCTAGGAGCCAGTTGCTGGACCACTCTTCCAGCCCGTCCAGGTCTTTTTGTAATCCTGCCTGATCTTCATCTGATTTAATTCTCCTCATTATCTTCACCTCATCTGTGAACAGGGACACTTCTGATTCTAATCCTTCCATCATGTCATTCACATATACCAAAAATAGCACTGGTCCCAGGACTGACCCCTGTGAAACCCTGCTTGTCATAGGCACCCACTGTGATATCTCATCACGTACCATGATTCGTTGTTGACTCCGTCAGGTATTCTCTGATCCGTTGCAATGCCCTTCCTGTTATGCGTGCCTGATCCTCTAGCTTTTGCACTAGTCTCTTGTGAGGAACTGTGTCGAAGGACTTGCAGTCCAAGAAAATGCAATATACCCACCCCTCTCTGTCGTGTCTTACTTCCATTACATTGTCATAAAACTCCAGTAGGTTTATGATACAAGATTTGCCTTCCATGAATCCATGCTGGTTGTCGTTTATAAGGTGGTTCCGTTCTAGGTGCTCCACCACTCTACTACTGATAATCTTCTCAATGACTCTGCGTACTATTCACGTCAGTGACACTAGTCTATAGTTTAGTGCCTCGTTTCTGTCTCTTTCTTAAAAATGGGGACTACATTTCCCATCTTCAATACCTCAGGTAGTTGCCCAGTTCCAATGGATGTGTTGAAAATTGTGGTTAGTTGCACACACTGTGTCTCAGCTCCCTCTTTAAGGACCCACCGCCTTTTAGGTATCAAGGTCACTTTGAAGCTTCTTCACCTCCTCGTCGGTTGTGTGTATTTCATCCAACACTTGTCGGTATATCCCTTGTTGGTGTGTCTCTCTGTTCTGTCTTCCCAGAGTCCTTTCTCTCTCCACTGTAAATACTTCCTTAAATCTCGTGTTGAGCGCCTCACATACTTCTCGGTCACTTTTTGTGAGTTCCCCACCTTCCTTATTCAGCCTGATTACCTAGTCCTTGACTGTTGTCTTCCTCCTGATGTGGCTATACAACAGCTTAGGGTCGGACTTGACTTTCGATGCTATGTTGTTTTCGAACTATCGCTGGGCCATCCTCCTTATCTGTGCATACTCGTTTCTGGCTCTTCGACTAATCTCTTTATTTTCCTGGGTCCTTTGTCTTCTGTACTTTTTCCATTCTCTAGTGCACTTAGTTTTTGTCTTCCAAGTAGCCTTTGGTAAACCAAGGGCTCATTCTGGTTTTCCCATTATTTCTGTTGCTCTTGGGAACAAACCTTTCCTCTGCCTCCTTGCATTTTGTTGTTACATATTCCATCATTTCATTTACTGACCTTCCTACCAATTCTCTTTCCCACTGAACCTCCTGCAGGAAGTTCCTCATACCTGTGTAGCCATCCCCTTTTTAGTTTGGCCTTTCCCATCCTACTCCTGTTACTCTCTCCACTTGTAACTCAACTATGTATTCAAAACTCAGAACCACGTGATCACTAACTCCAAGGGGCCTTTCATATGTGATGTCCTCAATGTCCGAGCTACTCAGGGTGAGCACAAGGTCCAGTCTTGCTGGTTCATCCTCCTCTCTCTCTCTGGTAGTGTCCCTAACATGTTGATGTATGAGGTTTTCCAGTACCACATCCATCATCTTGGCTCTCCATGTTTTGGGACCCCCATGTGGCTCCAGGTTTTCTCAATCAATCTCCTTGTGGTTGAAATCGCCCATAACTAGTAACTTTGCTCTACTCGTTTGAGCTCTTCTGTCCACCTCAGCTTGTGTGTCCACCATTCCATTGCTCTGTTGCTCTCTTCATATTCTTCTCTTGGCCTCCTGCAGTTCTGTGGTGGGTTATGCATCACTGCAATGACTACTTTATGTTCTCCATACTGAATTGTACCTACTATGTAATCACTCTCGCCATTTTCGTCCATTCCTTCCATTTCCTCAATTCCCCATCGGTTTTTAATGAGCAGTGCAACTCCATCTTCCCCTCTGCTCCTTCTATACTTCCACAGGATCTGATATCCAGGTGGGAAGATTGCGTCTTTTTTCGTCCCAGTGAGTTGCGTTTCAGGGACTGCTATGATGTCTGGGGACGTCTCCTTGATTCGTTCATGCTACTTCTCATGCTGCTCCTGATGCTACTCCCCCCATAGGAGGGGGCCTATGGGATGGTTGCTGTTGGGATGGGGTTTGTGATGAGGGGGTGGGAGCAGAGGGTACAGTGTGTGGGTTTTGGTTTAGATTGTTTGCTTGCATTGGGGTTGCCGCGGGGTGTGTGTGTGTGTGTGTGTGTGTGTGCGTGTGTGTGTGTGTGTGTGTGTGTGTGTGTGTGTGTGTGTGTGTGTGTGTGTGTGTGTGTGTGTGTGTGTGTGTGTGTGTGTGTGTGTGTGTGTGTGTGTGTGTTTTGTCTATATTGATTTCAGTTTGGAGTTTGATAGAGTCCCAAAATGGAGTCTGAAGAAAATAAATGCAGAACATAGAATAAGACATATTATTTCATGGTTCGATACATGGATGACTGATTGGCAACAGAGTGGTAACAATAGTGGGAAGAAATATACAATGGGACCCATAACCAGATGTGTTCCTCATGGGTCAGTACAGCTCTCCCTTTTGTTCCTATTATGCAAAAATTACTCAGACGAGGGAATAGCGCCATATGCAAGTATGTCGATGACATGAAAATAGATCATCAAATAAATTATTTTCAGTACTCTAGAGAGATAGAGGATAATCTGGATAAGACACCTGTATCGGCACTGAAGAGACAAATGAAGATATACTTGTATGTAGTATTAACTTAGATACTATTCCAAGGGGATATAATAAGCATAACATGTGTAAATTAAAGAATGTAGGTTTATCTAATACCAAGACATTCTTTCGTAATGTTGTGATAAAGCTAGCAGAGTTCATGGCTTTAAATAGTAAAGTATAAACAATGGAATGCCTTAGGTTTATGTTTAACTTTATGAATCACTGGTAAGACCTCTCATATTATGTTCCTCAGTTCCAATCTCCATTTTACTGAATGGACATAAACATGTAAAGTAAAAGGACACAAGTGAAACTAATGTGACATTTTATTATGGCAACGTTTCGCTCTCCAGGAGCTTTATCAAGCTGTTACCGTCGGACATAAATATGCTGAAAGACATACAAAGGAGGACAAAGTTGATCCTTCGCATCAGAAGTCTTTCCTTTGAAGATAGACTGAATACCTTAAAAGTGCACTCTTTGAAAAGCGTAGAATTAGAGTGATAATGAAGTGTACAAACAGAAAAGGTGAATAAATAAAGAGAATATAAATACGTTTAGTAATTATCTAATCATGAGAGGACTCACAGCAATTGGTTCCAGTTGGACAAATTTAGAATTAGAAAAAATATAGGAAGGCACTGGTTTGACAAGAGTGTTGTGGGTGAGTGGAACAAACTCCCAAGCAGCGTCACTCAAGCGAGAACTTTGTGTTGTTTTAAAAAGAGGTTGGATAGGTACAGGAGTGAGTGTTTGAGTGAATTGGACGTACCTAGAATGAGCCAGTAATCCTGCTGCACTTTTCCTCTGTTCTAGCGTGTGTGTGTGTGTGTGTGTGTGGTAATATAATTACCTTTTAGAGATTATAGCAATATAGAGATAATTTTTTCCTGAATCGTCTACAGTTATTTTTCAGTAACTGAGATAAGCTTTTGTTGTCCAGTCAACTATTTATAACACATAACAATAACTGATCAACCGTGCAACAGGTGTTTCGAAAACAACATCAATCTGGATCTACTCACATGTCAAATGAAGAATCCCAACTGTAATTTTTTTTCATTGCTTCTTCCGTAATGAACGCTGCTGTCTCTCTTCTCGGTGATAAGAGATTTTCGCAATATATATAGTTTATTTGTCTCAAATAAACCTATAAACTGCTTCGAAATATTTCTCCCCTTGTCAGGCAACGACGGCAAATTTTACATTATGTCTTCAGCATTCCGTCCTAGCTCAGATTTCTATTTTGTTTAAATATTTCCCGAATATTGGGCTCCATTTCACAGCATGGGTGTAAGATACTTTGAAAAGAGTAACTGAATCTAATTTATGAGGCTAAAGGCAATTTTGAAATTAATTAACGACATATTCCTCTAATAGTTTCATTATTGAGTGGCGTTTTTTATTATTTGTTATGGTCTTGTGGTCTTCGTCTCTCTCAGATGTTCTCAGAATATCTTGATAAAACTTACTTGATGGGTCTATGAAAGATGAGGTGAATCATAGAATTGATGAGGGGAAAAGGGTGAGCGGTGCACTTAGGAGTCTGTGGAGACAAAGAACTTTGTCCTTGGAGGCAAAGAGGGGAATGTATGAGAGTATAGTTTTACCAACGCTCTTATATGGGTGTGAAGCATTGGTGATGAATGTTGCAGCGAGGAGAAGGCTGGAGGCAGTGGAGATGTCATGTCTGAGGGCAATGTGTGGTGTGAATATAATGCAGAGAATTCGTAGTTTGGAAGTTAGGAGGAGGTGCGGGATTACCAAAACTGTTGTCCAGAGGGCTGAGGAAGGGTTGTTGAGGTGGTTCGGACATGTAGAGAGAATGGAGCGAAACAGAGTGACTTCAAGAGTGTATCAGTCTGTAGTGGAAGGAAGGCGGGGTAGTGGTCGGCCTAGGAAAGGTTGGAGGGAGGGGGTAAAGGAGGTTTTGTGTGCAAGGGGCTTGGACTTCCAGCGGGCATGCGTGAGCGTGTTTGATAGGAGTGAATGGAGACAAATGGTTTTTAATACTTGACGTGCTGTTGGAGTGTGAGCAAAGTAACATTTATGAAGGGATTCAGGGAAACCGGCAGGCCGGACTTGAGTCCTGGAGATGGGAAGTACAGTGCCTGCACTCTGAAGGAGGGGTGTTAATGTTGCAGTTTAAAAACTGTAGTGTAAAGCACCCTTCTGGCAAGACAGTGATGGAGTGAATGATGGTGAAAGTTTTTCTTTTTCGGGCCACCCTGCCTTGGTGGGAGTCGGCCAGTGTGATAATAAAATAAAAAACTTACAAAATTCAGAAACACTGTTGTTACTGTATATACTACTTTTATTTTTGTTTAACACGCTGGCTGTCTCCCACCGAGGCAGCGTCACCTGAAAAAGAAAAACTTTCACGATCTTTCTCACTATCACTTGGAGGCTCGCAGATACGACAGCATAGATGTCCCTCTAAACGGCAAAAGTCCCAAACATCTCCTTAGAGCACAGACACTCATATATAAATACAATCTTCCTAATGTAAAATATTGACTCTGTGTCCCGTAGCTCGATCGTTAGCGCACTCACTTCACACACTGAGGTCAAACGATCGATTCCCAGGTACGGCTGGAAAACATAACGTGTTTCCTTTTGACACCTGCTGTCAGTGTTCACCTATCAGTAAAATGGGTACCTGGGTGTTAGTCAGCTGATGTGGGTTGCATCCTGGGACAAACTTTATACATATATTGTTGAATCTCAGGAACAAAACTTAAGAATAAATCATTTAATATCTTCAAGGAAATTTTTAATGCTACTTTTATTCTCAGACAGATTTGACATGTTTTCATAAATGAATGAGCTTCTCCATATATTAAGCAAAAGCGTGTCTCTTTAGGCGGAAGAGGGTTGTCAGCAGCTAGAAGGAACAACCTGTTTGTCTGGAGGAGAAATCGTGAGCCCAATTAGCTACAATTGTCGTGTGTGTTGGTGCGAACAGCATTGTGTTACGAGTGTCTGCTAGATGCTGGGACGGGACAGTAGCTGACGAACATCAAGATGGGAGAAAGACAGGACGGGAATTGGTGAAAAAACGTTGCTCTCTCTCCATTATATATATATATATATATATATATATATATATATATATATATATATATATATATATATATATATATATATATATATATATATATATATATATATATATATATATATATATATTCAATTCAATTCAATTCAATTCAAAGTTTATTCTCTATAAGGATTACAATGCTGAGTTTACAGAAATTTGGTTATTGTTTGGTTTACATGTAGTAAAATTGTAATTACAGAGTGTACCACTAGAACGCTTAGCATGGCTAGGCATTTCGGGCATACTTAGTTTTATTCTTAATTGTAAAATATTACAAATTATGAGGTAAGTTGGTATTATGGCTAAGTGACTAAATACTAGTTTATGAGTTTAGCAATGTGAATGCTTTTGTTTTGGCACAGTATATAGTTTCAGTATTGGAGTATCACAGGATTCATTATTTTAAGACTGAGATTAATATTTCTGTTTATGGTCAAATGAGTGAGCGAGTGTAAGTGTGAACCACCAGGTGGTATTCGTGTAGTTAGTTGACGGGGTGTATCAGGGAGATAAGATGTTTTCTAATGGTAGTTTTGAAGGTGATGAATGTGTCTGCAGTTCTAGAGTTCTCAGGTAGGGTATTCCAGATTTTAGGGCCTTTGACATACATTGAATTTTTGTAAAGGTTTAGTCGGACACGGGGAATGTCGTAGAGATGTTTGTGTCTGGTGTTATGCCTGTGGGTTCTGTCACAACTATCAAGAAAGCGTTTTAGGTCAAGGTTGATATTAGAGTTTAAGGCCCTGTAGATATAGATTGCACAGTAGTAAGTGTGGATGTACTGAACTGGGAGTAAGTTTAGATCTTTGAAGAGTGGGGGGGTGTGCTGCCAGGGATGGGATTTAGTGATTATTCTTACTGCAGCTTTTTGTTGGGTTATTATTGGCTTTAGGTGTGTTGCTGCAGTTGATCCCCAAGCACAAATAGCATAGGTGAGGTATGGATAAATAAGTGAGTGGTATAGTGTGAGAAGGGCATTTTGCGGCACGTAGTATCGTATCTTGGAGAGGATCCCAACCGTTTTGGATACTTTTTTGGCTATATGCTGGATATGGGTGCTGAAATTCAGGTTGTTGTCAAGGTATAAGCCTAGGAATTTTCCCCCATTATTTCTGGTAATTAGAGTGTTGTCAATCTTAATGTTAATTTGTGCATCTCCTGCTCTGCTACCAAACATAATATAGTAAGTTTTGTCAGTGTTAAGCGTAAGTTTATTGGCTGTCATCCAAGTCGATATTTTAATCAGCTCCTCATTCACAATGGTGTTGAGGGTGGCAAGATTAGGGTGAGAGATGACATAAGTCGTGTCATCAGCAAAGAGAATGGGTTTCAGGTGTTGGGATACGTTTGGAAGGTCATTGATGTATATGAGGAAGAGCAGGGGACCAAGGACACTTCCCTGCGGAACTCCAGTATCAAGTGGCCGTGTTGCTGATGCTGTGTCTTTAATGGTGACGTACTGATACCTATTAGTAATGTAAGATTTGAAATAAGCAAGCGCATGGCCTCTTATACCGTAGTGGTCAAGTTTGTGGAGTAGGATTTGGTGGTTTACTGTGTCAAAAGCTTTTCTTAGGTCAATAAAAATTCCTAGTGGATATTCCTTATTTTCCAATGCTGTGTAAAGCAGATCTAGCATTTTTATGATTGCATCATTAGTGCTTTTATTTTTCCTGAATCCAAACTGGCAGGGGTTGAGTATGTTTTGAGCCGTTATAAATGAATACAGTCTCTTGTACACGAGTTTCTCAAAGATTTTGGATAGCAATGGTAAGTTAGATATTGGCCTATAGTTGTTTAAGTCTGTAGGGTCACCACCTTTATGTATTGGTGTAACCCTTGCCATCTTGAGTAGTTTCGGGAAGGTGCTAGTCTCTATTGACTTGTTAAAAAGTAATGAAATAGCATGCGAAAGGACATGGGCCGCTCGCTTGTACAGTAATGGTGGGACATGAGACAGATTCCCCGAGTTATTTTTAAGTGACTTTATGATCCCAATGACTTCCGTGGGCTCAGTTGGTGCAAGATAGAAGGAATTAGGGAAATTTCCATCTAGGTAGTCCCCGGCATGGGCATTGGTATGTGGGATTTTACTGGCGAGATTAGATCCTATGTTTGAGAAGAAGTCGTTTATCTTGTTAGCTGTGTCAGTGGGATGTAGTGGTGTTTCATTAGGTTTAGTTAGGACAATATTCTTGGTTTTTCTCAGTTTGTGGGTCCCTAGAATCTGAGAGAGTGTTTTCCAGGTCTTTTTTATATCTCCTCTAGTGTCTGTGAATCTACTGGAGTAGTATAGTTGTTTGGCTTTTTTTATTACTTTGGTGAGAGCTGATGAATAGTGTTTAAGAGTATCTTTGTGTATTAAGCCCTGTCTATATTGCTTTTCATATTGGTGTTTCTTGTCTATGGATTTCAGAATGGTGCTGGTTAGCCATGGGCAACCAAGCCGTTTGTTTGTGATCTGTTTTGTTTTTATAGGACAATGTTTGTTGTATAGTCTAAGTAATTTGTTAAGAAAGATGTCTGTCCAGTCATCAATACCATTGGCCTTGGAGAATTCTGTAGGCCAATCAACAGTCTCTAGGTCAGCTGTGAACTTCCTTACTGAGGCCTCGTCATGGAGTCTAAATGAGACTTTGTTGTATTCAAGTGGTGGTTTACTAATGTTTGTCAGGAGGAAGGTAGGGTAGTGGTCTGTAGTGCTATCTGTGATTATCCCTGATTTAAGGGGGGCTAGTATATTGGTCCATATGTGGTCTATTATGGTTGCACTTGTCTCAGTGAGCCTGGTTGGTTTAGTTATTGTTGGTATGAGAAGTGTGTAGTTCATATTGTTGATGAAATCAGTTACAGGCTGATCATCTAGTAAGCCAAGGTTGATGTTGAAGTCTCCAGCTAAGAGAAGGTGGTGCTTATTCATTTGTCTGTTTGTTATTAGTGACTTTAATTTCTCACTGAAATTTGGGATGTTTGTGTGAGGTATCCGGTAAATGGCACCGATTGTTATAGGCGTCTTAAGGTTTTTTACAGTAAAATTAGCAAAAATGTATTCCCCATATTCATCACTAAAGCAAGTGGTGCTAAGACAAGATAATTGGTTAGAGTAATAGATTGCAATACCACCCCCAACTTGGTTTGTTCTGCAGTTGTGAATTGCTGTGTATCCTGGTAGAGGGTAGATATCTATTGTGTCCTGCTTAAGCCAGGTCTCAGTAAGAATAATGCAGGAGAAGGGTGTCTTTAGTGATTCAAGGAGTGCTAGGAGGTCATCATAGTGTTTGCTTAAGGACCTGATGTTGTAGTTAAGTACTGATAGACTTTTAGCATTGTTTAGGATAGTGGTGGCTTGTGATGCTGTGTAATAAAGGCAGTTACTTTCCAATAGGTTTTGATTGGGTGTCAGATTATGGAGGTTTAGATCAGGGTCAACGTGATCAATCATCTTCTAGGTTTAAATTATGGTTATTTATATCCTGAGTTGTGTGTTGAGTTCTACTACTGATATCTGTAGTGGTTGGAAGTTTGGACAAGTATATAGCTAGAGTATTTTGGTCATGTAGGGTATAGTCACTACTACACATAATGAAGTTGATGTTGTCTGTGTGTTGTGCTGGAATGAACTAAAGTACAACTAGGTATAAACTAGTAATATAAAAATACAAATTAAAAATAGAACAAGACTCTCACTTGTAATTGCACTAAGGTCTAATAATGACTTTTGTGGAGTCTATGTTTTGAGCTAGAGTGAGCTAAAGTACAATAGGTTTAATCTAATAATATAAAAGTACAAACTAAAAATAACACTAGTCTCTCACTAGTAATTGCACTATGGTCTAATATAGTGAAATTGGTATTGACTATGTATTGAGTTAGAAAGAGCTATAGTACAACAACTTTAGTCTAATAATATAAAAATACAAATTACAAATAGTACCAGTCTCTCACTAGTAATTGCACTATGGTCTAGTATAGTGAATTTGGTATTGACTATGTATTGAGCTAGAAAGAGCTATAGTACAACTAGGTTTAGTCTAATAATATAAAAATACAAATTACAAATAGCACCAGTCTCTCACTAGTAATTGCACTATGGTCTAGTATAGTGAATTTGGTATTGACTATGTATTGAGCTAGAAAGAGCTATAGTACAACAACTTTAGTCTAATAATATAAAAATACAAATTACAAATAGCACCAGTCTCTCACTAGTAATTGCACTATGGTCTAGTATAGTGAATTTGGTATTCACTATGTATTGAGCTAGAATGAGCTAGAGTAAAACTGTGATTAATCTAATAATATAATAAAGGAACAAGACTCTCAATTGTAATTGCACTAAGGTCTTATATAAGTTGTTTACAAGAATTAGAGTATAATTAGATTTAAATTGACAGGATAAAATACACAAATTAAGGTAGCAAGATATTAATAAAAAAAAAGAATTGATAAAAATAAAAATGGCAATGACTTGGTTATAATATGCTAGTAAGATGGTAGACAGGATGATATAAAAGTTGTAGTTGAAAATACTAGGTTAAAAAAGTATGGAATAAAAATGGTCAGTAAAAGAAGTTTACAATAAGTTTGATCAATATAGTTTAAAGTAAAATTGGGCAATAACGGATTTAGAATAAAATTGGGCAATTGAGTATTTTTTAAAGTGAGGTAGAATTATTGAAGACAAGTTATGGTTAGTTTATAAAAAAAATAAGATGGAACAGTGATGTGGTAAGTTGTAAAAAAGGAGATAGATTCTGTAGATATTTAATACAATTAAGACTATGAGGTAGAATGGTCGTTGAATACAACAATGACAATTAAAAGTAGTTGGAGTATTAGAATTTTAGGGGGGCACAAATTTATGACAATATAACACTAACGGTGGACTATGGGTATTATCTGCACTTTACTCTGATTCTGTTAGTCCAGCCTCACTTAGGAATGTTTTAAGGTCATGTTCTGTGGAGATGAAGTATCTCTTCCCAGTGGGCTGTTTCCTAACTGCTATTTTTCCATCCCTCACAAAGCACTAGCCGAGGATTCGAACCCATGTCGTTTTGGCCCGCCTCATGGTGAGCGAAAATCACATGATGGTCTACCCCACAGGCCCACCCAATCCTACAAGAGCCACACACCCAGCAGAGCTAGGTGTTTTACCGTGCTCCGAGGACATACAGTGGTGTGGATGCCTCTTAGCTAATTTCATTCTACTCCCCGTTTGGTGTATTAGCCTCCACGAGCAGTATATATATTAAAGCGACCACGAGCGAGTGGTATTTAATCAATAACAACATCGCGACTAGCCGAGGACTCGAACCCATGTAGTTTTGGCCCGCCTCATGGTGAGCCTGCCTCATGACGCTCTAAGCCACAGGACCACCAAATCCTACAAGAATCACGCACCCAGCTGAGTTAGATGTCTTACCGTTGTCCAAGGACTCACGGTGGTGTGGGTGCCTCTGATTTGGTGGTCCTGTGGGTTAGAGCGTCATGCGATTTTCGCTCACCATGAGGAGGGGCAAAGCGACATGGGTTCTAGTCCACGGCTAGTCGCAGTGTTGTTATTAATTGAATACCACTCGTTCGTGGTTGCAGAGAAGAAAACAGCACAGTATGCATCACTCTGTCCATTGAACCATAAATTTGTGGTCCAGGTTGACTATAATAAACTTTATTTCAAGGAATATTATAAACACAGTCGTAAGAATTTTGGAGGGAATTTTTAATCAAAAGTTTTTTAACTGAATCAAAATTTTTAAATACAACTTTGATATTAAAATTCTTAAGTAGATAATTTTTATTAAGAAAGTTTTCATGATAAGTGAGACCTAACATATTTTTAGTTGTACAAAGTTTGTCTTTTTTTTTGAATTGTAAAAAGTATTTTTAGCTATTGTAGAAGATTTATCAGTTAAGTATTTTAGGTATTTTAGATCACTAGCTATTTCATATATCTTAAAGATTTCTTCATCTATGAACTCTCATGACGTGGAGAATAATAGTGCACATAAGAACAATTATTTATTGGTTTTCTCTAAATTTAAAATTTAAAATCATGTTTCCCCTTAATAATTAAAACATCTACAAAAGGCACAGAATTATTTTCTCCGAACTCAACAGTAAAATTTATGAATGAGCTAAACAATTTAATTTAACCAGGAAATGGTTTATATCTGTATTCTTACTCATTAGACATAAAACGTTATCAGCATATCAGTACCACTTTGCTCTGTTGGGAAGGATTTTGTTAACCAATCTTGTTTCAAAGTATTCCATGTACAAATTGTTAAGGACATGTGTGAGAGAGGATTTCCCATTGCCATAACAAACTTCTAAGTGTAAAACTCGCTATTAAACGCAAACTTTGCATCAACAGTACAAAGTTTAATAAGTTCAATGGTTGCAGGTACTGGAACTTTTGTGAAAAAAGGAAGTATTATGAAAGCTAATCTTATTGTAATTATTTAAATCAAATATAACACTGGTTAAAAATTAAAGAGCTGCTCTAGGATATGACCTGATTTCTGTAACTTTTAAAAAATCAATAATGTGTATAATGAGAGAGTGACAGGTTGAGAATGTGACTGGGTGAGAGAGTGACAGGTTGAGAAATTGACAGGATGAGAGAGTGACAGGTTGAGAAATTGACAGGATGAGAGAGTGACAGGTTGAGAATGTGACAGGATGAGAGAGTGACAGGTTGAGAAATTGACAGGATGAGAGAGTGACAGGTTGAGAATGTGACAGGATGAGAGAGTGACAGGTTGAGAAATTGACAGGATGAGAGAGTGACAGGTTGAGAAAGGGACAAGATGAGTGAGTGACAGGTTGAGAAATTGACAGGATGAGAAAGTGACAGGTTGAGAAAGGGACAGGATGAGAGAGTGACAGGATGAGAGAGTGATAGGTTTACAGAGTGACAGGTTTACAGAGTGACAGGTTTACAGAGTGACAGGTTTACACAGTGACAGATTTAAGAGTAAAAGCATGATAGGGTGACAGGTCGACAACACAACAAAGTCGTGAGTGAAGAAGAGATGAGGTGAACCAATATGAGAGGTGAACCAGTGTGTGTAAGGTGAACCAGTGTGTGAGAGGTGAACCAGTGTGCGAGGTGAACCAGTGTGTGAGAGGTGAGCCAGTGTGTGAGGTGAACCAGTGTGTGTGAGGTGAACCAGTGTGTGTGAGGTGAACCAGTGTGTGAGGTGAACCAGTGTGTGAGGTGAACCAGTGTGTGAGAGGTGAACCAGTGTGCGAGAGGTGAACCAGTGTGTGAGATAAACCAGTGTGTGAGGTGAACCAGTGTGTGAGAGAAGAACAAGTGTATGAGGTGAACCAGTGTGTGAGGTGAACCAGTGTGTGTGAGGTGAACCAGCGTGTGAGGTGAACCAGTGTGTGAGGTAAACCAGTGTGTGAGGTGAACCAGTGTGTGAGAGGTGAACCAGTGTATGAGGTGAACCAGTGTGTGTGAGAGGTGAACCAGTGTGCGTGAGGTGAACCAGTGTGTGAGAGGTGAACCAGTGTGAGAGAGGTGAACCAGCGTGTGAGAGGTGAACCAGTGTGTGAGAGGTGAGCAAGTGTAAGAGATGTGAACCAGTGTGTGAGAGGTGAACCGGTGTGTAAGTGTGAGAGATGAACCTGTGTGTGAGAGGTGAACAAGTGTGTGAGAGGTGAACCAGTGTGTGAGAGGTGAACCAGTGTGTGTGAGGTGAACCAGTTTGTGAGAGGTGAATCAGTGTGTGAGTGTGAGAGATGAACCAGAGGGTGAGTGTGAGTGGTGAATCAGCGTGTGAGAAGTGAACCAATGTGTGATATGTGAACCAGTGTGTGAGAGGTGAACCAGTGTGTGAGAAGTGAACCAGTGTGTGAGAGGTGAACCAGTGTGTGAGATGTGAACCAGTGTGTGTGAGGTGAACCAGTGTGTGAGAGGTGAACCAGTGTGTGTGAGGTGAACCAGTGTGTGTGAGGTGAACCAGTGTGTGAGATGTAAACCAGTGTGTGTGAGGTGAACCAGTGTGTGAGATGTGAACCAGTGTGTTAGAGGTGAACCAGTGTGTGAGAGGTAAACCAGTGTGTGAGGTGAACCAGTGTGTGAGAGGTGAACCAATGTGTGTGAGGTGAACCAGTTTGTAAGAAGTGAACCAGCGTGTGAGATGTGAACCAGTGTGTGAGAGGTGAACCAGTGTGTGAGTGGGAGAGATAAACCTGTGTGTGAGTGTGAGAGGTGAACCAGTGCGAGAGGTGAATCAGGGCCTGAGGTGAACCAGTGTGAGAGGTGAACCAGTGTGTGTGAAGTGAACCTGTGTGTGAGAGGTGAACCAGCGTGTGAGATGTGAACCAGCGTGTGAGGGGTGAACCAGTGTGTGAGTGTGAGAGATGAACCAGTGTGTGAGAGGTGAACCAGTGTGTGAGAGGTGAACCAGTGTGTGAGAGGTGAACCAGTGTGTGTGAGGTGAACCAGTGTGTGAGAGGTGAACCAGTGTGTGAGAGGTGAACCAGTGTGTGAGAGGTGAACCAGTGTGTGAGAGGTGAACCAGTGTGTGAGAGGTGAACCAGTGTGAGAGGTGAACCAGTGTGTGTGAGGTTGTTGAGAAATGGTTTACCAGCTAAGTTTAAAGATAGGGAAAACGTAGCTTAGAAAGACAGCTTATCGTCTGCACAGCCGCCCCTGCAGACGAGGTCTTGAGAGACTGTATCATCCATTTCACAACGGGCTGTAAAAGATTATATTAGGTTAATAATAAATTACCCCTGGGAAGTGTTATGTCAGCATATTTCATTCACTGATGGCTGGCATATGTACTTGTGTGGACTCAAAAGTCCGCACCTCACTGCCGACTAAAGGTTGATTACAAACTCCTTGCGACACAAGAACTGCGCAGTCCCCCGTACTACAAGAAATAAGTAACCCACCTTACTCTTGTAGCGTGAGCTATGGTGTTCTTTACACCTTCGACAGGTATCGGTGACTTGATAGAAGCTGAAGTGTCCTTGGATGTCCACGTCTTCCATAGTCTAGGAATACGCACACTGGTACACTATATCTTTATTATTCACAATCTTATCACTAAAGAAGCTGATCACACTTCCCTGTAAGAGTTTATTGTGTTTTGTGAGACACTTTGTTCACACTAACGCATGGATCAATGTTCTTTGTTGGATATCCTGGCGCCAGTGTGACTCTCAGTAGAGTCAAAAGTAATCTGAAGACGCCACAGGGTCCTACACCGTCACTGCCCCTAGCACATAAAGGAAAAGCTGACCTAGTACTTTTGCTTCCTTGCCACTTCCTCCATGAAGCAAACAGAATGTTTGATTCTTGCTGTCTTAAGCATAGACAACAATGTACACTATCTTTACCATGCTAATAAAGTGGGAGCAGGATTTTCCTTAATTGTCCTGCTAAGGTAAGAGATGGACTGTCTTCTATTAAACTACACTTTGCAACACTGGACTTTGCAAGGAGCGTCGGTCACTTGACCAGGTCGTATACTCGTACTGTATCTGGGATCAATTACTCGCTGTAGCAGTAAACAAGATGCTTGCCCCTTCTGAGAGGGCTGTGCCCCTCAGGGCTGAAAGGGGCTGAAGGGGGCTGTAGGTGAACCAGTGTGTGTGAGGTGAACCAGTGTGTGAGAAGTGAACCAGTGTGTGAGATGTGAACCAGTGCATGAGAGGTGAACCAGTGTGAGAGGTGAACCAGTGTGTGTGAGGTGAACTAGTGTGTGAGAATAAACCAGTGTGTGAGATCTGAATCAGTGTGTGAGAGATGAACCAGTGTGCGAGTGGGAGAAATAAACCCGTGTGTGAGTGTGAGAGGTGAACCAGTGCGAGAGGTGAGCCAGGGCGAGAGGTGAACCAGTGTGAGAGGTGAATCAGTGTGTGTGATTTGAACCAGTGTGTGAGAGGTGAACCAGTGTGTGAGATGTGAACCAGTGTGTGAGTGATGAACCAGTGTGTGAGTTTGAGAGATGAACCTGTGTGTGAATGTGAGAGGTGTACCAGTGTGTGAGAGGTGAAGCAGTGTGTGAGAGGTTAACCAGTGTGTGAGAGGTGAACCAGTGTGTGTGAGGTGAACCAGAGTGGGAGAGGTGAACCAGTGTGTGAGAGGTTAACCAGTGTGTGAGAGGTGAACCAGCGTGTGAGAGGGGAACCGGTGTGTGAGAGGTGAACAAGTGCGTTAGAAGTGAACCAGTGTGTGTGAGGTGAACGAGTGTGTGAGAATGAACCAGTGTGTGAGATCTGAATCAGTGTGTGAGAGGAGAACCAGTGTGCGAGTGGGAGAGATAAACCTGTGTGTGAGTGTGAGAGGTGAACCAGTGCGAGAGGTGAGCCAGGGCGAGAGGTGAACCAGTGTGAGAGGTGAATCAGTGTGTGTGAGGTGAACCAGTGTGTGAGAGGTGAACCAGTGTGTGAGATGTGAACCAGTGTGTGAGTGGTGAACCAGTGTGTGAGTGTGAGAGATGAACCTGTGTGTGAGTGTGAGAGGTGTACCAGTGTGTGAGAGGTGAATCAGTGTGTGAGAGGTTAACCAGTGTGTGAGAGGTGAACCAGTGCGTATGAGGTGAACCAGTGTGGGAGAGGTGAACCAGTATGTGAGAGGTTAACCAGTGTGTGAGAGGTGAACCAGTGTGTGAGAGGTGAGCAAGTGTGTTAGAAGCGAACCAGTGTGTGAGAGGTGAACCAGTGTGTGAATGTGAGAGATGAACCTGTGTATGAGAGGTGAACAAGTGTGTGAGAGGTCAACCAGTGTGTGAGAGGTGAACCAGTATGTGAGAGGTGAACCAGTGTGTGAGAGGTGAACCAGTGTGTGAGGTGATCCAGTGTGTGAGAGGTGAATCAGTGTGTGAGTGTGAGAGATGAACCTGTGGGTGAGTGTGAGAGGTGAACCGGTGTGTGAGAAGTGAACCAATGTGTGTGATATGTGAACCAGTAGGTGAGAGGTAAACCAGTGTGTGAGAGGTGAATCAGTGTGTGAGAGTTGAACCAGTGTATGTGATGTGAACCAGTGTGTGAGAGGTGAATCAATGTGTGAGAGGTGAACCAATGTGTGTGATGTGAACCAGTGTGTGTGAGAGGTGAACCAGTTTGTGAGAGGTGAACCGTCGTGTGAGTGTGACAGATGAGCCTGTGTGTGAGTGTGAGAGGTGAACCAGAGCGAGAGGTGGACCAGTGCGAAAGGTGAACCAGTGTGAAAGGTGAACCAGTGTGAGAGGTGAACCAGTGTGTGAAGTGAACCAGTGTGTGAGAGGTGAGCCAGTGTGTGAGAGGTGAACTCGTGTGTGAGTGTGAGAGGTGAACCAGTGTGTGAGAGGTGAACCAGTGTGTGAGAGGTGAACCCGTGTGTGAGTGTGAGAGGTGAACCAGTGTGTGGGTGCGAGGCGAACCAGTGTGAGAAGTGAACCAGTATGAGAGGTGAACCCGTGTGAGAATGTGAGATGTGAACCAGTGTGAGAGGTGAACTAGTGTGAGAGGTAAAGCAGTGTGAGGGGTGAACTAGTGCGAGAGGTGAACCAGTGTGAGAGGAGAACCAGTGTGAGAGGTGAACCAGTGTGATAGGTGAACCATTGTGAGAGGTATACCCGTGTGAGAGTGTGAGAGGTGAACCAGTGTGAGAGGTGAACCAGTGCGAGAGGTGAACCATTGTGAGAGGTGAACCCGTGTGAGAGTGTGATAGGTGAGTGAGTGTGAGAGGTGAACCAGTGCGAGAGGTGAACCAGTGTGAGAGTTGAACCAGTGTGAGAGGTGAACCAGTGTGAGAGGTGAACCAGAATGGGAGGTGAACCAGTGTGAGAGGTGAACCAGTGTTGGAGGTGAACCAGTGTGAAAGGTGAACCAGTGTGATAGGTGAACCTATGAATGTGAACCAGTGCGAGAGTTGAACCAGTGTGAGAGGTGAGCCAGCGTAAGAGGGGAACCAGTGTGAGAAGTGAAATAGTGTGAGAGGTGAACCAGCGTGAGAGGTGAACCATTTTGGGAGGTGAAACTGTGTGAGAGGTGAACCAGTGTGGGAGGTGAACCAGTGTGAAATGTGAACCAGTGTGGGAAATGAACCTGTGTGAGAGGTGAACCAGTGTGGGAGGTGAACCAGTGTGAGAGGTGAACCAGTGTGAGAGGTGAACCAGTGTGTGAGAGGTGAACCAGTGTGTGAGAGGTGAACCAGTGTGTGAGAGGTGAACCAGTGTGTAAGTGTGAGAGATAAACCTGTATGTGAGTGTGAAAAGTGAACCAGCGTGTAAGAGGTGAACCAGTGTGTGAGAGGTGAACCAGTGTCTGTGAGGTGAACCAGTGTGTAAGAGGTGAACCAGTGTGTGAGATGTGAACCAGTGTGTGAGTTTGAGAGGTGAACCAGTGTGTGGGTGTGAGAGGAGAAACATTGTGTGTGTAGAGGCGAACCAGTGTGAGAAGTGAACCATTGTGAGAGGTGAACCCGTGTGAGAGTGTGAGATGTGAACCAGTGTGAGAGGTGAACTAGTGTGAGAGGTAAAGCAGTGTGAGGGGTGAACTAGTGCGAGAGGTGAACCAGTGTGACAGGTGAACCATTGTGAGAGGTGAACCCGTGTGAGTGTGAGAGGTGAGTCAGTGGGAGAGGTGAACCAGTGCGACAGGTGAACCGGTGTGAGAGTTGAACCAGTGTGAGAGGTGAACCAGTGTGAGAGGTGAACCAGTGTGACAGGTGAACCATTGTGAGAGGTGAACCCGTGTGAGTGTGAGAGGTGAGTCAGTGGGAGAGGTGAACCAGTGCGACAGGTGAACCGGTGTGAGAGTTGAACCATGGTGAGAGGAGAACCAGTGTGAGAGGTGAACCAGTGTGACAGGTGAACCATTGTGAGAGGTGAACCCGTGTGAGTGTGAGAGGTGAGTCAGTGGGAGAGGTGAACCAGTGCGACAGGTGAACCGGTGTGAGAGTTGAACCAGTGTGAGAGGTGAACCAGTGTGAGAGGTGAACCAGTATGGGAGGTGAACCAGTGTGAGAGGTGAACCAGTGTGGGAGGTGAACCAGTGTGAGAGGTGAACCCGTGTGAGAGCGTGAGTGTGAGAGGTGAACAATTGTGAGAGGTGAACCAGTGTGAGACGTGAACCAGTGTGAGAGGTGAACCAGTGTGAGAGGTGAACCAGTGTGAGAGGTGAACCAGTGTGAGAGGTGAACCAGTATGAGAGGTGAGCCAGTGTGAGAGGTGAACCAATGCGTGAGATGAACCAGTGTGAGAGGTGAACCAGTGCGTGAGGTCTACCAGTGTGAGGTGAACCAGTGTGAGAGGTGAACCAGTGTGGGAGGTGAACCAGTGTGGGAGGTGAACCAGTGTGGGAGGTGAAGCAGTGTGAGAGGTGAACCAGTATGAGAGGTGAACCAGTGTGAGAGGTGAACTAGTGTGAGAGGTGAACTAGTGTGGGAGGTGAACCAGTGTGAGAGGTGAACCAGTGTGGGAGGTGAACCAGTGTGAGAGGTGAACCAGTGTGAGAGGTGAACCAGTGTGGGAGGTGAACCAGTGTGGGAGGTGAACCAGTGTGGGAGGTGAACCAGTGTGGGAGGTGAACCAGTGTGGGAGGTGAACCAGTGTGGGAGGTGAACCAGTGTGGGAGGTGAACCAGTGTGAGAGGTGAACCAGTGTGAGAGGTGAACCAGTGTGTGAGGTGAACCAGTGTGAGAGGTGAACCAGTGTGAGAGGTGAACCAGTGTGGGAGGTGAACCAGTGTGGGAGGTGAACCAGTGTGGGAACCAGTGTGGGAGGTGAACCAGTGTGGGAGGTGAACCAGTGTGGGAGGTGAACCAGTGTGGGAGGTGAACCAGTGTGGGAGGTGAACCAGTGTGAGAGGTGAACCAGTGTGAGAGGTGAACCAGTGTGAGAGGTGAACCAGGGTGGGAGGTGAACCAGTGTGAGAGGTGAACCAGTGTGTGAGGTGAACCAGTGTGAGAGGTGAACCAGTGTGAGAGGTGAACCAGTGTGGGAGGTGAACCAGTGTGAGAGGTGAACCAGTGTGAGAGGTGAACCAGTGTGAGAGGTGAACCAGTGTGAGAGGTGAACCAGTGTGAGAGGTGAACCAGTGTGAGAGGTGAACCAGTGTGAGAGGTGAACCAGTGTGAGAGGTGAACCAGTGTGAGAGGTGAACCAGTGTGAGAGGTGAACCAGTGTGGGAGGTGAACCAGTGTGAGAGGTGAACCAGTGTGGGAGGTGAACCAGTGTGAGAGGTGAACCAGTGTGAGAGGTGAACCAGTGTGAGAGGTGAACCAGTGTGAGAGGTGAACCAGTGTGGGAGGTGAACCAGTGTGAGAGGTGAACCAGTGTGAGAGGTGAACCAGTGTGAGAGGTGAACCAGTGTGGGAGGTGAACCAGTGTGGGAGGTGAACCAGTGTGAGAGGTGAACCAGTGTGGGAGGTGAACCAGTGTGAGAGGTGAACCAGTGTGAGAGGTGAACCAGTGTGAGAGGTGAACCAGTGTGGGAGGTGAACCAGTGTGAGAGGTGAACCAGTGTGAGAGGTGAACCAGTGTGAGAGGTGAACCAGTGTGAGAGGTGAACCAGTGTGAGAGGTGAACCAGTGTGAGAGGTGAACCAGTGTGAGAGGTGAACCAGTGTGAGAGGTGAACCAGTGTGAGAGGTGAACCAGTGTGAGAGGTGAACCAGTGGAATGCTTGTTGACCTCTGTGACGGAAGCTGAAGTTTGTGAAAGTATAGATCTTGTTTTTATGTTGCTGTTGTTGTTGCTGTTGTAGTTGTTATTGTTGTTGCTGTTGTGGTTGTTGTTGCTGTTGTTGTTGCTGTTGTTGTGGTTGTTATTGTTGTTGCTGTTGTGATTGTTGTTGCTGTTGTTGTTGCTGTTATTGTGGTTGTGTTTGCGTTTATTGATGTTGTTGTGGTTGTTGATATTGTGGTTGCTGTTGCTGTTGTTGTTGCTGTTGTAGTTGTTATTGTTGTTGCTCTTGTTGTGGTTGTTGTTGCGGTTATTGATGTTGTTGTGGTTGTTGATATTGTGGTTGCTGTTGCTGTTGTTGTTGCTGTTGTAGTTGTTATTGTTGTTGCTCTTGTTGTGGTTGTTGTTGCGGTTATTGATGTTGTTGTGGTTGTTGATGTTGTGGTTGTTGTTGTTGCTGTTGTTGTGGTTGTTGTTGCTGCTGTTGTTGTGGATGTTGTTGCGGTTATTGATGTTGTTGTGGTTGATGTTGTTGTTATTGTTGTTGTTGCTGCTGTTGTTGTGGTTGTTGTTGTTGCTGTTGTTGTGGTTGTTGTTGTTGCTGTTGTTGTGGTTGTTGTTGTTGCTGTTGTTGTGGTTGTTGTTGCGGTTATTGATGTTGTTGTGGTTGTTGATATTGTGGTTGTTGTTGTTGCTGTTGTTGTGGTTGTTGTTGTTGCTGTTGTTGTGGTTGTTGTTGTTGCTGTTGTTATGGTTGTTGTTGTTGCTGTTGTTGTGGTTGTTGTTGTTGCTGTTGTTGTGGTTGTTGCTGTTGCTGTTGTTGTGGTTGTTGTTGCGGTTATTGATGTTGTGGTTGTTGATATTGTGGTTGTTGTTGTTGCTGTTGTTGTGGTTGTTGTTGTTGCTGTTGTTGTGGTTGTTGTTGTTGCTGTTGTTATGGTTGTTGTTGTTGCTGTTGTTGTGGTTTTTGTTGTTGCTGTTGTTGTGGTTGTTGTTGTTGCTGTTGTTATGGTTGTTGTTGTTGCTGTTGTTATGGTTGTTGTTGTTGCTGTTGTTGTGGTTGTTGTTGTTGCTGTTGTTGTGGTTGTTGTTGTTGCTGTTGTTATGGTTGTTGTTGTTGCTGTTGTTGTGGTTGTTGTTGTTGCTGTTGTTGTGGTTGTTGTTGTTGCTGTTGTTGTGGTTGTTGTTGTTGCTGTTGTTGTGGTTGTTGTTGCGGTTATTAATGTTGTTGTGGTTGTTGTTGTTGCTGTTGTTGTGGTTGTTGTTGTTGCTGTTGTTGTGGTTGTTGTTGTTGCTCTTGTTGTGGTTGTTGTTGTTGCTGTTGTTGTGGTTGTTGTTGTTGCTGTGGTTGTGGTTGTTGTTGTTGCTGTTGTTGTGGTTGTTGTTGTTGCTGTGGTTGTGGTTTTTGTTGCGGTTATTGATGTTGTTGTGGTTGTTGATGATGTGGTTGTTGTTGCGGTTATTGATGTTGTTGTGGTTGTTGATGTTGTGGTTGTTGTGGTGGTTGTTGTTGCTGTTGTTGTGGTTGTTGCTGTTGTGGTTGTTGTTGCGGTTATTGATGTTGTTGTGGTTGTTGAAGTTGTGGTTGTTGTGGTGGTTGTTGTTGCTGTTGTTGTGGTTGTTGCTGCTGTTGTTGTGGCTATTGTTGTTGCTGTTGGTGTGGTTGTTGATGTTGTGGTTGTTGATGTTGTGGTTGTAGATGTTGTGGTTGTAGATGTTGTGGTTGTTGATGTTGTGGTTGTTGTTGTTGCTGTTGTTGTGGTTGTTGTTGCTGTTGTTGTGGTTGTTGATGTTGTGGTTGTTGATGTTGTGGTTGTTGATGTTGTGGTTGCTGTTGATGTTGTTATGATGGTTGTTGTTGCTGTTGTTGTGGTTGTTGATGTTGTGGTTGTTGATGTTGTGGTTGCTGTTGATGTTGTTATGATGGTTGTTGTTGCTGTTGTTGTGGTTGTTGATGCTGTGGTTGTTGATGTTGTGGTTGCTGTTGATGTTGTTATGATGGTTGTTGTTGCTGTTGTTGTGGTTGTTGCTTTTGTCGTGATTGTTGTTGTTTTTACTGTTTTGGTGTTCTAGTTGTTGTGACGGTTGTGACTGTATTTGTTTAGTGGTAGCTGTTTTTGTTTTACTGTTGCTATTATTGCTCTTGTTGGTTGTTGATTTTGATGTTAATTGTGTGTTGTTACTTTTGCCGTTGTGTTGTTAATGCTGTTGTTATTTTGTTAAGCTATTGTTATATATATGTTGTTGTTTTGTTTTTGTTAACGTAGCTTATGTTGTTGCTTTTGATATCGCTGTTATGTGTTTGTCATTGTTTCCGTTGACGTTTTTTCTTGTTGTTATTGTTGTTCTTCTTTGTCTTATTCCTTCCTTCCTTCCTTCTTTCTTTTCTTTCACTCTTCCTCATCCTCCTCGCACACTCATCTAGGCACCAGAATAACCCAGGCAGGAGTTCTCTTACTGCTGTAATAATTAATTTTAATTTTATCTTCAATGTTCAATATTTGTCGCGTCTTATCTTCCTCCTGGAACGACAAGACGGTACCAAAAATGTTTAAGAAATATAAACCGGCTATTCAGTGAGGGAGTTTTATCTGCACTAGCATAAACATACAGTAACTCTCGTATAACATGAACGTTGATACGAACAACGTTGGAGTTTCAGCGGTCTTAGGTGAACTCTCTCAAGGTCTTGCTCTCTTTAGTGGAGCTTTAGCAAGGTCTTGCAGTCTTGGGCGGTGCTCTAGCAAGTTCTTGCAGTCTTGGGTGGAGCTCTAGCAAACTTTAGCAGCTCCAGCAAGCTCTAGTTTTTTGTCTGAAGATTCAGAAAGTTCTAGTTTCTTTGGTGGAGCTCTAGAAAGCTCTAGCAGTGTTAGATGGACTCGCAAGCTTTTGCTGTCTTGGATGGAGCTCTGCCAAGTTTTAGTAGTTTTGAGCGAAGCTCTAACTAGTTCTCCCTTGCATTGAGCTCTAACAATCTTGCATGGAGCTGTAACAAGTTCTAGCACATTGGGTGCAGCTCTAGCAAGCTCTAGCTGTTTTAGGTGAAACTCTAGAAAGTTCTTGTGCTCTTAGATGGAGCTCTTGAAAGTTGTAGCAATCTTGGGTGGACTTCAAGCAATTCAAGATGCATTAAACAAAACTTCATCAAGCTCCAGCAGCCCTTGCTGAAGCTCCAGCAAGTCCTGGAAAATTCCAACAAGTCTATCAGCCCGGGTGGAGCTCCTGCAATCTCTAGTAGCTCTTGGTGAAGCTCCTGCAAGCTAGAAGCTTCAGATGAAGTTCCAGTAAATTCTAACAGCTCTGGTTGAAGCTCCAGCAAGCTCTAACTGCTCTGGTGGAAGCTACAGTAAGCTCTAGTAGCCCTGGACAAGTTCCAGAAGTAGTGAGCGGAGCTCAAGGAAACTGTAGAGAACTCCGTTTGCCACCGCGATTTCAAATTCTCACTTCTCTCACTCCACCACAACGACAACACTGTCACACTCTTCAACAACCCCCGTCCCTATATCACTACAACATCCCCAACAACCTCCTTCAATTCTCCATCAATCCAACAATGTCCCTTCTTCACGTCGTCTTCAACAAAATCCTGGACTTCTTCCATCACCACCAAAATTCTGCCTCCCTCACTCCTCCATCATAACTTCAACGCATTCCCTCAATTCTCCGTCACAACTTGGACAATCTCTCTCCATCCTCCACCACAACTCCAATAATCTCCCTCCCTCCTCCAATACTCCTACATCTTCTTCATCCACTCAACTGTCTTTAAGGTTGAGAGGATAAGCTGCTGGGAGCAGATTTCCGCCTTAATGCTCCGCTTGTTTTCCTTTTACTGGGTTATGTCTGCCTTTACGTTTTATTGTTAATATTATTTTCCTAAAATTGTCCTTCACACTGTATTTGACGATACCGCCATTATATATATATATATATATATATATATATATATATATATATATATATATATATATATATATATATATATATATATATATATATATATATATATACATACATATATATATATATATATATATATATATATATATATATATATATATATATGCATACATACATACATATATATATATATATATATATATATATATATATATATATATATATATATATATATATATATATATATATATATATATATATATATATATATATATATATATATATATATATATATATATATATGTCGTGCCGAATATGCAAAACTGGTCAATTAGCAAGAACTCATTTAAAATTAAGTCCTTTCTAAAATTTTCTCTTATACGTTTAAAAATATATATTTTTTTTCATAAATGTTAATGCAAAAAATTTTAATTTTGCTCCAAAAGAATGTTAGAAAACTTACCTAACCTTATTATAACAAGAACAATTTATTTTAGCCTAACCCAACTAAATATATTTCAGATTTGTTTACAATAATTTAATACTAAACAAACACAGTGAAATATATTTTTTCGTTAGGTTCAGAATGATTTTGGCGAAATTATTGCATACACAAATTTTCGCTTGTCCTATATGGCAAGATGAGCGATGCTATTTAAGCCAAGATCGCAAGTTCTGCCTATTCGGCACGACATATACATGTATATATATATATATATATATATATATATATATATATATATATATATATATATATATATATATATATATATATATATATATATATATATATATATATATATAAATATATATATATATATATATATGTATGTATGTATGTATGTATGTATGTATGTATAGGTTTGGAGACAGCAACCGCCCAGGGAAGTACTACCGTCCTGCGAAGTGAGTGTAAAACGAAAGCCTGTAATTTTTTACATGATGGTAGGATTGCTGGTGTCTTTTGTCTGTCTCATAAATATGCAAGATTACAGGTATGTCTTGCTACTTCTACTTACACTTAGGTCACACTACACATACATGTACACGTTTATTTATACACACTCATCTGAGTTTTCTTTGATTTTATCTTAATAGTTCTTGGTCTTATTACTTTTCCTTTTATATCCATGGGGAAGTGGAATAAGAATCTTTCCTCCGTAAGCCATGCGTGTTGTAAAAGTCAACTAAAATACCGGGAACAATGGGCTAGTAACCCCTTTTCCTGTAATAATTACTAAAAAGAATAATAAGAAGAAAATTGTCAAAGTGGGAAGTCTGAATGTGCGTGGATGTTGTGCAAATGATAAGAAAGATATGATTGTGGATGTTATGAATGAGAAGAAGCTGGATGTCCTGGCTTTAAGTGAAACAAAACTGAAAGGGATGGGAGAGTTTCAGTGGAGAGGAATAAATGGGATTAGATCAGGTGGTTTCAAATAGAGTTAGAGCTAAAGAAGGAGTAGCAATAATGTTGAAGGATAAGTTATGGCAGGAAAAGAGGGACTATAAATATATTAATTCAAGGATTATGTGGAGTAAAATAAAGGTTGGATGTGAAAAGTGGGTTATAGTAAGCGTATATGCACCTGGAGATGAGAGAACTGTAGAGGAGAGAGAGAGATTTTGGGAAATGTTAAGTGAATTCGTGGGGAGTTTTGAACCAAGTGTGAGAGTAATGGTGGTTGGGGATTTCAATGCTAAATTGGGCAAAAATGTTTTGGAGGAAGTAGTAGGTAAATTTGGGGCGCCAGGGGTAAATGAAAATGGGGAGAGTTTAATTGAGCTATGTGTAGAAAGAGGTTTGGTAATAAACAATACATATTTTATGAAAAAGAGGATAAATAAATATACAAGGTATGATGTAGCACGTAATGAAAGTAGGCTCCAGGATGTGCACGTTTATAGAGGGGCAACTGATATATCTGATCATTATTTAGTTGTAGCTACAGTTAGAGTAAGAGGTAGATGGGAAAAGAGGAAAATGGCAACAACAAGCAAGAGGGAGGTGAAAGTGTATAAACTAGGGGAGGAGAAAGTTCAGATGAGATATAAGCAACTATTGGCAGAAAGTTGGGCTGGTGCAAGTATGAGTAGTGGGGGGGTTGAAGAGGGTTGGAATATTTTTAAAAATGCAGTATTAGAATGTGGGGCAGAAGTTTGTGGTTATAGGAGGGTGGGTGCAGAAGGAAAGAGGAGTGATTGGTGGAATGATGAAGTAAAGGGTGTGATAAAAGAGAAAACGTTAGCTTATGAGAGGTATTTACAAAGCAGAAGTGTTATAAGAAGAGTAGAGTATATGGAGAGTAAAAGAAAGGTGAAGAGAGTGATGAGAGAGTGCAAAAGGATAGTGGATGATAGAGTGGGAGAGGTACTGTCTAGGAATTTTAATGAAAATAAGAAAAAAATTTGTAGTGAGATAAACAAGTTAAGAAAGCCTAGGGAATAAAAGGATTTATCAGTTAAAAACTTAGAAGTGGAGTTAGTAGATGGGAAGATGGAGGTTTTGGGTAGATGGCGAGAATATTTTGAGGAACTTTTAAATGTCGACCAAGAAAGGGAGGCGGTGATATACCAGGAAGGTATATCATCTTCTAGGAGTGAAGAAGAGCAGGATGTGAGTGTGAGGGAGGTGCATGAGGCATTACGTAGAATGAAAGGGGGTAAAGCAGCTGGAACTGGCGGCATCATGACAGAAATGTTAAAAGCAGGGGGGATATAGTGTTGGAGTGGTTGGTATTTTTGTTTAATAAATGTATGAAAGAGGGGAAGGTACCTAGGGATTGGCAGAGAGCGTGTATAGTCCCTTTATTTAAAGGGAAGGGGTACAAAAGAGATTGTAAAAATTATAGAGGAATAAGTTTACTGAGTATACCAGGTAGTAGGTTGGTAGACAGCAACCACCCAGGGAAGTACTACCGTCCTGCCAGATGACTGTGAAACAAAAACCTGTAACTGTTTTGCATGATGGTAGGATTGCTGGTTTCTTTTTCTGTCTCATAAACACGCTAAGATAACAGGGATATCTTGCTACTCCTACTTACACTTTGGTCACACTTCACAGACACGCACATGCATATATATATATACATACATCTAGGTTTTTCTCCTTTTTCTAAATAGCTCTTGTTCTTTTTTATTTCTTCTATTGTCCATGGGGAAGTGGAAAAGAATCTTTCCTCCGTAAGCCATGCGTGTCGTATGAGGCGACTAAAATGCCGGGAGCAATGGGCTAGTAACCCCTTCTCCTGTATACAATTACTAAAAAAGAGAAGAAGAAAAACTTTATAAAACTGGGTTGCTTAAATGTGCGTGGATGTAGTGCGGATGACAAGAAACAGATGATTGCTGATGTTATGAATGAAAAGAAGTTGGATGTCCTGGCCCTAAGCGAAACAAAGCTGAAGGGGGTAGGAGAGTTTCAGTGGGGGGAAATAAATGGGATTAAATCTGGAGTATCTGAGAGAGTTAGAGCAAAGGAAGGGGTAGCAGTAATGTTAAATGATCAGTTATGGAAGGAGAAAAGAGAATATGAATGTGTAAATTCAAGAATTATGTGGATTAAAGTAAAGGTTGGATGCGAGAAGTGGGTCATAATAAGCGTGTATGCACCTGGAGAAGAGAGGAATGCAGAGGAGAGAGAGAGATTTTGGGAGATGTTAAGTGAATGTATAGGAGCCTTTGAACCAAGTGAGAGAGTAATTGTGGTAGGGGACTTGAATGCTAAAGTAGGAGAAACTTTTAGAGACGGTGTGGTAGGTAAGTTTGGGGTGCCAGGTGTAAATGATAATGGGAGCCCTTTGATTGAACTTTGTATAGAAAGGGGTTTAGTTATAGGTAATACATATTTTAAGAAAAAGAGGATAAATAAGTATACACGATATGATGTAGGGCGAAATGACAGTAGTTTGTTGGATTATGTATTGGTAGATAAAAGACTGTTGAGTAGACTTCAGGATGTACATGTTTATAGAGGGGCCACAGATATATCAGATCACTTTCTAGTTGTAGCTACACTGAGAGTAAAAGGTAGATGGGATACAAGGAGAATAGAAGCATCAGGGAAGAGAGAGGTGAAGGTTTATAAACTAAAAGAGGAGGCAGTTAGGGTAAGATATAAACAGCTATTGGAGGATAGATGGGCTAATGAGAGCATAGGCAATGGGGTCGAAGAGGTATGGGGTAGGTTTAAAAATGTAGTGTTAGAGTGTTCAGCAGAAGTTTGTGGTTACAGGAAAGTGGGTGCAGGAGGGAAGAGGAGCGATTGGTGGAATGATGATGTAAAGAGAGTAGTAAGGGAGAAAAAGTTAGCATATGAGAAGTTTTTACAAAGTAGAAGTGATGCAAGGAGGGAAGAGTATATGGAGAAAAAGAGAGAAGTTAAGAGAGTGGTGAAGCAATGTAAAAAGAGAGCAAATGAGAGAGTGGGTGAGATGTTATCAACAAATTTTGTTGAAAATAAGAAAAAGTTTTGGAGTGAGATTAACAAGTTAAGAAAGCCTAGAGAACAAATGGATTTGTCAGTTAAAAATAGGAGAGGAGAATTATTAAATGGAGAGTTAGAGGTATTGGGAAGATGGAAGGAATATTTTGAGGAATTGTTAAATGTTGATGAAGATAGGGAAGCTGTGATTTCGTGTATAGGGCAAGGAGGAATAACATCTTGTAGGAGTGAGGAAGAGCCAGTTGTGAGTGTGGGGGAAGTTCGTGAGGCAGTAGGTAAAATGAAAGGGGGTAAGGCAGCTGGGATTGATGGGATAAAGATAGAAATGTTAAAAGCAGGTGGGGATATAGTTTTGGAGTGGTTGGTGCAATTATTTAATAAATGTATGGAAGAAGGTAAGGTACCTAGGGATTGGCAGAGAGCATGCATAGTTCCTTTGTATAAAGGCAAAGGGGATAAAAGAGAGTGCAAAAATTATAGGGGGATAAGTCTGTTGAGTGTACCTGGTAAAGTGTATGGTAGAGTTATAATTGAAAGAATTAAGAGTAAGACGGAGAATAGGATAGCAGATGAACAAGGAGGCTTTAGGAAAGGTAGGGGGTGTGTGGACCAGGTGTTTACAGTGAAACATATAAGTGAACAGTATTTAGATAAGGCTAAAGAGGTCTTTGTGGCATTTATGGATTTGGAAAAGGCGTATGACAGGGTGGATAGGGGGGCAATGTGGCAGATGTTGCAAGTGTATGGTGTAGGAGGTAGGTTACTGAAAGCAGTGAAGAGTTTTTACGAGGATAGTGAGGCTCAAGTTAGAGTATGTAGGAAAGAGGGAAATTTTTTCCCAGTAAAAGTAGGCCTTAGACAAGGATGTGTGATGTCACCATGGTTGTTTAATATATTTATAGATGGGGTTGTAAGAGAAGTAAATGCGAGGGTCTTGGCAAGAGGCGTGGAGTTAAAAGATAAAGAATCACACACAAAGTGGGAGTTGTCACAGCTGCTCTTTGCTGATGACACTGTGCTCTTGGGAGATTCTGAAGAGAAGTTGCAGAGATTGGTGGATGAATTTGGTAGGGTGTGCAAAAGAAGAAAATTAAAGGTGAATACAGGAAAGAGTAAGGTTATGAGGATAACAAAAAGATTAGGTGATGAAAGATTGAATATCAGATTGGAGGGAGAGAGTATGGAGGAGGTGAACGTATTCAGATATTTGGGAGTGGACGTGTCAGCAGATGGGTCTATGAAAGATGAGGTGAATCATAGAATTGATGAGGGAAAAAGAGTGAGTGGTGCACTTAGGAGTCTGTGGAGACAAAGAACTTTGTCCTTGGAGGCAAAGAGGGGAATGTATGAGAGTATAGTTTTACCAACGCTCTTATATGGGTGTGAAGCGTGGGTGATGAATGTTGCAGCGAGGAGAAGGCTGGAGGCAGTGGAGATGTCATGTCTGAGGGCAATGTGTGGTGTGAATATAATGCAGAGAATTCGTAGTTTGGAAGTTAGGAGGAGGTGCGGGATTACCAAAACTGTTGTCCAGAGGGCTGAGGAAGGGTTGTTGAGGTGGTTCGGACATGTAGAGAGAATGGAGCGAAACAGAATGACTTCAAGAGTGTATCAGTCTGTAGTGGAAGGAAGGCGGGGTAGGGGTCGGCCTAGGAAGGGTTGGAGGGAGGGGGTAAAGGAGGTTTTGTGTGCGAGGGGCTTGGACTTCCAGCAGGCATGCGTGAGCGTGTTTGATAGGAGTGAATGGAGACAAATGGTTTTTAATACTTGACGTGCTGTTGGAGTGTGAGCAAAGTAACATTTATGAAGGGATTCAGGGAAACCGGCAGGCCGGACTTGAGTCCTGGAGATGGGAAGTACAGTGCCTGCACTCTGAAGGAGGGGTGTTAATGTTGCAGTTTAAAAACTGTAGTGTAAAGCACCCTTCTGGCAAGACAGTGATGGAGTGAATGATGGTGAAAGTTTTTCTTTTTCGGGCCACCCTGCCTTGGTGGGAATCGGCCGGTGTGATAATAAAAAAAAAAAAATAAAACCAGGAAAAGTGTACGGTTGGGTTATAATTGAAAGAATTAGAGGTAAGACAGAATGTAGAATTGTGGATGAGCAAGGAGGTTTCAGAGTGGGTAGGGGATGTGTAGATCAAGTGTTTACATTGAAGCATATATGTGAACAGTATTTAGATAAAGGTAGGGAAGTTTTTATTGCATTTATGGATTTAGAAAAGGCATATGATAGAGTGGATAGGGAAGCAATGTGGCAGATGTTGCAAGTATATGGAATAGGTGGTAAGTTACTAAATGCTGCAAAGAGTTTTTATGAGGATAGTGAGGCTCAGGTTAGGGTGTGTAGAAGAGAGGGAGACTACTGCCCGGTAAAAGTAGGTCTTAGACATTGATGTGTAATGTCACCATGGTTGTTTAATATATTTATAGATGGGGTTGTAAAAGAAGCAAATGCTAGGGTGTTCGGGAGAAGGGTGGGATTAAATTATGGGGAATTAAATACAAAATGGGAAGTGACACAGTTACTTTTTGCTGATGATACTGTGCTTATGGGAGATTCTAAAGAAAAATTGCAAAGGTTAGTGGACGAATTTGGGAATGTGTGTAAAGGTAGAAAGTTGAAAGTGAACATAGAAAAGAGTAAGGTGATGAGGGTATCAAATGATTTAGATAAAGAAAAATTGGATATAAAATTGGGGAGGAGGAGTATGGAAGAATTGAATGTTTTCCGATATTTGGGAGTTGACGTGTCAGCGGATGGATTTATGAAGGATGAGGTTAATCATAGAATTGATGAAGGAAAAAAGGTGAGTGGTGCATTGACGTATATGTGGAGGCAAATAATGTTATCTATGGAGGCAAAGAAGGGAATGTATGAAAGTATAGTAGTACCAACACTCTTATATGGGTGTGAAGCTTGGGATGTAAATGCTGCAGCGAGGAGGCGGTTGGAGGTAGTGGAGATGTCCTGTCTAAGGGCAATGTGTGGTGTAAATATTATGCAGAAAATTCGGAGTGTGGAAATTAGGAGAAGGTGTGGAGTTAATAAAAGTATTAGTCAGAGGGCTGAAGAGGGTTTGTTGAGGTGGTTTGGTCATTTAGAGAGAATAGATCAAAGTAGAATGACATGGAGAGCATATAAATCTGTAGGGGAAGGAAGGCGGGGTAGGGGTCGTCCTCGAAAAGGCTGGAGGGAGGGAGTAAAGGAGGTGTTGTGGGCGAGGGGTTTGGACTTCTATCAAGCGTGTGTGAGCGTGTTAGATAGGAGTGAATGGAGACAAATGGTATTTGGGACCTGACGAGCTGTTGGAGTGTGAGCAGGGTAATATTTAGTGAAGGGATTCAGGGAAACCGGTTATTTTATATAACCGGACTTGAGTCCTGGAAATGGGAAGTACAATGCCTGCACTCTAAAGGAGGGGTTTGGGATATTGGCAGTTTGGAGTGATATGTTGTGTGTTTTTATACGTATATACTTCTAAAATGTTGTATTCTGAGCACCTCTTCAAAAACAGTGATTATGTGTGAGTGAGGTGAAAGTGTTGAATGATGATGAAAGTATTTTCTTTTTAGGGATTTTCTTTCTCTTTGGGTCACCCTGCCTCGGTGGGAGACGGCCGACTTGTTGAAAAAAAAAAGCTGTAAGCCTTCTCCCTAAAAGCTGGCTGCCTCGGATCAACGTCTAGCGTGAGCTAGGCGCCAAGGTATTGTCTAGTGTGGTGAGAATGGTAAAGCACTGCGTACCTTGTTCCAATGTTCGTAGGTTTGAGTCTCCTTCGGCCGGAGATCAGTATATATATATATATATATATATATATATATATATATATATATATATATATATATATATATATATATATATATATATATATATATATATATATATATATATATATATATAACAGTTACTAAAAACAAGTTAATAAATAATTATGTCGTTACTTAATTAAGGGATAATTAGTGGCTAACAAATGACAATCATCTCCAGCTGGAAATGCCGAGAGACTGATAAATCTGCTGATGAGAAATAAGCCAAACATTTAGTGAGAAGAAGATGAAGCACAGACAGTAAGACTGCTACTTATATACTGGCGCGTCTTGAAGAATCCGAAGCAGAGGCAGTAAGACAGTCACTTATATACTAGAGTGCAAGTATATAAGGGACAATCTTACTGCCTGTGCTTCATATTCTTCAAGACTACGGAGTTCTTCACCAACTCCATGGCTGAACGATTGATTACCTTATTTTTCACATATAGTTCTACATTATTCACAGTATGGCCTTTTATTGTATTGCTAAAGCCACTGGATGGCTAAACGTCTATAAATAAAAATATCCAGGTGTTGCACATGTGTCATTCTTCATCTTGTCGGTATTGTAACCCATTTATTACATTGTTTGAAGGTTCAATAGCACTATCATTTCCTTCTTATGGAAATTAAATAAAATGGGAAAATCTATGATAACACTTAAAATGAAATTAATCCTACCTGAAGCAAAGAATGAAAAATGGAAATATATAAATAATTAGTGACTCTAAGCTAATATATACATAGTAAGTGAATAATAGGGGAAAGGGAGGGATGTTCTGCCTATTGTCTGGACCCGTAGCTCTGAATCTTGGTTTAGAACTGTGAGCCATTATTGACGTCGAGGGGGAGGGGGTATCACATGTGGTCGTGACTGTTGTAGCGAAGTTTTTTTTTTTTATTTAATACATAGAACAAATACAAGGATATATAAGAGTATAATAAAATTATAAACTATACTGGATATTAACAATAACCTGTATTACACAGTCCCAGTACAGAAAATAAACACTATAGATAATGACCATATTACAACCATATACACAACCCACAACATATCCTGCAACCCCCCCCCCTTTTACAATAATTACTATTGCCAGTGCAGACACACAGCTGAGACTTCTCCCTCCCCCCTTAAAATATTTACATTCACCGTTCTAAGAAACATACCATTAATTATCCTAACATTTAGGGTCATACCCTGACCTCATCAAAAACTTAATGAGTATTTACCAAAAGTTGGTGATGCATGAACATCAATAACACAAAAACATAAACAGATATAAACATTACATGCCTATACACCCATACACCTTTATAAGTATAATAATATACACCGACAATATATAATATCAATATTAATGTAACAACCATGAAATTCAAGCTTTTGTAACAGCATTACATAACGTGAAGTTTACGCTGAAAAATGCAAGAAAATACACCACATGCTACATTATCAGTAAAATACTAGGATATGTAAATATTTTAAAATAATCCAAGACTATGACATGAATAAGATTATCCAAATGTTTCATCTTGATTTTAGTAAGATAACAACACCATAACAAACTTCTTACAACATTTAACACACCACATACAAATATAGTAAGATAACAACACCATAACAAACTTCTTACAACATTTAACACACCACATACAAATATAGTAAGATAACAACACCATAACAAACTCCTTACAACATCTAACACACCACATACAAATATAGTAAGATAACAACACCATAACAAACTCCTTACAACATCTAACACACCACATACAAATATAGTAAGATAACAACACCATAACAAACTTCTTACAACATTTAACACACCACATACAAATATAGTAAGATAACAACACCATAACAAACTCCTTACATCATCTAACACACCACATACAAACATAGTAAGATAACAACACCATAACAAACTCCTTACAACATCTAACACACCACATACAAACATACCAAAACTTAACACACATTCCACCAGACTAGACTTTCTCTGTGCCTTCTAGCACGTGCCTAACTAGTATTACGTACAATTAAATATACAGTGAATATTAATTTAGGTTACTAATCCTTATTCACACATGATTACATAATAGGTAATTACTTCAAAAGTGATGCAGGAACACGTTGCAAATATTGAAAAAAAAACTAATGTTGCAAGGATCACAGTGAAAGGAATATCTCTCAAGAAAAGTTAAAATTCACTTGCAAGAACAGTACAAGCGGGACATAATTCGCTACCAAAGAAAATATTCATGTTATATACTTTATATGTTATATATTTATAAATGTTATATATTTAAACTGTCATTTATACCTTCCCCAACAAGGGAACTAAACAAAACAGATCTTTCACACCATCACATCCAGTTCCACACGTGTACCTCCAGTCACACCCATCCACCCATCACTTCACACCCAAGGAGGTCAGCTCGTTGAATACCCCTGACTCTCCCCGTCCCAATCACCAACCTACTCACCCCAGCAGTTTAAAACCCGTTATAACGCCAATAAATTCCCTATTGTTAGTCCTCTATCACCTTCAGAAAAAACCTTATCCCACCTTTTCCCATATATGTCGCTATTGGGACACAAAGTTCGCGCCAAAATCCTTCTCAGCACTTCCCCACCCTCTTTCCCCCTCATACCCCACAACACATATATGTAGTCCACGATTATACATGCTAAACCCCTTGCCACACCCTCATCCATCCCACTCATATCAAGACTCAACGCTGGCAATATCGACACACCTTGACCCCCACCCTTGCCACTACCTTACTCATCCATACCCTGACGCACTCCTAACCTTCACAAAAATAGACAACATGATACAATGTCTCTTCCCCGCTGCATCTGCTACATCCCCCACCCTCGATGACCCTCCTATCTCGGAGCATCGCTTAATTTACTAAATCCTTAATTTACTAAATCTTTGCCATATTACATCCCATGCATATATGGGGTAGATCCCTCCAACCGGCGCCACTACATGTCCCTCTAAAAATTTACACAAAGTTCCCACCTTTACTTTTCCCGGTTCCCTGGCTAGCACTAAGGCACGTAACACTTTTTCACATTCCTCCATTTCCGCTCTCCTATACCATTTCCGTAGGTGATCATGTACCTTATCTAGCTCATCCCCCCTCCATCCACCTGCACCATCACTTCCCTCTTAATGAACACACATTTCATGCGCTTTCTCAAGTCCAACAAACCCAACCCTCCCTTACATACCGGCAATGTCACTACTTCCCTTCGCAACCAGTTGCACCCTGAACCTCACAAGCATTTGAACACCATTCTAAGAATACTCGTGATCGCCGTTCCTGTTAACGGCAACACTGTCGATACAAACCAGACTTTACTATATAGTAATACATTGATGACAATTGCTCGTTGCCTAAGGGTTAAATGGTGAGGTCACAGCATTCCCAAACGTCGCTGCACCTGTTTCACCATCCTATTCGAATTGTTGACCCTTGCAGCACTCATGTCAGCCTCATATATGACACCACAGATTTTCAGACTCCCAGTCTGATGCTGCACGACATCACATCCACATTCTAATCTCCCTGCCCACTCTCCCAGCCCCATTATCATTGACTTCTCCAGATTTACCTTCATCCCAGTAGCTCTCCCAAACATGTGTACAACTTCCCCCAAAACTCCTAACCGTGTCTCCTCACACACCAAAATAGTTGTATCGTCAACATAGTCCACCATAGTCCACCGGGCGCCTCTTCCTTTCCCATGTCCATAAGGGCTCTCCATATTTCCTCCTCCTCAATGACCCCACCCAGTGCCTCCCGATCACTCCTCCCCAGTTTGCACGGCACATACTCACATACCTGCCCAAGAACCTCGCCATCCACCCCACTACTTTTCCCGTACTCCTCAAACCATCTATCTGCATACTCACTCATCCCCGTTGTTTCCCGTAATACGTGACCCCTCTCTAAAAACCCCCACCGAAGAAATGACTTGCAATCCCAGTAATGTAGTCATTTGCTGTCGTACCTTCTGTCCTCGCAGCACACAAGCCGATGGCTTGTCGCCCCAGAGTACTTCGTCCAACCCCACTTGTACCCGTACTGCTGCAAAATGCTCTTCTTGCAAATCCCTTATCCTGTCCTTCAACATTGGCATTTCCTCCATGGGGTAAACCCCCACCACCGCCCCCCCTCACGTAACAATCCCATAATCTAGATTCTAAATAATTTGACAATCCATACCACAATTGATTAATGTGTTTGCCCTCCCTCACATAAAATTGACGTATTCTTACCTTAGCCACACTATCCCACCATCCTATCACATCCTTTTCAGTCCTTCCCTCCGCACAGAGCTGTTCCCAAAATACTGCAAAACCTTCCACTCCCTCCCTATCCCCCAATACCATCGTATTCAGTTTCCAACAGCTTCCCTGCCTACGAACCAAAGCTTCCCACCCCACCTCCACTATTACCGCCCTATGATCGGAAGACACCATCTCAATAGTTTTAAAAGACTCTACCAAAACCCTCTGAGATAAATATATCCTGTCCAAACGAGCCGCATATCCCCGCCTTATAAAAGTATGTTCTACCTCCCACAGTCCTCCCCCAAAAGCATCACGTAACTGAAGATCTCTAAACAGGCCCCCTAAGACTGAGGAAAAATATCCCAGCTCCTCTGGGTTCCACGTCTGCCCTCTTAACTACACAATTCCATTCCCCCCCACAATCGCCACAGACGGTAACGTGTGTAGGAAGTACACAAGTTCCTCCCGCACAAAATCCGTCTTTACTTTCACTTCACTTTCTGCTGGGGCATACACACACACAAGCACCACTCTCTCTCCCATCCACCATCCTTCCACACGTAATACTCTCCCCCCCTCCCCTCTCTTTCCTGTGCAATACAAATGGGCTCTCCTCAGTGATCAACACACCCACTCCTCATTTTAAACGCTCAGACGGCAACACATAAGCCTGGTACCCAGGTACCACTAATTCACGACCAAGTTTAAAATTGTGTTCCTGCACAAAAGCCATGTCAACCTTGTATCTGTTCAAAAACATCCGGAAGTACTCACATTTTACACCATCACACAGACCATTAATATTTATTGTTACACACCTGAGGCCGGTTTAAGGTTTCCCTCCCCACCTCATTTCAAGACTCTTCCCTTTCTGACCATTTCCCTGGGCATTGCCTTTGCCACGTACTCCACCCTCCTTCCCAACCATCCCCCCCTTCTGTTGTGGCCCTCTCTTAGAGTCACTCTGGGTAGCATTACCCCATGCCTTTTTCTCTGGCCTTTGCGCCGGCGTCAGAACATCATCTGAATCTGACGCCGCCGCCCTTTTCCTCGTTGCCCCCTCCGTCTCCATATCTGTGTCACAGGAGTCCTTACAATGGACTTCCACCTCTACCACCCTGAATTCGCCTCCATGTCTTTCCATGGCACTCGCACTGTCCATCACAGGTGCCACCTGGTCCTCCCTCCTCCCGTACACACCTCCTTCCGCCCCGATCCCAGGTTCCTGCTCGCTGCGACTCTCCACCTCCGTAGACTGTAACATAGCCTGTAACACCGCCGCCAACTCCTCTTCGATAGCTTTCACTTCTGCGCCCACTTGCACCTCCTCACTCGACAACTGTACTGTCAATGGGCTGGGTGATTCATGAATCACCACGTCCCCTTCCGATTCCACGGGAGGAGCCACCACCTCTTCACTCCTCATGCGACCACGCCCTCCTCGCCTCCGTTCTTCCTCAGGCATCGTTTTCTCATGCGCAGGTGCTCCGCCTCTTGCCGGCCCAGGAGCCCAATTCCGCTTGCCACAATCTGCCGCCATATGGTCATATTCGCCACACAGTCGGCACGTACGCCTCTGCCCTGCATACGCCACCATTACCTGGGTTTTAAACTCCTCGAGATATACATAATAGGGTATAGGATGTCTCACCGTCATCTTGAGATTGAAAGTACCCTCAGGAAATCCTGCATAAGCTCCTTTTATCCATTTTCGAGATTAAATCTCAGATCTGTGCTAGATCTTTGCTACCCCTCTTATCTCGCCTGTGTTGGATGACCCGAGCCGACAATCAAGGAGACTTAATGGGAGTCGAATTTCAAGTGACTATCAACTGGTCTGAGGGACACACGTCAACTCCCACCGGTTGGAGAAGGACGGGGGGAGGAAGTAGCGGAAATTATGCACACACCATGCAGAACATGCATACCGGCCAACAAACCACCACTTATTCATACTTCCACTCCTATCTAATGAACTTTTCCCTCACATTACGTAAAAATAAATGCTGGCGCCTAGGTGTTAACAGCCTGCCTAGTCCAGGGGCATTTAAACGATTACAATAAAAGAATACCAACCTAGGGCCAGTTTGTTTTTCAAAAAAACATTAACTAAATAGTCAATATTTATATTAACTGTAAGGGCACAAAAACTAACATATATAAAAATATAATATAATAGTAAACTTACATATACCACATACAACCTATCCACGACATATAAAAATCACCAAATACCAGTATACTTTTACATGACTCCTTCCCTCCTGCCGGCCTCTGAGCCTGCAGGCACAACACTACACGAGTAGTCTTCACTACACTGGCCTCTGCACTCTAGGCCCTTACAGGTAAACATGAGAGCACCAAAACCGATAAAATAACCTATGGCCTAAACTTACGAAAAATCACTATCCCTACTCACATAAACACCAAACCTTGACGTTTTATGACATCTTGCTCCAGCCGCTGTGCTTCCAGTACTCACTACACCACTCTCCTCTTCTGCGTCTCCTGGCCACTCTGACTGACCAGGAATTACATGCGTCTGGTTTCAGAACATATCCCGTAAAATGACAATACGGAGCGTTTTTATACACGTTTTTTACAATGCCCTGCGTAGCAGATTATATACAACAAATATTATGTACAACATATATCGTGATTCTCTGACGTCATTACTACTAACTCCATTCCAGTTCTTTTTTCTGCTCTACTTAATAGTTTAAGTGTCTTTTGCACTATCTCCCAAAAGCTATTTCACCAGTTTTCTTCCATGGCGAAGTTAAATTTGTCCTCGTTAAATTCTATTGTTTTGTCTTGCTCTCCGGAGGACCTGCTTCATGACGGCTTGGGAATTTTTTGTCTTCGATTGAGGTCAAACTCATACAAATTGTTTAATCATTGCAAAGGTTCATATTGTGATATATTTGTCTGTCTATGACAGACAAAACAATAATAGACCTCTAGAGAGTCTGAGCTCCGTGGAACAGAGCTTTTCACTGTACAACAGAACTTTTCACTGTGGAACAGTGCTTTTCTTCATGGAACAGAGCTTTTCACTGTGGATCAGTGCTTCTCATTTTTCGCCAAATTTTTGTGCTATTGCACTACACTCTTATTTATCAAAGACTTGTAAATTCTCTGTGTATTTCATCGCAACGTTGCTTACCATAAAGTGCATTCACATTATGTCGTTATAGCGAAGCCAGTGCAAGAGACATGAGTTACTTGTTGTGAACCCATATTACCCTGGCTTGTGTAACTAGTTCTTCCATATTACATGAAGTTGTATAATTCTAGTGCTTCCATATTACCCTGGGTCGTGTAACTATTTTGCTTCCAAGCATTTATCAATGTTACTTCTGAACACTCAAAAAATCCATTAATCTGTGGCATCAGATCTGAATATCTATAGATTTTATCGATGGCTTTCCTGCCATCTCGTAATATATCTGTAAGTTTTTAGTATTTTTTTTAAGTAATTTTTGAGTCATTTTAGTTTTTAAGTAGGATATTTAATGCATGTTTCTTCGGCACTTGTTTTGGAGTTTAAAGAAAGGTTATACAGCCTAAACTTTCTTCGGCAATTCTTTCTTGTGCTTAACCTGTGTGAACGTTATTTTCAGTAGCCTGTTTTTTTATTATTGTCATATTTTCCAGTTCTTATGTGTCCCACTATGTGATCGTTAATCGTTAAGTTATCACTAAGCATTTCATCTTCTCTGTTTTATTAATTTCTTCCTCTTTGCCTCTTTCTACTCTTATTCCGATATCTTCTTCAGTACCACCAAACAATAAAAGTCTTTTATCCAATGCGTCCCTCAGAACCTAATAATTATTTGCTATATCATATATTTTTTTCAAGATTAATGTTAGCTGTAATGTATTTAGCTAACTCAACCTTCTGTCCAATTTCTGCTATTTCTCTGTTTATTTCAACAAAGCCATTTAACTTCTCCTGCGCCTTTATATTCCCGGGGTCCTGTTATTTCCTACACACAACCTCTGTTGACGTTTTCTGTACTTGTTTATATCGGTTTATTCTTCACTTCGTTATTCCTCCATAACTGTCTACAATTCACCTCCTCCAAGTCATTCATCTCTTCCATTTCAACTGTATTTTCAATCAGTTTTTTTTCTATCTTCATTCTATCCTTAATACCATCAGTATGAATTGTTGAGAAATATTCGTTACTTACATTAAATTTAAAAAAAAACTCATTGATCGTATTCTCATTCTCTACAGTTTTTCCTCTCCTGGTGTTGCTTTTTTTTTATTATTATTTGGTACTTGGGCATACCCATCCTAGTATCTACTTCAGTTACTCATTTTTTAAAACCGAAGGCTATGCCATTATTTGCTTTTTTACATTAAAATCTACGAAAAACTTCTCAAACTCAGGAACATTTGAAAAATAATATATCCTGGACATTTTCGTGCCACAACTAAACTTATATTGCTACATTTCCCTTAAATGCAATAGGTATAAATCGTCCTTTGTTCACTCAGCAGAAGTGTTTTAACAGAAAAACTGAAGAAAATAATGCTCAGGTAGGACAGACAATAACACACGAAAATGTGTGAGTGTGTGTGTGTGTGTGTGTGTGTGTGTGTGTGTGTGTGTGTGTGTGTGTGTGTGTGTGTGTGTGTGTGTGTGTGTGTGTGTGTGTGTGTGTGTGTGTGTGTGTGTGTGTGTGTGTGTAAGTGTTTCTTCATTTCCTAATCAAACATAACTTCATCAACTTCTAACGCTACTCCAACGACGTTATTGATTTTCCAATGCGAGTTGGAGCAGCGAGGAGGAGGAGGTGATGGTGTCTTGTGAAGGGAGGACTGGAGGCAGCAAGGTGAAGTGGGGTGTCAGGGGTGAGGAGTATTTGAGGAGCCGAGGGAAAAGTTTGAGGTGGTGAGGCAGAATGTTTGACGGGGGTGTGGGAGAAGCGGGTGGGTGATTGGACTTTTTTTGTTTTTACATACGAGAAGAAAAATCACCCGACACTGGTCTTTGTCATACGTTGTCTTGCTCAGCGAGGATATTGACGTTATGGCTGGTGCGCGGCAAGAAGCAACAGTGCTGTAGACAATGGTGTTTCCTCACACACATGCGTGTCTGGTAGCCATTGCCTGATTGACTGGGGGGGCGCCTCAATGACCACCAGCTCACTGACCGATTTCAGTTTTCTAAACGGGTGGAAGGGACGAGGGAGAAGGCGAAGGCATCGTAGAGGAATTTCTTTATTCTTAGCAATAAATGGGTGCTTGAGAAGTGTGATACTCTATTCTATATGACAGTTATATAGTGGTAAAAATAAAGTCAACTTCGTTTCCCAGTAATCCATCACATTGGAAGGATTTCAGGCAGTTTTTTAAACTAAGTTAGACTTTAGTAGGACAGTATGGATGTCTTCAAGTATTTCATTCAAATTGCTGCTGATACGGCAGCTTCGAGAATATTGGCCTTGCAGATGTCCCATGGCTCAGTTGGTAGCATACTCAGGTTACATACAGAGTGTCCGTGGTTCGATTCTCTGCACGGGTGAAACATTGGGCAGGTATGCTTACATCTGCAGCTCCTCTCCCCCTAGCAGTAAGTAGGTACCTGCTGTTAGTCGATTGTTGTGATTCGCATCCTGGGGGAGGTAGAGCACCTTAGAGAGGTAAGATAACACCTCACTTCCTGTAAAACTAATCTGTGGAAAAAGGTAACTGGGGTTACTTTTTTGTGTGGAATTCAAATCTCCATGAAAATTTCATCTCAAGCAAAGAAAAGTTGAACTTTTATGGAGATATCTGCACCATCAAAGATAACTGCATCATCAAAGATACTTGCATCATCAAAGATATCTGCATCATCAAAGATACTTGCATCATCAAAAATATCTTCATCATCAAAGATATCTGCATCATCAAAGATATCTGCATCATCAAAGATATCTGCATCATCAAAGATATCTGCATCATCAAAGATATCTGCATCATCAAAGATATCTGCACCATCAAAGATATCTGCATCATCAAAGATATCTACACCATCAAAGATATCTGCATCATCAAAGATATCTGCATCATCAAAGATATCTGCATCATCAAAGATATCTGCACCATCAAAGATATCTGCATCATCAAAGATATCTGCATCATCAAAGATATCTGCATCATCAAAGATATCTGCACCATCAAAGATATCTGCATCATCAAAGATATCTGCATCATCAAAGATATCTGCATCATCAAAGATATCTGCATCATCAAAGATATCTGCATCATCAAAGATATCTGCATCATCAAAGATATCTGCATCATCAAAGATATCTGCATCATCAAAGATATCTGCATCATCAAAAATATCTGCATCATCAAAGATATCTGCATCATCAAAGATATCTGCATCATCAAAGATAACTGCATCATCAAAGATACTTGCATCATCAAAGATATCTGCATCATCAAAGATAACTGCATCATCAAAGATACTTGCATCATCAAAGATAACTGCATCATCAAAGATATCTGCATCATCAAAGATATCTGCATCATCAAAGATATCTGCATCATCAAAGATAACTGCATCATCAAAGATACTTGCATCATCAAAGATATCTGCATCATCAAAGATATCTACACCATCAAAGATATCTGCATCATCAAAGATAACTGCATCATCAAAGATACTTGCATCATCAAAGATATCTGCATCATCAAAGATAACTGCATCATCAAAGATACTTGCATCATCAAAGATACTTGCATCATCAAAAATATCTTCATCATCAAAGATATCTGCATCACTAATATCTGCACCATCAAAGAAGAACAGCAAAAATTAGGAGAAAAAGGATGAGAGAAAATTTATCTTCAATATCCTTCTAAAACACATGTATATATACATGCCTAAATGTGTATGTTCATATATACCTACATGCATACACACACACACACATACACACACACACACACACACACACACACACACACACACACACACACACACACACACACACACACACACACACACACACACACACACACACACACACACACACACACACACACACACACACACACACACACACACACACACACACACACCAACATACATGCAAACATACACACAATACACACACCATACACTCACAATATATGCACACACATGCATACACATGCTTTACTTTTCGTGGTAACTAGCGTAAACACAAATGGGATCCCAAGAGTATGACAAAGAGTCAAGAGAACTGAGGAAGAGTGGTCTGGGAAGGAAGAATGGGCAGCAAAGCTCAGGAAAAGGAAACAAGTTTGGGAAAGGAAGCTAGATGAGTTTAACAATAAAATATAAAAATAAAATATAAAATATAAAAGATCACTGCAGGGAGCAAGAATTGGGCGCTATAAGCCGTAGCTGCAGAGGCCAGAATACAGAGCCAAGAAGGTGAACTGATAATGCTGGAACGAGATATAGAGCAGAACGGACATGTCATCAGGAGCAGGAAAATCATCTACCAGCAAGGGGACTAAAGAAAGGGATAGCCCATACGCAGAGGCCCTATCATACCACCAGGTGGGCCTAGGAAAAGTCGAGGAGTGTAAGTAGCATGTCATTGGGTACTGGGACAGCAAAGGTGGGACTGAAGGAAAGAAAGGAGACAGGTCCTCTGCAAAGGAGCTACCAGGCCATCGAGAGATCCAGGAAAGCAGCACTGGAGATGCTTAAATCAGATCAAGAGATATAAAGGGAAATGTAATAGGAAAATAAAAGGGAGAGGTCAGTCTTTGTTTATGCGCTTCTGGTGGACGAAGGAACAACATACGAAGAAAGACTACAGGGAGAGGATAAAGAAATTTGAAAATATCATGGAAGATAGGAGAGGAAGACATGACCCAGATGAAAAATTTTCAAAGATTAGGGGAATACTCAAGGGAAAGAAACCGTCTAGTAAATATTAATTTTCAAGTCAGAAACGATGTGAAACAGGATCTTGCAGAAGAAACCACGAATAAGGGGCTCATCAAATTGCAGTGGGTGTATACACACCACAACAGAACACGAGAAGAACGACATAAACTGAGAGAAAAGATACAAAGATGCTAGGGGCAACCAAAATAAGATTGAAAGATACAACGAGCAACCAAACAAGCTAGCCTAAAACAACCCACACTCTGCACCCATGGCCCTCTCAAACCCACCCAGTCACAAAGTCCACCTTCAAATCAGCCTCCTATAGTATCCTGCCAGGTTTCCCAGTCCCACAAACCCTACAAATCCCCAATAACACGGTTTTGGAAAAGATGCTGAAGGTATGGTACACCAACATACATGGAAAAACAAATAAATGTTAGCGGCATGAAAGAATTGTGAGGGCATCCCCAGACATCATAACACTCATGGAAAGAAACATCACGAGGATGATAACATGCTTCAAGCATCATGCAACAATATGTTAGGGACACTACTAGAGAGAGAAGAGAGGATGAAACAGTAAGGGTAGACCTCATATTCGTTTTGAGTAGTTCAGACATTGAGGACATTACACATGAAAGGCCTATCGGAGCAAGTGATCATGTGGTCCTTAGCTTCGAATGCATTGTAGAATTAAAAGTGGAGAGTTAACCAGCATGTGTTGGATGAGAGAAACCAAACTATAAAGGCATGAGGAATTTCCTGTACGATGTACAGTGGGAAAGAGAACTGGTTGTAAAAAACAGTAAATGAAATGATGGAATGTGTGACCACAAAATGCAAGGAGGCAGAGGAGAGGTTCGTAACCAAAGGCAACAGAAACAATGGCAGACTATAAGAAGCCCTTGGTTTACCCAAAGGTGTAGACAGGCAAAAACTAAGTGCACTAGGGAATGGAAAAAATATAGAAGACAAAGGACCTGGGAAAATAAGATTAGTAAAAGAACCAGAAATGAATATACATATATAAGGAGGGAGGTCCAGTGGCAACGAGAATGACATAGCATCAAAAGCCAAATCTGACCTAAAGCTGTCATACAGCCACATCAAGAGGAAAACAGCTGTCAAGGATCAGGCAGTCATGCTGAAGAAAGGAGGGGAGATCACAATAAACAATAAAGAAGTAGATTTAAGGAAGTATTTACAGGGGAGACAGAAAGGACTCCAGCAAACCAGAATGGAAGGTTACACCAACAATTGCTAGACACGCTATGAGGTTACTAGTTGCTAAATGAACTAGTTACCCCCACAGGTGGTGTGACTGGAAATCTTTCCATGAGTCTTGAGAGAGGGACCAGAAGCACTGTGTGTGTACCACTAACAACAATTTTCAACACATTTATCGAAAAAGAGCGACTACCCGAGATGTGGAAGACAGGAAATGTAGACCCAATCTATAAGAAAGGAGATAAGCAGGTAGCATTAAACTGTAGACAGTGTTACTGACATTTATAGTATGCAAAGTCATGGAGAAGCTTGGTGGAACACACAGAAAGGAATGAGTTTATACATGATAACTAGCACGTTTTCAGGGAGGGGAAATCGTTGTGTCATGAACCTACTGGAGCAGGATTACGGAAGTAAAAACAGGAGAGACAGGGCTGGGTAGATTGCATTTCCTTGGACTGTAAGAAGGCTTTCGACACAGTTCCTCACAATAGATTAGTACAAAAGGTAGAGGAGCAGGTAGGAATAACATGAAAGGCACTGCAATGGATCAGAAAATACCTGACAGGTGGGTGCCTGTGTCGAGTGGGGTTCCACAAGGGTCAGTCCTAGGGCCGGTGCTGTTTCTGGTATATGTCAATGACTTGACGGAAAGGACAGATTCAAAGATGAATCGTTTACAGACGATGTGAAGGTAATGCGGAGAATTCATACGAATGAGGATCAGGCAGGGCAACAAAGGGATCTGGACAGGTTGCAAACTTGGTCCAACAACTGGCTTCTGGAGTTTAACCCCACCAAGTGGAAAGTCACAAAGATTGGAGAAGGTAAGCGAAGACCGCAGAGTACTGGGGGGGGGGGGTCGAGAGCCAAAGACTGCAAACATCACTCAAGGAAAAGGGTCTTGGGGTGAGGATAATACTTAGCACATCAACCAAACAACTGCTGCAGCATATTGGTGCCTGACTAACTTAAGAATAGCGTTTAACATCTGAGTAAGAAATCGTTCAATTTTCTGTATACCGTGTACGTCATGCCCTTGTTGAAGAATGCAGCACCCGTATGGAACCCACACCTGGTGAAGCACATCAAACAATTAGAGAAAGTGCAAAGGTTTGAAACAAGGCTAGTCCTGGAGCTAACGGGTATGTCCCAAGACAAAGGGTAATAAAAATCAGCCTGAAGACACTGGAAGACTTGAGGAATATGCAGGACATGATAACGACATGTAAAATACTGAGAGGAATTGATAAAGTGGTTAGGGACAAGATGTTTCAGAGATGGGACACAGCAACAAGGATTCACAACTGGAAGTAAATGTTAGGAAGTACTTCTTCAATCAAAGAGTTGTCAGGAAGTGGAGCAGTCTGGAGAGTGATGTATAGGCATGATCCGTACACAGCTTAATGAAGAGGAACGATAAAGCTCATGGAGCAGGGAGTGGACTTAGTAGCGACCAGCGATGAGGTGGGGCCAGGAGCTGTGACTCGACCCTGCAACCACAAATGAGTAAAAATAGGTGAATACATACATTAATACATACATACATACATACATGCATACATACATACATACATACATACATACATACATACATACATACATACATACATACATACATACATACATACATACATACATGCATACATACATATGCAAAACAACCACTGTGAAAGAGTAGTGAAATTTCAAGCGCTTTCGTGACTACTCACATTGTCAAGGAAGTTGACAATGTTTTGTTAGTGGGATGTCGTGAGGACCTGTCTAGTTGGGCCAGCGGACCTACTGCAGTGTTCCTCTTTTCTTATGAGTCCGGCATTGTCGCGCGTCAGGTGTTTCTTTGTTGTGGGGGTTGACTGTGAGGTGTGGTCTAAGCCCTCTAATTGCCTTCCTTTTATGTATTACTTTCATAGTTCCTTGACAATGTGAGTAGTTACGAAAGCGCTTGGAATTTCACTACTCTTTCGAAGTGGTTGTTTTGCATATTTTAAAATCACCTGTTTACTGTGATCTTACTGCATACATACATACATACATATATATATATATATATATATATATATATATATATATATATATATATATATATATATATATATATATATATATATATATATATATATATATATATATATATATATATATATATATATATATATATATATATATATATATATATATATATAAGCTCATGGAGCAAGGACGGCATGGACATAGCGACCAAAGACGAGACGGGGGCAGGCGCTATGACCCGACCCCTGCAACCACAGTTAGGTGAGTACACACACACACACACACACACACACACACACACACACACACACACACACACACACACACACACACACACACACACACACACACACACACACTCACACCTATGCTTGGCTGGCCAGAATGGGGGTGAGAGCAGCACTGGTTGGGTCGCTGCTAAAGTGATCTCCTCACATTTCACTAACTGGTTGTGTTGGAAATTGGATTCCTTTTGGCTTGATCGGATGGTTTTGAATAATTGATTGGAGTGTAGCGAACTGACAGTCCATGTATTGTCATTTGTGTACTCACAAGTACACATGAAAAAAGTGGGATCTTGTGAGAGTACATAGAAGCATATGTAGGAGTACATATATGCACAATAGAGTATATATGTAAACTGCATTCATGCACATTTTAAATACATGGGTACAGTACACGAGAGAGGAAGCCCAAGCAGGAGGTGGATGGAAGCATGAGAAGGTAAGTAGGATGGATAAGAGTCAGCAGGAGAGAAAAAAAGGGAGAGAGGCATCAGAAGGGAGGTATCAGTAGGAAGGCTTCAGAAGAAAGGTAGCAAGAAGGACGAATCCGGGGGAAGGTAGCAAGAGGGAAGAATCAGGAAAGAAGTAGCAATTGTGAGGCAGCAGAGAAGAAGCAAGAGGGAGGAAACCGGAGGGAACTGATATGAGGGAGGTAAAAAGACTAGGCAACAGGAGGGAGGCAGCAGGGGATTGGCAACAAGAGAGAGGTAGGTGAATGAGACTTGTGCAACACTGGTGTATCTGTATTGTGGAAACGTGTCACCAGCCAGTGGTGGTTACAGTCCTATACAGAGAAGAATGGTGAAGGATGGGAAAGAGTTTGAGATAATCAATCACTCAACCTGGAAAGGACGTGTTCAGTCCATCAGTCTTGATAAAGCACAGCATATGCACCGAGAAGTGACTTTCTGTAGACAGATGAGTTGAAACAGTTGGGGGCGGCGTCCGGTGGACAAAATCCACAGGTGGAAGTAGGTCAGGTCTACAGGTTAGGCAAGTGTTGAAGAATTCCCTGTATTAATATTTTAAGATGTTGCTGTATTAGACAGGCATTATTATTTAAATGGTATAGAAAACATCGCCGCCTCCAGCTGCTTCGCATCACCTATCTGCAGTATACAAGCCACTTCTCTGTGGATATGCTGTAATTTATAAAGATTTGTGGACTGAACACATCTCCAGGTTGAGGGACTGATTACCTCAAACTACTTCTCATCCTTCACCGTTCTCTGTTTTGAAATGATAAAGCCACTGGCTGGTGAAACGATTTAGCAATAATGATACACAAGTATAGCACCATTTTCTCTTTCATCATCTTGTCGGTTTTCCTTAACATTTATACAATAAGAGGGAGGCAGCAGGAGGGAGGTATTGATGGAAATTGCATATAATACCGACAAGTTGAAGATAAGAACTCATGTGCAAGTTTTCGGTATTAAATACTGTTTTCAACAATACTGTCAGATACTGTAGCACAATGGGATCTTGGTACAGAGAACATCCTCCATTCTTCATCGTGTATCTACTAGTTATGAGTGAAAAGGGTTGCATTCCAGAGGGACCTGCCTTCTTACTTCCAATAGTGGATCCCATCCCCTACAACGTCTTCGAGATTTTCCACCTCGTAACACCTCACCTCAGTACGCTAATCAAGGTAAGAACATTCTGGTTGTGGGTGAATCACACGTAAGATATATGGAGTGTGTTTTCTGTAACAGAGATAGAAACGTTAGACAGAGTGTGCATCTCAGGAGCTGGTGTTGATGACATAGTCAACAGGTTGGATAATATTATGTCTGGTAATGGGAACAAGCCCATAATTATGGGCTTGTTCCTTAGCTTCGAACTATAAACAAATAAGCCTTACCTCCATAGTGGGAAAATTTATGGAATCAGTAATTGCCGAGGAAATTCGTAGCCATCTTGAAAGGCATAAATTGATTTATGAATCTCAGCACGGTTTTACAATGGGGCGTTCCTGTCTTACGAATTTACTAAATTTTTTTCACCAAGGTATTTGAGGAGGTAGATCATGGTATTGAATATCATATTGTGTATATGGACTTCAGTAAGGCTTTTGAGAGAGTTCCACATCAGAGGCTATTGAGGAAAATTAAGGCACAAGGAATAAGAGAAAAATTTTTCCTGGGTAGGGGTATGGTTGACAAATAGACAGCAGAGAGTTTGCATCAATGGGAAGAAATCAGAGTGGGACGCGTCGCGAGTGATGTTCCACAGGGGTCAGTGTTGGGCCCCTTGTTGTTCACAATTTATATAAACGACATTGATGAGGGAATAAATAGCGACATAAGCAAGTTTATTGATGAAACCAAAATAGGTCACCTAATACATTAGATCACTCCTGGATGATTTTAATAGACTGATGCAGTAGTCGAGAAGTGACAGATGCAGTTAAATATAGACAAATGCAAAGTTCTTAACATTGGACAAGAAAATAACCAGGCCACAAATAAATTAAATAATGTAGATCATAATATTACTGATTGCAAAAAGGATTTGGGAGTTCTGATTAGCAGTAATCTGAAACCAATACAACAGTGCATTAGTGTTCGCAATAAAGCTAAAAGAATTCTTGGCTTCATATCTAGAAGTATAAATAATAGAAGTCCTCAGGTTGTTCTTCAACACTATATATCCTTGGTTAGGCCTCATTTAGATTATGTTGCTCAGTTCTGGTCACCGTATTACAGAATGGATATAAATGCACTGGATGACAAAGTTGGTCCCATGTATCAGAAATCTTCCCTATGAGGATAGACTGAGGCCCTGAATCTGCACTCTCTCGAAAGACGTAGAATTAGGGGGGATATGATTGAGGTGTATAAATGGAAAACAGGAATAAATTAAACGGATGTTAATAGCGTGCTAAGAAAATCTAGCCAAGACAGGACTCGCAACAATGGTTTTAAGTTGGAAAAATTCAGATTCAGGAAGGATAAGGAAAGCACTGGTTTGGTAATAGAGTTGTGGATGAGTGGAACAAACTCCCGAGTACTGTCATAGAAGCTAAGAAGTTGTGTAGTTTCAAAAATAGGTTCCATAAATGCATAAGTGGGTGTGGGTGGGAGTGACTTGGACCTGACTAGCTTGTGTTAATAGGTCTGATGCCGTGCTCTTTCCTTAAGTGGATGTGACCTGACCATACCTGACGAGGTGGGTCATTGGTTTAATCCGGGAGGTGACTTGGACCTACCTCGCATGGGCCAGTAGGCCTGCTGCAGTGTTCCTTCTTACTTATGTTCTTGTGTATTTAAGACTCCCTTCTCATGCTTCAGCTTCATATTGTTCCAGACTATGGAGCCGACCTCTTCTCCAGGTTCAGGGACTGACCACCTCAAATACTTTTTCTCCGAGGTTGATTGCATCATATTATTTAATTTATACTGCACCCTTCGTATTTGACTGAAGATGCCTACTGTGTAGGCGAATCATTTCATCAGTGAAGATATTCAACTGATGCACATGTGTCTTAATCCTCAGGAGGAAGACAGTAGGAGAGAGGTAGCAAGATGGAAGCAGTAAGAGGGAGGTAGCAAGAAGGAGGCAGTAGGAAGGAGGTAAAATGGAGGCAATAGGAGGGACGTAGCAAGATGGAGGCAGAAGGAGGAAGGTAGCAAGATGGAAGCAGTAGGAGGGAGGTAGCAAGATAGAGGCAGTAGGAGAGAGGTAGCAAGAAGGAGGCAGTAGGAGAGAGGTAAGATGGAGGCAGAAGGAGGGAGGTAGCAAGATGGAGGCAGTAGGAGAGAGGTAAGATGGAGGCAATAAGACGGACGTAGCAAGATGGAGGCAGTAGAAGAGATGTAGGAAGATGGAGGCAGTAGGAGGGTGGTAGCAAGATGGAGGCAGTAGGAGAGAGGTATGATGCAGGCAGTAGGAGGGAGGTAGCGTGATGGAGGCAGTAGGAGAGAGGTATGATGCAGGCAGTAGGAGGGAGGTAGCAAGTTGGAGGCAGAAGGAGGGAGGTAGAAAGGTGGAGGCAGTAGGAGAGAGGTATGATGCAGGCAGTAGGAGGGAGGTAGCAAGATGGAGGCAGTAGGAGAGAGGTATGATGCAGGCAGTAGGAGGGAGGTAGCAAGATGGAGGCAGTAGAAGAGATGTAGGAAGATGGAGGCAGTAGGAGGGTGGTAGCAAGATGGAGGCAGTAGGAGAGAGGTATGATGCAGGCAGTAGGAGGGAGGTAGCGTGATGGAGGCAGTAGGAGAGAGGTATGATGCAGGCAGTAGGAGGGAGGTAGCAAGTTGGAGGCAGAAGGAGGGAGGTAGCAAGATGGAGGCAGTAGGAGAGAGGTAAGATGCAGGCAGTAGGAGGGAGGTAGCAAGATGGAGGCAGTAGGAGAGAGATATGATGCAGGCAGTAGGAGGGAGGTAGCAAGATGGAGGCAGTAGGAGAGAGGTATGATGCAGGCAGTAGGAGGGAGGTAGCAAGATGGAGGCAGTAGGAGAGAGGTAAGATGGAGGCAATAAGAGGTACGTAGCAAGATGGAGGCAGTAGGAGAGATGTAGCAAGATGGAGGCAGTAGGAGGATGGTAGCAAGATGGAGGCAGTAGGAGAGATGTAGCAAGATGGAGGCAGTAGGAGGGTGGTAGCAAGATGGAGGCAGTAGGAGAGATGTAGCAAGATGGAGGCAGTAGGAGAGAGGTAGCAAGAAGGAAGCAGTAAAAGGGAGGTAGCAGGAGGGAGGCAGTAGAAGGGACGTAGCAAGAGCGAGGCAGTAGGAGGGAGGTAGCAAGATGGAGGCAGTAGGAGGGAGGTAGCAAGAAGGAAGCAATAGAAGGGAGGTAGCAAGAAGGAAGCAGTAGAAGGGAGGTAGCAGGAGGGAGGCAGAAGGAGAGAGGTAAGATGGAGGCAATAAGAGGGACGTAGCAAGATGGAGGCAGTAAGAGGGAGGTAGTAAGAGGGAGGCAGTAGGAAAGAGGTAGCAAGAGGGAGACAGCAGAAGGGAGGTAGCAGAAGGGAGGTAGGAAGGAGGCAACAGAATGGAGACAATATTCGGCAGGCAACAGGAGGAAGGCAACAGGATGGAGACAACAGGAGGGAGGCAACATGGAGATATCAGGATGGCGACAACATTCTGGAGGCAACAGGAGGGAAGCAACAGGATGGAGACAGCAGGTTTCAGACAATAGGGAGGAGGCAAAAACTCTAAATACTGAGACGAACTATAATGAAGTTGCTTCAGATTATGTCCACAGTTGTAAATCTTTAATATCAGCTTAGTAACAGTGGGCTTCCTCTCTGCCAATCACTCCCTCTGGTCACACTACCAGTGGGTTTCCTGCTCATCACTCCCTCTGGTCAAACTACCAGTGAGTTTCCTCTCTGCTCATCACTCCCTCTGGTCACATTACCAGTGGGCTTCCTCTCTGCTCATCACTCCCTCTGGTAACACAACCAGTGGACTCCCTCCTCGCCAGTCACTCATTCTGTCCACACTACCAGCTACCAGTTCGCATACCTGGCATATTACTTTACATACTCCTTCCATTTAACCACTTGTTCTATCAGCACCCAGTCCTTACACAGAGAATACTTATAGCAGTACTGGTAAAGGTAGCGGTGATCTGCAACTGCGACCCAGCTAAGCTACAAGGTGTTACAAGGATCTCCTTCAATACCCCAGCATGATTCAGAGTATAGGTCTCTTCCCGAACTGATACTATTGAAGTAAGGCGTAATGAAGTGAGAAACAAGCGTTATAATGCTTACAATGAGACGCATAAACCAGCATGGCAAAAGAAATGTGGAACATAAAATTGTAAATCTTGATGTCCACCTGAGATCCTCTTCAGCAGATACAAAGATGCAAAAGTGAGATTTGGTGCTTATCAAAGAGTGGAAAAAAAACAGAAGAATCAAGTGTATTGATGTCGCCAATTGTAGTTTAGATTTATGTCATATCATTTATTCTCTGTGACTTCCTACGTATCTTGACATGTGAAATACAAAATGTTTTAATCGTAAACACGAAAAACAAACGAAATGCAAAAGCAAACACTAAATACTCATAAATCTTGAGAGAATTTAATGAGTATATCGCCAAAAAGTAGCTCATTTTTAATCTCAACAAAAACGAAAGCAAATTTCTAGGTATGTATTACACCCTGATCTAAACTCACTATTGTGTTAGTACTTCTAGTTATTGCAAGATGACTAGTATTAATTTAAAAACAATGCAGATAATATTGACTCCTACCTTCTGTGGGCCCCTAGGTCCCTTCCAGTGCTTCTCTTTCTTAGTATTGGACTGGATCCACCACTGCTATTACTACCCCCACCACTACTACCTTCTACCTCCACTACTACCTTCTACCTCCACTACTATTACTACTACCACCTCCTGGCCTATATATACTCCCTCCTTCTCCCCTTTTCGTTAGTGTGACTTCGTAAATTGTCTAAGTCGGACCGAAACGTCGTCGTAAGCTCTTCTATGTGCGGGTTATATATGTATCGTTCCAGTCACAGTATTATGCCTTTTTTTGTTAATATTGACTCACGTTAGTTAAGTCAACTTATGCTCACAGGTAATTTTAAGTGCTTAAAACTTATGGATAAAGAAATGAACATTTTCTATATAAATCCAGTAGTGTGTGGAGTCTATCTTCGTATGCGGGAGACTTCTGGTTACCAGGGAAGTTTCCAAAAGCCCATTTGTAAGCCTGCTGTGACACTGAGGCTTTCTTCAAAGGCTTCATCCTGCAGAACCCTCCTGATTTGGGCCCCCACAAAGAATCCCTTTTTCAATTCCGCGGAATTGATGTTTGGAAATTTCTCAACTTGGTAAAGAAACCCTCCCAAATTCGTCTTATCTATCGTTCTCACAAAAGTTTTCCGAAGATCTATCGTGATTTTACGCCGTTGTGATGTAGTTGCGAACGAGGCGCATACTGAACGAAGATATCGGACGATTTTCACACTTTTAAAGGGTCATAATTAATGGGTTTACATATGTCATCTGAAAACAACAGACCAACAAATTAATTAAAATACAACACACACTAAAACATACATACATAAACATATAAATAAAACACATAATCAGAAAATCATCAACGCGCATTTTTCTTATTACTTACTGTATTTTCTCACATTAATGGTGAGAGAGATAACTTATAAATAAAGAAATAACCATTCAAATCTTATCAGTTTTACCAGGAAAACTGATGAAATAAAAGCGAAAAGAGATATGGAATCAATGTCGTAAGAATTATATTTTAACTCACTTATTTTTATATCTGAAGGAAATAAGTTCTTGTCCAATGTAAAATAAATTTTAGCAGGATATACAATGTTACGTATATGTGACGCTTATCCTGTCTTATAAATGGCAGGGGAAGTAGTACTAATCTATTATATAATGGGTAAGTCTATTCAGGTATACACATATACAGTTACATAGATTATCATACATAGCAGCATATGTGTAGAGAATCTATGATAACCCCCAAAAAAGTCAGTGACTTATATCCATTGAATTTCCATTAGGTTTAGCTTTAAATCTCCAGGGATACTATTGCTAGTTCATTTATGACACTATTGCTGTTTCTAGCATATCCTGGCATTTTGTAGTTTACTTTAAGTTTAATTGTTCACTGTCAAGGATATTACTATAATCCCTAAATTATAGAGTAAAAAATAGCTCTCGATGGATATTTTCTTTCTGAATATGTGGTGTCTGTGAAGTCATGCAATGATATTTAACAGACTGACAGATTTCAAGTGAGGAGAATGATGGATAAACTGACAATGGGTAGGAAATGTGTGCACTGATCAAGATGGTTATTAATTAAACTTTTCGCCATTAATGGTTTCTTAAGGGGGTACATTTCCTTAATAAATATCGTGACGAGTCTTTATGTATCAACTGCAAATATCCTCGTCCCTCCTTCAGAGTGCAGGCACTGTACTTTCCACCTCCAGGACTCAAGTACGGCTAACCGGTTTCCCTGAATCCATTCATAGGTGTTACTTTACTCACACTCCAACAACACGTCGTCATGAAAACCACTTGCCTCCACTCACTCCTATTTGATACACTCATACATGCTTGCTGGATGCTTAAGCACCTTGAACACAAAACCCCTTTACCCCCTGCTTCAAACCTTTCCCACGACGACTCCTACCCCACTCTCCCTCCACTACAGATTTTTATACCCTCTAAGTCATCCTATTTTGTTCCATCCTCTCTAAAAGTCCAAACCACTTCAATAGCTATTCTTCAGCCCTCTGGATAATGCTTTTAATAACCCCGTACTTACTTCTAATCTCCAAGTTACGAATTCTCGGCATATTATTCACACCACACATTGCCCTCAGACACGACATCTCCACTGTCTCCAGCCTCTTACTTATTGCAACAGTCACAACCCATGCTTCGTATTAGAGCACTGGTACCACTATACTCGCATATATTCCCTTTCTCGCTTCCATGGATAACATTCCTTATCTCCACAGACTCTTTATTGCATCACTTCCCTTTTCACCCTCGCCAGTTCTATGGTTCACTTCGTCTTTCATAACCTATCTTCTGACAAATCCACTCTCAAATATCTGAACACATTTACTTCCTCCATAATCCCTCCCTCCAGTCTGATATCCTATCTTTCATTAGCTTTTTTTATTATTATCCTAATCATTTTGCTCTTGCCTATGCTTATCTTTAATTTCCTTTACATACCCTCCCAAATTCGTCCACCAACCTCTGCAACTTCTCTTCAGTCTCCCAAAAGCTCAGTGTCATCATCAAAAAGCAACTGTGCCAACTCACAATTTTATGTTAGATTGAATGTAACAATGTCATACAACAACAACGAGTTGATAAGACATATGTGCAACAGTTAGGAATGTTTATTCCGAAACGTTTCGCCTACACAATAGGCTTCTTCAATCATGTACAAAGGAGGCAGCAGAAAAAGTAGAGATGAAAAGAATGTAATGAGTCCATCACCCAGGAAGAACGTTGTGTAGCTTTAAAAATAGGTTGGATAAATACATGAGTAGATGTGGGTGGGTGTGAGTTAGACCTGATAGCTTGTGCTACCAGGTCGGTTGCCGTGTTCCTCCCTTAAGTCAATGTGACCTGACCTGACTAGGTTGGGTGCATTGGCTTAAGCCGGTAGGAGACTTGGACCTGCCTCGCATGGGCCAGTAGGCCTTCTGCAGTGTTTCTTCGTTCTTATGTTCTTATGTTCTTATGTTAAGGTGGTCAGACCCTCAGCCTGGAGAACAGTTTTGCTGCAGAGTGGGAGCCGCCTCTTCTGTCGTCAACATTATATGCATCTCATAAGTCTCTATACTGTTGTTTCAGCTTCACATTCTTCCAGACTTTGAAGCAAAACTCTTTCCCAGGTTGAAGGGCCGACCACCTAAAAGCTACGTCTACAAGGGTGATGGACTGATTACATTTCTACTGCTTTTGCTGCCTCCTCTCCCCTCCACTCACGAAGCCAAATGTTCTGAAATAAAGATATCTAACTGATACGCATGGGCCTTACTTATCAACTTGTGTTAGATTCATTAACATTTAAACCCACACCTCTTTCCAACACCAGAGCATTCACATCTCTTACAACACCATATATATATATATATATATATATATATATATATATATATATATATATATATATATATATATATATATATATATATATGTCGTGCCGAATAGGCAGAACTTGCGATCTTGGCTTAAATAGCAACGCTCATCTTGCCATATAGGACAAGTGAAAATTTGTGTATGCAATACTTTCGCCAAAATCATTCTGAACGTAACGAAAAAAATATATTTCACTGTGTTTGTTTAGTATTAAATTATTGTAAATAAATCTAAAATATATTTAGTTGGGTTAGGCTAAAATAAATTGTTCTTGTTATGATAGGGTTAGGTAAGTTTTCTAAGATTATTTTGGTGCAAAATTAAATTTTTTTTACATTAACATTAATGATAAAAATATATCTTTAAACATATAACAGAAAATTTTAGAAAGGACTTAATTTTAAATGAGTTCTTGCTAATTGACCAGTTTTACGTATTCGGCACGACATATATATATATATATATATATATATATATATATATATATATATATATATATATATATTATTGTGCCCACGAACGAGTGGTATTGATCAATAACAACACTGCGACTAGACAAGGACTCGAACCCTTGCTGCTTTGGCCTGCCTCATGGTGGGCGAAAACTGATGACGCCTTAATCCACTGGACCATACAATCCCACTCGTACCCACGAACGAGTGGGCACGAGTGGGACAGTTTCTTAATGATCACTTATTCCTCAACAGCTACAGTCTGGGGATATCAGATTCACAATGAAAGGATCGTTTTGGGTAAAGCTGCGAAACTGTCGAATCAACACTGAATCTAAGTATATTTCATTTACATCTTTAAACAGACTTAGCTTGTAATAATTCCCCAGAAGGGTCATCATATGTCTAAGACCAGCGTCAGGAAACACTTGTCCTGTTTCCTGACAAAACTTACCTAACCTAATCTTCAATGGTTATCTGTCAGTGACTCTCCTTAGAAAATGTTATCAGGTTGCTGTAATGTTAAAAAACAAATCAGGGTTTGTTAATTTTCCAGGAGAATAGTGCAGAAGAGATTTTAAATTTCGTTTCACTTTTAAGATTCTAATCCTTCTCCAGTGAGCTGCAAGGCTTGTGTCCTGACCCATGTTCCACAGTCTGCGTTCAAATAAATATATCCACATAATTTTTCACGAAAATTTACCATTGTCGGCGACTGTGTAAACATGAAAGCATTAATATATTCATATTCATTCATTGGCTGATTTGATTATGTTTCCGCCAAATGAAAATAAAAGGCTTAACACACAAACGCGCCATATGTATATATATGTAATATATATATATATGTAAATATACATATGGCGCGTTTGTGTGTTAAACCGGATCGAGTCCTAGCCAAGGGAATCCAGTCAGACCAATTATTAGCTCCATAGGGTCAGTTTCATATAAATTATCTAAATGGCTTGTTGATATTATGAGCCCTATTGTTGGCAAAATTTCTAACTTTAATGTTAAAAACAACATATACTTGGTTGATAAATTAAGCTCCTTGACTGACTTAAATGATTTTAACATGGTTAGTTTTGATGTTACTTCCTTGTTTACGAAAGTTCCTGTTGATGATTTATTAAGTTTCTTATCTGAAGAACTCGTTAACTATAATTTACCATTGCCAGTTCCTACTATCATTAAACTTATTAAACTTTGCATTGTTGATGCAAAATTTGTATTTAATGATAAGTTTTACACTCAGAAGTTTGGTATGGCAATGGGAAATCCTCTTTCACCTGTTCTTAGTAACCTATACATGGAATTTTTTGAAACAAGATTGCTTAACACAATCCTCCCTAATAGAGCTAAATGGTTCAGATATGTTGATGATATTTTGTGTCTTATGCCCAAAAATATAGATATACACCATTTCCTTGGAAAATTAAATAGCTTAGCCCATTCTATAAACTTTACTGTTGAGTTTGAAGAAAATAACTCATTGCCTTTTCTAGATGTTTTAATTATTAAGGGTAATAATGAATTCAAATTTAAAATTTACAGAAAACCTAAAAATAACTGTTCCTATGTCCACTATTATTCCTCGCATCAAGATAGAGTCAAACTATCTGTTTTCTCACCAATGTTTTTGAGAGCTTTACGAATTTGTAGTCCTGAGATCATAGATGAGGAAATATCCAAAATTTATGAAATAGGTAATGATTTAAAATACCCAAGAAATGTAATTGATAAATCTTTTAAAGTTGCTAGAAATACTTTTTATAATCCAAAAAGGGACAACCAGCCTTATTCAACTAAAAATATGTTGGTTCTCCCTTACCATGAAAACTTGGTTGATATGCCTTCTCTTCTTAAGACTTTTAATATTAAAGTTGTTTTCAAAAATCTTGATACAGTAAAAAAACTTTTGATAAAGAATTCCCCCCAAAATGCTGATGGATGTGTCTATAAGATTCCTTGTAAAATTTGCGATAAAGTTTATTACGGTCAAACTGGTAAAAATCTCGAACTAAGATTAAAACAACATAAATATAGCATTAGAACTGGACAAGATTCCAATGCTCTATTTATTCATGTAAGAGATTTTAACCATCCAATTGATTTTCATTAGTTGAGAAAGTAGTATCAAGCAAGTCCATGGTCGACAGGAATATAATTGAATCTTGTTTCATAAAAAGCAGTTTTGACAATAATATGAATATTTCCTTTGGTTTATATAAATTAGATCCATTTATAATTAATAGAATTTGGGAAGAATTTAATAATACACTGGACAAATAATAATTTTTAAATTTTCTTGGGTAGAATAGTTTGTGGGTGAGTTGTGCAAAGGACCTATCCAAGTTGGGTCGGCGCGCGTCAGGTGTTTAACCGTTGTGGGATCTGATAGTGAGGTGCTGGCCAGACCCCTTATATAGCTTCCTTGGATGCTTTACTGTCATAGTTCCTTGATAATGAGAGTAGTCACGAAAGCGCTTGGAATTTCTCTATTCTTTCAGCGTGGTTGTTTTGCATATTCTGAAATCACCTGTTTACTGTGATCTTATTGCATATATATATATATATATATATATATATATATATATATATATATATATATATATATATATATATATATATATATATATATATATATATATATATAATTAACAGAACTGCGGCTTGGCTAGGACTCGATCCTGCGTTCCCAGGCCCAGCCCCATGAAGTGAACAAAGTATGCATCACTCTATCCATTGGACCACCATCCTTAAACACCTAGCGTCCAGCAGTACTGAACGTTTTATCCTGATGCGAGGACAGTTTGTGGTGATGGAGCCTCAGAGA